>NW_017729032.1:144929414-144954066 GCF_001723915.1 Gavialis gangeticus
GGGGGAGGTCTGTGGTGGCAGCAGCCAGAAGCCAGAAGGAGCTGTAGCCACTGCCACCGCCAATGCCACTGCAACCTGAGTGGCTTAGAAAGGTGAGGGATGGGCTAGGGGCTCTTGTCTCCTATGGCGGGGCTCTCGTCTCTCTTATGGGGGGACTCAGCCCCCCTGAGCTCCCATGTTTTTCAAACCCTGGTTATGATATGGCTTGTAGTTTTAACTTTGAAGATGACTGGCCACTGGAACAACTCACCTAGAGTAATGCTGGATTCTCTATCACTCTAAGGGTATGTCTGCAACATATCCTACATGTTTAAAGGAAGAGGCACTTGTAAGCATACCTCATCCATCAAACCTGGAAATGATTCAGTGAAGCCACTCTTAAGCCACTGTGGAGACATCCCTATGGCCATCCTGAAACATGCAGGAGACTGGCATCTTGAAAGCAGCCTTGGGGGCCAAACCTACAGCTGATTCTCTGCCACATTCCTGGGTTTACTGCATGCAAGCAGAAGCAGTGGGCAGGATGTGTTTTGGGATGTTTCCTCTCAGACACATGTAGGATGTGGTATAGGTATCCTTTCATTCAAGATGGGAGGCCTTTCTAAAATGATTTGGTTGACCTCAACCATGTATACTGAGCTGGTTGCAAGAATCAGAAGGGAAATTCTATGGCCCATATCATGCTATTCTAAGATGATGACAACAATCTCATCTGGCCTTAAAAGATCTGAATCTAATTACTGCACAAGATCATTCTTCAAATCACTTATACAATTTATGTTAGAAACATTTATAGCATTCAGTAATTTCAACCCAAACCTCTGTTTTTATACTTACACTAAATGTTGTAAATGGTTTAGGTATCCTTCACTCTGGAATGTTCAGAAGAACTTAAGGATGTGCCATACTTCAGTCCCATTAAGTTCAATGGTAATTAGATGCCTAGTTTTCTTAGTGTTCTTTAAAAAGCCAGTTTGAAAGGTGGTTTTAACAGACATGGAATACCTCACTATTTTTGAGCCCAGATTCATATATGCTTATAGGGGTTGGCCCAATTCAGAAAAGAATCTATCATGAAAGGATTTAAGTATATGCTTAAGATTCATTGACACCACGGGGCCCACAAGTTAAGAACATAGGTGCTTTCTTGAATGAGTGCCTACATTGTTTGGACTCGATCAACTTTTAAATGTCTTCTTTCCTTCCTTCTTTTGCATTTTTATATGACTGGAGATAGGCAGCCAAAATTAAGGAGTGGAATCTTGGCTTTATTAAACTGAGTGGGAATTTTGGCATCAATGCAAGCAGGATTTCACCCAAGATACTCCAGACCAGAAGCCATTCTTGGAAATATTAGCTTTGGAAATTATATCTAGTAAGTTCTCCATTGTCTTTATTTAAATAATTTGTAGCACTCACAAAATGTACTATTTTGAACCAAAGGCAAAAAAGATTGAAGATTAAGATGCAAACTCAGTTGCAAACATGTATCTTTTATGTATAATTAGCAGGGATCCTGGTTTTCTCTGATAAAAGAATACCCCCAATTTTTAAATTAAAAGAAGTAACCCCACATCCACATTTTACCATGATTAAAATGAAACACCACTAATATATAGATAAAAACCAAAACTAAAAATCAGGGATTTTTAAAACCCCCAAAATTGGGGATTTTTTAAAACCAAAAATCGGGGATTTTTTTAATCAGGGAAAACCAGGATCCTGGATAATTAGAAACTAGGTACTATTCTTCTGTTATACTGTACTTTTTGGGCACTGATTTAATTAATTAAAGTTCTCAAAGTGTTATAGATTTCAAAGACAGTCAAGTACAAGTAGTCCTGTTTCTCTGGAGGAAACTATCCTGACAGGGAATTTTAGTTAGCTGAAGCCAGCAGGAAGAGGAAATATGCCTTTTTCTGCATTCCACTGTGAGACACAATTGGAACTGGAAAATTGTGGGACAAACGGGGGGACTAAGTTAAAGTAATTCAGACAATTCCAACACCTGTGGTATAATATCCAGAAGTGGCCATGACAGATTTCACACTCAAGGTGAGATTAACCAATTAATCATGTCTTAAATGTTATGTTCATGCAGTTAATGATGCAATGAAATGGGGATTAAGACACAAAATTATTCTACAAAATATGTGTAATTTAGTGGTTGGTTTCCATTGTGCCTTAAATTGAATGTGTGGCCAGTGTGCTGGGACCATCAATTAGAGTGTGGAACTCACTTTGTTGAGGTCTTGGGGTTGGGACAGCCCATCAGCTGATGGGCAATCCCAGCCCCAGGACTGTACTGGAGTTAGTTTAAGAGTACAGTGCAGTCCTGGGGACAGGACCTGCCATCAGATGAGAGGTGGTCTCAGTTGGAGGACCATATTGGAGTCTTCATAAACTGGTGTGGTCCCAGGGCTGAGATCAGGTGATTGGCAGTCCTAGCCCCAGGACTGCACAAGTTCATTGGGTACTCAGTTTTCTACTTGCTGGTGCAGGGGCAGCCTGGGATCATGATCCTGGCCCCATCCTTAAAAAAATGAGGTGTGGTTGGGATCTGATCCCTAATCCCAAAATCATGAGTCCTGTCATGTTTGACATGGCAGATGATGTGATGTTGGGATCAGATCCCATCATGCCTTCAGATGAATATCTGTCAGTGGCTTAGGTTATCAATATAGATGTAGTAAGAAAATATAATAGTATAAAATATAAGTAGGGAGGATCTAGCTAAGGGAGTAGAACCTGGTTTGGTACTACAGGTCTTCCTCACTCACACAAACCGACCTGCAAATTACAGCAGAAATGCTACAATGAATAAGGATCGCAAGAGCAGGTATATGGTTTTTATCTCCTCACAATGATTTATTAAACAGGTGATCAAGCACTTGAAAAAATTTAAGTAGCTCATTTGTAAAGCAAAATATCAGGGAAGTGCTATCTTAATAAATAATAGAGTTTGTGGGAAACAGGTTAAGAAATAATTAATGGTTTCCAAAGTTTTTGAGATACCTGAGCTCTTATCTGTAAGGTTAAAATGCATTTGTTTTATTTTGGTTCAACTAAGAATCAATAGGAACATACATTTAGCAACATACCAAGTAATTGACTGTGAAGATCTGTTTTATTCCAGATGGACAGGCCCTCTATGTTCACTTGTGAGAGTATGCTGCACACACATCATATAAATGGTTTCTTTCCCTACTGCTCTGCTACTATCAGGCCCTAATGTCATGTGTCCTGTGGATAATGCAGCACTCCATAACAAGGTGTTGATGAACAACACTCTAATATAGAGTACTTGTCAGCAATTAGCAGTATGGCAGAGAGTCATAAAAACTGTTTCCATTTAACTTTCAAAGCATTTGCCATTAGAGCTGATTTTTTTTCTGCTTTACCTCTCATGAAAGGGCAATATTTTATGTACAAGAATAAATGTGTACACTTAGCCTTTAACCCCTTGATTAAGGGCATTGTGAGACTGTTCATATTCTTATGGGCCTTAGTAAGCGACTGCTGCTGTTTGAAGGACCAGAAAAGGGCAAGTCATTTTTGCAATACTGAAATCAAGATTTGCATTTTGGAGCATAGGCTTCTTCAGTCAAGAAGGACTCAGAGCTCACATTCACTCACTTCTTGAACCTCTTTCATTTGGAGGTTTTTCTGTGACAACAGCCCAGCTCTGCCACAGATCCCTCCTTAAACCTTCCCTGTTCCTTCTCTCCTCACAACAGACTCTGTAACCAGGGCTAATTGCCCTAGGCTAGGCCAATCATAAGCCTGCCTGATCAATCTTGTCTCCATTGCTGCCCAGAGGTAAAGAAAGATGTTACCTTACTGTGATTGGTTTAGACTCTTCCTTGGACATCAGTGCAACAATCACTTAAGCCTCAAATTAGCATCTGTTTCACACACAACTATGCATCGTATTTAATTCATGGTTGGGGACAGGTCCCATAATGTCACGATTACGTGTTGAGAATGATTCAGTGCCATTTTGCATTCTAATACACCAATTTCCTCTTTTTTATGAAAACAAAATACCAAGAATTCTGGTGAGCAATGTCACAGGGCAGGGGCCAATGGTACACACAGGAGTTGAGGCAAGGGGCCCTTGCTTTGCATGGGCCTGGGGCAAATTGCCTCAGTTGTGCCCCCCTCTGGGCAGCCCTGGAGAAATGTTGATAACCCAGCTGATAAATGCTCTGTTATCAAGGAGGGGAGGCGGAAGGGAGGTGGGGAAACGAACTTTCCATAGTCAGAGCATCTTGCCTAGCCACACTTCCCTCAGCTCAGCACTATAGAAGGGAAGGGAGGGCTGTTCTACTGCCCCTCTTGCCCAGCTTCTAGCCTTTGCCACTGTAGGCATGTGTCTGCATTTCTGGGATATCTGTTATAAACTGATTTAGCCTAGCCAGCTTAGACTAACCAGCAAAGATAGAATCAATTCAGGCTCAGGCTTTTTGAATATCTGTCCCTAGCTTAACAGGTTTAAACTGTTTTCTAATCACTTAAACTGGTTTATGTGTAATGTCTGTCCCTAGAAGAAGAGGGCTAGCTTTACTGCCTGGCTGTCATTCTGCCCTATGTACATCATTCGCTATGTCCCCTTTGCCTGCCGTGTCTCCTCATGCAGCTTCCCAGCACTACCTTCCACAGAAATTCCCCTGCCAGCCAGTACCTCTCTCCTTCTAGCCATGTGCTCCTCAGCATAGTTCCTTTGAGGAAACCTTGTTTCCTTCGTAAATATTGCTAAGCTTGATTTGTCTATTTTCATTTGCTTTGTCCTAGATGGAGGTGCCTCCTCTTCCTTTCATTCCCAACTCTTCCACAAGTAGGCTTCAGAGGCCTTTGTTTATACGTAACTGCTGCTAGGCCTGAAACTGGCTTCTGCAGCTTCTGCTCCTCGTGAGCAGTATACAGTTGTGAGGCAGTCTCCCATGCAAGTCAGTGGAACTGCATGCTCAAGTGGGTGTGTCTGCACAAGACCTTTACTGTGGAATTGCCAAATTACCTCCGCAGTAAAGTCTCAGGGTCTATATTTGCAGCTCTATTAGGCCACAGTAAACTAATAAACACTGCCATAGCTTAGTATGTGTAAACACAAGTACTATTCTAAGGTGGCGTTATTTAATGAGCTGCAATGCACATGTCGATGCTGATGGGGCTGGGGGACAAGGGTGCTTCAGTGCAGCCAGCACCTCCACAGCACATTGACCTGAGTCAGAACAACCCCAGGTTGGCAGGGCTGTAGCCCTGGTGTAACAGGTCACCCTCCCCAGTGCCATCTTCCCTGGTAATCCGTGCCTTATGTGGGGCGCCCTTGGAGTCTTCTTTGGAGTTCTTATGTCCCTCCTTCTGCTAGACTGCCATGTCTTGATGGAAATTATTGTTGATGTTCTTGTGAGTGGGAGACTGCTTATTGTATGTTGTATGTTGGGGCCTTTCAACTACACGGGCCTGACCCCTGTCTTTCTCTAGCTAGGCCTCCCTATCTAAAACCCACCAAACAGGGTTTGACTCTGAGGCTGTAGCCTTTTCTGGTGTCTTAAGCTCCCATCTGAAGCCTGGCCCCAAGGCAAGGTCACTGGCCCCACAGCCAGGTGGGCCACAAGCTTGCTCTCTCCCAGTGCAAAAAAGCCCCAAAACAAAACAAAAATCACACCTCAGGTGCACCAGGCCTCCCCACCCTTTCAAGATTGTGCCTTCAGGCACTGGTGTCAGAGCACCTCAAAATCCTGTGCCCCCATGGGCTCTGTGGCCTAGTTACCCCCAAAAAACCACACCCTTGCTGGTGCCAGGGTCCCTACTCTGCAGTGGGCACCAAAAATGAGGCCTCCTCCTTCCCTTAATAGCTTCACCCAAACCACCAGTTTTATTCAATAATCAAAAAGGGAAAAATAAACAGTCAAGTCCATGCGTAATAATTGCCACCAGCAAATATGATCAAGAAAAGCAGCATGTCAGCTTACATCCATGGCGTAATTCTTCAGCTCCCCACCGTCGGCTACAGTCCTTGCTGTGGTGTGGCTGCCGTCACTCCACAGCTTCTGTAGTTCCCGCCTTTGGACCACTCCCCCAGCTTCTCTGTGGAGCTCTCAGAGGCACTCCTTCCCCTTCAGCTGCTGTCTCCCTACTGCCACTCTGCCCAGGGTTTTTACAGTCCTGCTCCTTCCGGTCAGCTGACTAGCTGGCCAGGCTCAGCATTTAACCCCTTCTTTACCAGCACTCCATGCCCAGAAAGTTCTGGCCTTAAAAGGGCGGACCTGCTTTCTGGTGACAGGGCTAGGGTACCCCTGTTACACCTGGGTACACATCTAAACATGGCACAAACTGCACTGGAGTTTATTCAATCACATTAATAGCAAGTGTAGATGCATCCAGTGGGCGCATTCTGAAGAGAGTGCATATACAGTCTGCAACACCTCAAATCCATTTGAGGTGACACAAACTGCACGTGGTGTACACATACCCATTTGCCACACTGCTAATTTGCAGTATGGTGGGGTTTTTTATATCAGGAGATCCTGGTGTAAAAAAATAACCACTACAAAGAAAAGTGGTGTGGTGCACATGACAGCAGCTTTTGCCACCAGCAATCAGACCCTGGATGGCCAGAACTACACTCTGGCTGCAGGCCAGGCTCTCTGTGGCCAGCTCAGTGCTGCTGCTGCCCTGGGAGGCCTGTAGAACCTTAGGTAAGGCTGCTGGAGTAAGCACAGGTGCTGACCCATGCCTTCCCTACCCCATCTGGGTCACTTTGCCACATGCAGGAGTGCACGTGCTGGGACATGCCTGGGGACAAATAGCAGCGGCACAAAGATGCACCACTACTATTTGTCCCATGGGAAATGCACACTCCTGCTTGTCAGGATGTGCCCAGTGTGTGGAAGGCTTGTAGAACCACCTCCCCAGTTACTAATTCCTAAGAGTGGAAAGATCTTTTTCCTAGGAAAAATGTAGGGTCCCTTATGGTCCCCCAAACAGGCTAAACTGATAATGTATGGTTTTAAAAATACACTAACATTGGCCTTTTAATTACTCTTTCTCTCAGTTTTCTTAAAAAAATCCCAACTATTGTTCGCTAGGCAATTAATTTATGGGAAATTAGCTAATATTTTGGATTATAGTTTAAGATACAGGGTCATAGACCAAGCAAATGTAACCTGCTGAAGATACACCCTTGTCCTGGAAATGCAAGGACCAAGTCTGTCATGAATGCAGAAGTTACTTGCCTGCACTAATGTTAAGAAGGTGGAAAAAGAACAGTATTACTGACACCCAATCAGGAAACCCTATCTGTGTAAATTCACAGTGCTCCTGAGATGCTTAGTGACTTCTGTTCAGAAATGTAAGGTGTTTGAGGCATCAAAAGGAACCAGACGGAGACAAAGTCCTGTAATATTATTTCATACCTGAAATGGTGACAAATATAAGTCTGTGGGTCAGTATAGTAGATAACAATGTTTATCTGATTATCAGTGGAGGTGTGCAGCTCATAAAAGCACTGGAATTAGGCTGATGGCAGTGGTAATGCAGGTGCCCTCCCAAGCTTGAGAGACAATTCTAGAAGCATAACTAGCAATTTTTGTGCCCTGGGCAGAGATGCTGTTGAGTGCTGAAGAACAGGGGGGAAGAGAGTGTAATGTGAGCACTGGAGAATGGGGATGCAGAGCACTGTTGGATGATGCTGGTACTCTCTTGAAATTGGCTACTGGGTCTGGTAATCTGCTCAACCCGCCCTGGTCATGCCACTGGATAATTTAGTTGTTTAACCAGCTTTAGTCTGTCCCCTGCCATCAGACTTGAAGAGTTAAATTCCTCGGTACCCACTCCAGTGCATCTACTCTTAGTTTGTCTGCTTGTTCTTAATATTTGCAAAACAAGCCCGTTTGTATGTTGCTCAGCAAGATGTTTAAAGCTTTGATGCTTCTTACATACTTCAGATTATGAACAAATGCCTGCTTTGTTCTTCAATCTACCTTTCTCTGTATTCCTGATAGATACCTTATTTTTGTCCCAAGTGCAGTGGTATTATGATGCTCTTTAGGATGATGTGTGTCATGTTAAATGTTATTAAAACTGTCAATCTCTTGCAGAAAGGTACTGAGTGGGAGCTGTCCTTTGATGTCTGCTTTGATGTGCTGAGACTTGCTTATAAATTGAGAAGGGGCAAATGGTTGTGTGAAAGCTAATATTTGTATATCTGTGAATGAAAGTGCTACTTAAATTGATTTGTGAGTTGCATTAATATTATTTTTTAAAAATATGTGCATATATATAGTGCATTTATACCATCAGGTTTTCATCTAATTTTTGAAATAATGCCATTAGGAGGCTTTAAATAACTCCTTTAATAATTCATAAAAATACTTTATAAGAGAAACACTGAAAACCTAGTTTCTTATCAAGTATTGTAGTTCAAAAACCCTATTTGCAGAGGACATTATTAAATGAGATTCCATAGAGTAACACAGAAGAACAGAGAAAGTGAAGACCTCATTTCACTTTAACTGCTAGTACTGGGGAAAGAAAAAGACTCACTTTACAAATTCAGTGTCAACCAACAAAACTGTTTTTGAAAATATTTGGCTACTGGGCATAATTTTCTATGATACAACTCTATTGAAATCAATAGAGATTTGCCAGTAGAAATGTTGGCTCATTTTTTTAAACATTTAATTTGGTATTTAACTGCTGTTGTCATGTTTTGCTCTTAGTGTATGGAAACATGCATTTTTGGTTGAAATTTACATATATTTTGAATTAAGGAAAACAAAAAGACTGAAGAACAGTGAGGTCTACAGAATACCAATGTACTGCAAAGCTTTATTTGTGCTGTTTGGACAGTCTGATACAAAACCAAAACCCAGAACTGAACATTATAGGCCACAAAAAGATGAACATTTTAAAAAAGGGCCTAAGGTTGCAAGTTTCATCGCTGATTATATTTTCTCCTAATTAGCTAATATGAAATATATCTCAGTAATGAACATGCAACAAATAGTTTGATGGCATCAAATTCAAAAGCAACTGAACTTAATCATTGCTAATATCTTTGCCATTCCTGTAGAAGATGCCTTTTGAGGTACTTCTTTCCTTTGGTGCAGATTTTTTTCTCTTGATAGCACAGCTGACTTATTTTTGCATGGAGGAGGGTGTGGCCTAAGATGAAGGGCACGTAGAAAGCTTTATGCATTTCAGGTGACAACCCTCTTCAAAAGGGGGACCAGGGCCCTCTGACCCCCATGTACTCAGCACCCATGCTTAATAGCACACCCACAATCTTTTGTAGGGACCACTAAATATTCTCAATATTTTAAGGATCATGTCTTTGTCTGTCTTTTCTGCAGCCACTACTTTTTTGCTAATTATTGTTGAAATGTACCCTCTACATTTTCTGTCAGTCAGTGCATCTTCATTCTTTTATGTTATGGGTTAGGTGACAGAAGAGGGTCTGATATTGTAATTTATGTTATGGTTACTGAGCTATAACAATCTTATGAACACTGTATCTGACCTGGTACATGAGGAGAAGTTATATGAATTTGCTGCATGCCCCTATTGATCTTAACTTACATTTGTGGGGTAGGAGTTCATGTAAAATGTACAGGACAGAAAGTGTTGGAAGAGCTATGTTCCCTGTGATGCCACATACTATAACCTTGCTTCCAAAATTCAAACAACTCCATCATGCAGAACTCCAAACTGGACTAGTTACTTTTCAAGTTATTTATTTCTGAGATAAAACATTACCTAGTTGATAGCAAGGAAACACCAAAAAGCCTCAGGAACAAATTATGGAGTAAATTATCCCTAAAGGAAGGTTCTTTCTTCTACTCACCAGTAAGTGGCTGGCAAAGTAAGAATCTGTGCCAACTTGGTTAAAACTCTAATAGATCAGTTTCTTTACATATTTGGTCAGTGAAGCATGCTTGCCTATTGTGCCCAGCCCTTAACCATTAAGGCTTTTCTCCCCACAAACCCAGTAATTGATTATTTATCTCTAACAGACCACAAGTTATTTTCCTAACTGTGGAAAACATGCTGGAACTGCACATAAATTACCCAGCCTCACAGATGTGTTAATAGACCTACACTTTTGGTGAGCCATCATACCACTGGTCATCACTTTTCACTGTGTTGTCAGGATTGTGCAATACCACCCGTTTCCTTTTGTACTCGCCTGTCATGACTTTGATCTTATGAGGGGAGGAAGAAGATTGGTATAATGTTAGTCGGTATTCGCAGAATAACTTTCCCGGACACGTCAAGTCACTCCATTGATTTTTAATTCCCTTTTCTTTTACAGTGGCCTGAGTTGCAGGCAACAGCCTCCTCAACTTTCTCTCAGAACTGATCGTTAGCTTTGGAGATGATCCCTGCCCTCGAGAACCTCAAGGTAAGTCCCTGCCGGTGCTCCGCATCACTAATTAACTCATTAGTGAAGTGCAGCTACAGTATCTTTGCCCTGTTGCTGGTGTAAATGACAGGGCAACCCCTTTTCTCCGTTATTCTTCCAAGTTTGCTGGGGCTGGCCAGTACAGCCTATGCTCAGCCTCCCTCGTTTCCTGAGACTTCCCCCACTATTCTCTTCTCCTTTACTCATGCCGCCGCTCCCTGCTGGTAATTGATTGGTTTGTGGCTGCATTTGTCGTACCCTGCTTCCTGCTTCCGTCCTCGGAGTTGGGAGCGTCCCTGGCTGTTGCTTGCAGCTGGCACTAGTCTCTCTCAAGCTGGGGCCCTCCTTTGATCACAGGATTTTCCCCAGACCATGTTGAGGAGCCTCAGCCCCTCTGATCTCACTGCTGTGGCTGTCTTTGGGTGAATGCCTGACCCACACCATTCTGCTGTTCTTCTCATGCCTGAAGGCATTCTGTCCGGGTCCTACCTCTGATTTTATTCCTGGGAGCTTAAGTGTGTCAGCCAATCCTGAGTTAGGTGGAGAATTTTCCCCCACCCGACTGGGTGTTGTCATTAACGGTGCCCAGGTGGTCATCCAAGTAACAGGGCTCCTGACAGAGACCCTGTTACACACTGCATCCATGAATGGCATTTCTGCATTTCATGCTGTGGAAGACATGATCAAGTATGCATGATAGCAGGTACAAAGCATAAGTTTATAATGTTTCCACCCCAAAATAAAACCACTGAAAACAATTATATGATCCTGAGAGTGCCAGGTGAGGGACAGGTTGTCAAAGTTAAAAGAGAACAAGGGATGAGAAGAAGACATAGAAGCAGACATAATAGGTTACTTCCTCTGCTTCCAGGTCAACAATTAACACTTAACCCAGGCAAATAACTATGCTGGGTCACAAATGCTAATGAATATAATTAATAATGAACATCTAAACTTCATCAAAACTTCCTTGCTTTCTATTTTATTTCAGTTGTTACACAGCCTCATGATCAGTCTCTCACCAGTTTCCAGAAGCATATTGAGTTATATATCCCTTGTCTGTCATGTGTGATTTTCTTTTTGTTTTCTGTCAGTTTGGCAATCCTGACTTCTGCTTCAAATAGCATGGAAGTCAAACCACATCTTTAACCTTAGCTGTAGTGATTTCACTACAGCTGAACACATCACACGCTTCTGCCAGTGTAACTTATGTTGGCTTTTTACATCGATGGAAGTGGTACAGGCTTGAGAGAGGACAGATGCACACCCATCCCAGGGTAGTGGTAGACAGAGCATCTTGTCACCAGATGTCAGGGGAACTGGTAATAGATTGCTTGACTTAAACTAACAGCTACATCAAGATAAACAACACAGGGCAGAAAATACTGGTGCATGGTAAAATTTACACGATTCAGTTTTACCTGTTTTTCCTTAAACATTCTATGTCATACTTGAAATTATACTGTGAAAAGGCAGATTACAGTGGTGCAAATGTTCCATGTGCCCAGGCCCATGAATGTGTATTGTGGTAGAGCACCTTTGGGGTGCTCGCCATGTGGCCGGGGCTGCAGTAGGCTGGGACAAAGCCAGCAGAGAAGGCAGCCAAGCGAAGCCCCTGAATGTCATTTTAAGGGGGAAGGTGTGTGGTGGAGCACCTTTGGGGGTGCTCGCCACTTGAGGGCTCTCACAGGCTCTGAGGGTAGCCTGCTTTGGAGGAGCAGCAGGGAAAACCTCCCCCAGGAACTATTTTAAGGGGGAAGGTGTGTGGCAGGAGTCCAAAGTGGGTGCCCTGTTTCTTCGGGGTCCTTCCCCTCTTTGTTTTTTTTGGCTTTACCTCTCCAATAGCCACGGTGGTGGGTCAGGCCATTTTGGTGTCACAATGGGTGTGCCAGGGAAGAGGGGTTTAGAGTCTAGGCCGTGGTAGTGGTCCCCTTCAGGGGCCATCCATTGCCATCTCCTTTAGGGAGGGCAAGTGAGTTAAGTCCCCAGCATCAGGCGAGGGTTGCCAGGACCTCGTGGAAGGGAAGAGAAAGAGGTGGCATAGGAACCCACCGGGGCAGACACTAAGGGATCTGGAGAGGACAGGCCCAAAAGCTGTGGGTCTTCAGACCCATCCACAGGAGTCCGACCAGGGACCCAGAGTGACTGCCATTGAGAGGCGGCACAGAGGCCAGAGAAGATACCCGTGGGGCTGGCTGCAAACAAAACCAAAAGGCCCACCTCACAAAGGTGGTGCATGGCCAGGGTATAGGGGAGGTTGGAGCCCCGTGAGTGCACACCGAGTCACGTGCTGACCCTGAAGGCAACTTCAAAGGGGACCCCGTCCACTGAAGAGTCATTCAAAGTCATGGCAGGTGAGGTAGGGGGGTCTCTCAGAAGATGACAGAAGTATCCTCTGGGGTCTGCATTGATTGTCTGGGCAAAGGTGGCGTGGGAACGGACTGTAGAGCGGAGGCGGGTACAGTCTCCCAAACAAGGTATGACTTAGGTAAAGCCTATGGCCTAAGGGGCCCACTCCAAGAGGGAGCAAGGCAGTATGAGTAGTTGATGCATGAAAGAGACCCTGTGAAAGAGGGTAGAGTGTGAGAGGCCCTAGTGAGAGGAGGGTGGTATGAATCTGTGTGTGACTGGAGGAGGGTAGTATGAATCTGTGTGTGACTGAGGCCTGACAACGAGGCCTAAGCTTGGTCTGGCTGTAAGCCAGGAACATTGGATGCCATCTGTGAAGCTTGGGCTGTGGTGTAGGGGAGGAATGGAGTCGCAGATAATGCCCCCTGGCATTGGGGCAAGAATGGGCAGCCTCTCTTCTTAATTAATATCATAATTAATTAACAACAAGGTGTGGCAGGAGAGTCAGGTGGGTGGCATGCCCAAAGGCAGGTGGGTAAACTAGCACTTGGCTAGTTGGGAAGACTCCACGTTGTACGTAGAGGTGAAACTCCTATTTACCCCACCTTGTACGTAGAGTTGAAAATCCTATTTGCCATGTATATTTCCAGGGGGAAATATACACCTCTACATATGAGGGGTAAATAGGAGTTTCACCTCTACATATGTTCCCTTTGGTGTAGGATAGAAACACATTGGTAAGATTACAAACTTATACTAATGCTTCTAGTCAAGCTGTACTTGCTTCAAAGATAAATACAAAATTCAATTTCCAGAGCTGTCAGTCAGAAACGTTTCATCAGTTCAAAATTCATTGAAAATGAAAAGACACATAGAAACATAGACCACCTTCCCAGCAATACCCTCCTAGCCACCACGGATGTTACCACCTTATATACCAACATGCCACACCAGAATGGCATCCAACCTAGACTTATGTATCTACAAGTGTCAGACTATGGACTTAAAGTTATTACTAAACTTATACAGTTCATCCTCTCATGCAACACCTTGACTTTCAATAACCAACACAACCTCCAGACCATGAGTACAGCTATGGGTACCAAAATAGCCCCACAATATGCCAACTTCTTTATGGCCCACCTGGAAGAAGAATTCATCAAGAACCACACAATCAAACCCATACTATACTTACAATATATAGATGACATCATCATTTGAACTGACAACCTGCAATGTCTTATTTCTTTCCATCACAAATTCAATAATTATCTCCTCTCCATCAGACTCTCTCTTGAATGCTCCAGTACCAACTTTTCCTTTTTAGACACTATGATCAATATCCAGAATGATAAAATACAAACCACCATATACAAGAAACCCATGGACCAGCATACATATCTGCACAGAACCAGCAAACACCTTAAACACACCAAGATAGCTGTATATACAGCCAAGCCTTCAGATACCACCAGATTTGCACTGAGGAGAATACCTGTGATAGTCACCTCACAAATCTCAAAAGGGATTTCATTCAACAAGGATACTCCTCCAGAGAGATAGATTGCACTTTTGAAAGAATCACCTGGGTACCATGTGAAGAACTGCTACAGTACAAAAAGAAAATTCCCACAAATCGCACACCATTAGTTATGACATACCATCCCTCCCTGGAATCTATAAGAAAAATCCTCAAATAATTGCAACCCATACTAGAAGACAACCCAATACTTAAAGAGCACTTCCCAGAACCACTCATAGTTTCATAATTTCATAGTTGGTAGGGTTGGAAGGGACCTGAGCAGATCATCAAGTCTGACCCCCTGCCATGGCAGGAAAGAGTACTGGGGTCAAACGACCCCAGCAAGGTGTACAGCTAGCCTCCTCTTAAAGACCCCCAGGGTAGGAACCAGCACCACTTCCCTTGGAAGTTGTTTCCAGATCCTAGCTGCCCTGACAGTGAAGTAGCGCCTCCTGATATCTAGCCTAAATCTACCCTCTGCCAGCTTGTAACCATTATTTCTAGTCATTCCTGGTACTGCTTGGGGCAACAGGGACTCTCTCAATGCCTGGTCCCCTCTGACTAGTTTGTAAATGGCCACTAGATCCCCCCTCAGCCTTCTCTTGTGGAGGGTGAACAGGTTGAGGTCCCTTAGCTTCTCTTTGTAGGGCCTGCCCTGCTGCCCCCTGATCATGTGAGTGGCCCTCTTCTGGACCCTCTCCATGTTGTCCACATCCCTCCTGAAGTGCGGCGCCCAGAACTGGATGCAGTACTCTAACTGCAGCCTGACCATTGCTGCACAGAAGTGGAGGATCACCTCCCTGGACCTGCTTGAGGTACATGTGTGGATGGATGACAAGATATGGTTGGCCTTCCTGACTGCATCCCCGCAGTGTTGGCCCATGTTAATTTTGGCATCAATAATGACGCCAAGATCCTTTTCTGCCTCTGCACTGACGAGAAGTGAGTTCCCCAGCCTGTAGGTATGCTACTGGTTCTTCCTCCCCACGTGCAGTACCTTGCACTTGTCAGTGTTGACATCCTAGCCTTTAAACAAGCACTGGACCTCGCCAATCTCATCACCATAAGCAAACTTCCTATGGCCCAAAACACACCAAATGGATCTTGACCATGCTGGGACTAGAAATGTAAAAATTGCCAATATATCTCCACAACTTCCACAGTAACTATTCCCCACTGTGACTGCCTGGTTTTGAATATCCAGTTAAGTGCTGCCTTAGTGGGTGCACCTGGTGTTGGGCGCTGTGTGGGCTTTTGTAACCTCTAGAGGGGTCCTCGCTCACCCCAGGGAAAACCCAAAAACCCGTCTGCCACAACTTTGATTGAACCCTCAGTCATGGGTTCCCCTGTTGATGACTCCTCAGGATTGGTCACACTTCCTGACAGATATTTGTAGGGCTCTGCCTCCCCTACACCCCTTCCATACACCATGAGCCACTTGATCTTAGTGCAGCTTGTCGTCCAGTCTTGGCTTTGGTGCTGGCTTTTATTCTTTCTGGATGGCATTCGTCAATGATGTAATCTGCCCATGCCGGTTCCAGCTGGAAATAAGTGTGGCTGACAAATCGTGTGGGCGTTTCTTCCTGGCATGACTTGTCCTGCACCCGGTAGCCTGAAATTGGTACGTAACCCCTGATTTCAGGGTTTTTCATGTAGGGGCAGGTTACCCACGTTCCCAGTTCCACCGTGGGGAGGGTTTCCTGCTTCCCGGTGACTGTCCCCCTGATCTTATACCTGCACCTCCAGAAATGTAATAAATCTCATCTAGTGCAATAAACGCTAAGGGTGTGCGAAAAGGGCTGTATTCAATTTGGATTCGTATTGGGCTCGAATTGGAGATAGTGATGTGATCAGCTGATTCGGATCACTATCCTGACTCGATTCAGCCCAATTCAAATCTGAAGATTCAATGCTGATTTGGAGAATCAGCAATTTGGCCATAGACACAGTTTTAAATGTTTTTTCTATAAATCTCAAGGTGCCAGGCGTATCTTGTGAATGCAGCAATGGGGGGCAGGTGGAGTGCCCCACAGGAGTACAGGGGGCCCCCCCTGTGTGCTTGGTGGTGGACCCCCCCATGTTCCCCCGGCTCAGCAATTGGCCATGGGGAGACACCCCAGGTGCCCACCCAGCATCTCAGCATTTACAAGCTGCCTGGTACCTTGAGGTATGTAGAAAAAACATTTAAAGCTGTGTCTATGTCTGAATCATCAAATCTCTCCGAATCTCTCCAAATTGATTCAGAAGGTTCTGATTCGATTCAGAGAGATTAAAGGGTCTCCTGATTCAATTTGGATTTGGAGATTTGGCTGCTGAATCATGCCAAATCTCTGCTGAATTGAATCAGCCACTGAAACTTTGCACAGCTCTGCTAAATGCCCTGATGGAAAATATGTAGGAGAAACCAAAGAACAACAGCGTACCAGAATGAATGTACACTGGATATCTAATGTCCAAGTACCTGTGGGTGCCCACGTCTCATAAGAGAACCACTCTCTCTCCAATCTCTCAGTTCCAATCCTCAAAGGGAATTTATAAAATACTTTTCATAGATGAGCCTATGAACTTCACTTCATAAATCTACTGGATACAAAAAATCAAGGACTAAATGTAGACAATAGATTTATGGCACTTTATAAACTGTCTGCCATCCAATAACCCCAAGTAACCTCTCTACATGTTACTTGCTACATTCTATCACCAGGTCAACCTTCCCCCTTTCCTCACCCTTCCCCTCCCCACCCACACCCACCTGCCTCACACCTATTGTCTCCCATGGACTCTGATCCTCACTACTACACTTCTGCATTTTCACAGACATGCATTTTACATATTAGCTTTGATTCCATCCAGGAGAACACAAAACTATAGCAGATAGTTATCCTAGTCTCCTAATGCCTGAAGAAGGGTGTTTGTGGCTGAAAGCTTGCAAACAACATTTTTTTCAACTATTTAGTTGGTCCAATAAAAGAGATCACATTTACCCAAAGAAACTTGTTTCCATGAGATGCAGTTCATGGAGGTTGAAGGATTTTAGCTTCTCTGCTGTGCCAGCCACAGAAGTTCAGAAATAAGAAGGCAAAAGTTGGGACATGCAAAATATGACAAAAATATAGTATAAGGATTGAATGTTTTAAAATAATGAAAATGTAGGAAATGAAAAAGCTAAAGAGCAATATAATTTTGGCTGTCTAGCCCACCCTGTATATTTTAAATGACATAGTTAGAACATGTTAAGTGAAGCATTCAGTTAGTAGACAGGGACTGAAGCATAATGTTAGTATGGAATAGAATAGAATGATATTAGTGGAACAGAATGGTATTAGTGCAACAGAAAACAATACACTCCAAAAAGGTATGCACCTTTTTTTTTGAAAGACAGAATAAAGAAAAAGAGATCTATCCTTGTAGTAAGTAGGCGCATCTACATGTGTAATTAGCATGCAGCAATAAACTCTGGCATGCAGCCCCCACACTGAAGCACCCTTGTGCCCCAGCCAGCCCTGTCAGCATCTCGACATGTGCTACTGCAGAGTAAAAAACTTCGCCACAGGATATTACTTGTATTGACAAGTACTAATCGGTAGAGTGAATAAGTTTACTCCATCCTAATAGCACTGCATGTGTAGATGCTGAGATGTTTACTGCAGAGCTAATTAGGCAACTCCTCAGTAAATGTATCATGTAGACATGCCCAGTAAGTAGCAGTAGTTAGGGATCTTAGTCTGCTCATTGTTCTACTTCCCATGGATCTTTACTTTTAATTTCAGCTAGTAAGAGGAAAAATCTGCTCTTACCATGTTCCTTGCATAAAATGCACGTTTAAAGTTCCAGCCATTAGTTTTGGGGAAAATGGTGTGCAGCATATGCAAGAAAATATGGTACCATACACAGATGAACACCAAACTACTCCTTGTTCAATCAGCTGAATGTTACCTCATGTTCTTATAGTGTAGTTGTTTTTTTTTTTAATTCTGTAAAGAGTTCTTATTTCTTTTTCCTTAGAAAACCTTTTGCTATTTTTGAGAGCATGGAAAAAAATACCTTGTTAACATAGAGGAATTTAGAAAAGTGAATTGAAACAAAATCTTATGGAGTGAGGTAATTTTTAAATGCTTCTAAAGGGAGGTATGGGGCATACTGCTGCTTGAGAATACCCAGGAGCAATTATGTTCTAACTGCTATCTCAGCCTGCTCCCAGAGTGATACTATATTGTCTCAATTTAATCATGAATGAAACAGGTTTTATGTTGCAGTGGTTTAGTTATACTTGTACTGCTACAGGAACACCATAGATAACAGTTACATTGAAGTTCAGTGAGCAACCAACTGCATGTTTCTTGGCATTCTACTCTATGGCCGCATCTACAGGAGATGCTGACTGCGCAGTAGCTTGATACTACTGTGCAGTAGCATTGTGTGGCAAAAACCATAATGTGATACTACTGTACAATAGTACCGGACTACTGCACAGTAACATCATAAAAAAGGCATTTGATGGCACTTGGGTTACTGTGCAGTAGTTTAATACTTGCTTATATAAGTATTAAATAAGTGCGCAGTAATATCTGCACGGTCAGTGTCTTGTGTAGACATGGCCTATATCTGCTCAGGTAGAGGACATAACTTAGTGTGAGATTTTTTGACAATGAAACTTTAGAATCTGTTGAAAGTTGAATAATGACACCAAAATTGTGAAGAGGCCTCAGATCCCTAATGTTTCTTCTGCCTTATGTTTTCTGCTCTTCTAAGGGGAATAGGGGAATGGTTTGAGCAGGAAAAGGGGCAAGAATAGGTAACAGCAGATTGGAGGAGATGACAGGAGAAGGCAGGGTAGTGAATAACATTCTCAGGAAGTAAGTCTGGGGAATATTGGCAAAGACTTTTGGGGAAGCAACAGATTTGAACTTGGAAAATGGAGAGAATGTATCTGGTGAAAAATATACCTGAAACAGTCAAAGGGAGGGTGAGCCCTATGAAACAGTAATGCCAAGAATGTCAGGAGGTTGAGACCAGATATGAAATTAAATAGCAATTTACAAAGCACTATAGCTTTAAAAATGCTTGTTATAACCTGCAGCTGCATATACATCACATTTCCCCATGGCTCTGATGCAACCATTCTTGGAATATCAGTTCTAGATCCTTCTCTGCTCATTGCACCCAGATGAATGAATCCATGAATCTAGGAGGCTGAAGGGGCTGATATAATAAAAACTAAATATGTCTAACTTGGGTATAGAGGAGTCATGATCTCTGCCTGCAATTATTTGGTGGGGGTAAAGACCAGAGAAAGCAGAAAAAAATACAGATGGCTAGATCCTGCCGCATGTATGAAGTGAATAAGTTGACTTAGTTATCTAAGCATGCATCTATTCAACCCTGATCAGGGTCTGTCTGGACCAACGTATGTGAAAGTGCCATACAGTCAGATCTTGAACTTTATATGAGTAATGATTTTTTTTTGCATGTTACTACTATATAGTTGCACTGCATAACATCCAGAATCCCCAGTCAGAATCAAGGCCCCATTCTGCTAGGCACTGTAAAAAGTAGGGCAAGATTTGGTCTTGTTTTTCATAAATTCTTCTAAAGTCATTTGGACCAATTGAACCAATGGCCAGACTTATTACTGGATCAGCTCCTGGTTTAATTTACAGTGCACAGCTCCTGCAGTCTTTGGTGGAGTTACTTAGCATTGGCAGCAACATAATTAAGGGCATGACTTGATTCATTTTGTTTAAGAGTTTATATATTATACATCTGAAAGATTATGAATTCTTAAATGACCTGCTTCCATTGTAGACAGAAGTGAAAACCAAACTACACATTTGTCAAGAGAGAGATTTTAATGAAATTTTAGAGGTATACTTCCTTTGGGCTGAAAAAACAAAACACGTTTAAGACTATTTTCTCTCACTTCTTTCATTTTTTTAAAATTATACTTATCTGGAAAGCTGGGTTTATTATATTGGGAACAATGATGCAGATGGCAAGGAGGAAATTAGCATTAACTAAATATTGTCTGCCCTAGGGAAAGAGTTGAGTGTGAAGACAAATATAACATTTGTATTTGCCTTCACTGTGTAGGAGAAATGGAAAGCAGGAGAGCAAAACAGAAAGAGAAGTAGCATGGTGCCCTCTGCTGGATGAACAAATTAGCTGCTTCTGAGCTAGGCATGAAAAGGAGTGTGTGTATGTGTGTGTGTGTGTGTGTGTGTGTGTGTGTGAGAGAGAGAGAGAGAGAGAGAGAGAGAGAGAGAGAGAGAGAGAGAGAGAGAGACCGGTATTCTGACTGTGCTGTTCCTAGTTATGGCTGTAAGTACTAAGGGCTGTGGAGGATTCCTTCTCTTCTCTTCTGAGTAACAGTTGCCATGAATTGCAAAAGATGGTATTGATGATTTAGTAGGAGTTGCCTCCTCCTCAGTCAGAACTGATATCCCAGCCTGATATCAGGAGACACTGGGCTACATTTGGTGTGATCATTCAGATGGACAATCTTATCACTTTTGGTGATTAATACTTAGAGCACAGAGAAAACATTACTTCTCTATGATCTTTCTATACCTCACCCCATACCTAGTACACCCTTGTTGCTGGTTAGCTTTCCAGTAAACCCCCTTGTGATCTGATCCATTACTTCAGCCACTAAAACCATTTTACAACTCCAGCAACCATCTCAGCTTGGCCATTCTCCTTTAGCAAAGTCCCATAGTGTACTTTCAGCTACCTATATCTTATTTAATACCAATGCCTTCTGCCAGTAGGACATCTCATATTTGCTTTTCAAAACAGGCAGCTTTACTCAGCCAGTCTCCCAGTTAGTTCTTTTCTCTTTAATTCCCCTACAACAAGGGACAACTTTGATCTTAACCTCCTACCATAGTTGCTAATCCTTTTGCTTTATTTTCCCTTCTACAAAATGTTTCTCTTAAGCCAATTCTCCCTTCCTGGAGAAGTGTGACAGCCTTTTCTTGTAAGGGTTCAGTCCTGATCCCTTTCTCAGCTCCTGTGAAGCAGAGGATACAAGACCTGGATTCTATTCCTGACTCTGTGACTGGCCTAGCTTGTCATCTTGGGCAAGTGACTTCACCCCTAGGTTTTGTTCCCACCTACTGTCTTTGCCTGTTTGGACTCTTCTGGAGCAGAGACTCATGGTAGGGGTTGGCACTAGATTTATGACCCAGATACCTTTTTTCAGGTGGACCCAGATCCTCAGACTGACCATGACTTCTTCATTCAATAATAGGCAAATTTTATTGATACACAGTGATAGCAGATACGAATAATGCAAGCTAGGCAAACAAAATATCCCCCTCCCCCACTCAATTCTATATCTAACAGTCCTAGGGCTCACAGAGGGAAGGTACCTCTAGCCAGTATATGAGCTTCACCCTCTGGTTCTCTCTCTTTGAATGTCAGCAATCAGCAACTTGGAGATCGAGGGCCGAGGCCCCCCGCAACCCCTGCCACAAATGGGGTGGGTGAAACGGGCTGGTGATACACCCTTTGTTGATGGTAGTCTCAGGTTCCCCTCTTGGGGACCCTTTGTCACTGTTTTTGTATTTTCCTCCTCCGATGACTTTTCATCTCCGGATACCATTGATTGGTTTCCCTGTGGTCATCATACTGTCCATGTTCTGTCCTGTCAGCATATTCCTTTGTCTCTCAAGCCCATCACACGTACCCATTTTAATTTGGTCATTTACTGGCCTCTTAATTTGGTCCATCTACCAAAACTGGAAATCCCAAGTGCTCTCCAGTTGGTCACTGTGACCTGGCCACCACAGTAGAGTCCCTTATCTTATGTTATGGAACAGTGTGGTACATGTCTTCAATTTCACAGCCTGTGTATGCCTGCTAGTCTGTTGGCCTTAGACACAGTGTCTGCTAGTTTCAGACACTGTGGGCCTTGAAGAAAATTTTGTCACAAACAGGCTTTTTGAAATCAATTAACCCTTGGCATTTCCCTGGGCCATTGTTTTAATGCAACATCTACTTTATCTACCAGCCAATTTCCATAAGCAAACCCCTAAATATAATTTTCTAGCCATCAGTAGGCAATGGTACTAGGCCTAAGTTGTGCCCTAATCTCAGTTATCTCAATTGCAACTACAGTTACTGAAACTTCTCGCAAGTTTAGAAAACTTCTGACTGAAAGATGTTTTATAAATATACACTGTTAAGGTTAGCAATTTTTTCACCACTTTTAGTTACTATGTTGTAGCTGGTTTCTGAACCCATCTCACATCTCCTGCAAAATGTTAAAAGAACTAGAAGATACACCTGAATTCTCCACAGAGATCATCAGAAACTCATTGACTTTCCTTTTTTAAAATTCCTGCAATCATAAAATACAATATAACAGGGCGAACCAGGTTTATTAATGAATTAATATGTTTTTATACATATGTAGCAGGTCAGACCCTAGTGGCCAACTGGATACTCTCTAACACCACTTGCCCACCTGACCTCTCAGGGGTCCTCCCTGCATCTTGATTTTAAAGTTAAACAGGGAGGCTGCCCTTAGAGCTCAGTGGGCTTGGGCACCCTTTCTGCTTAGCATCTCTTCAGGCTTGACTGGGTTGGCTTGATTTGGAGCCCTGTCGTACTGAACATTCTCTCTATCTGGAGAACATTGTCCCCTGCCTGTTCAAGATTTAAAACCTGAAGCACTTGGCCCTTTAGTCTTTAAATCTTTGTCTGGGCTTTGGCCTTCTGGCCTTGCCCCTCTTACTCTGGATGTGCCCCTCAGCCCAGGTCCACTGCTCTGGATCTTGACTTCTGGACTCTGGTCTCATCATTTCAGCTTAGGGCTTGCGCACACAGTCTTTGGACTTCAGGCCCTCTTTCACTCTTTGTCCCTTTGGGGTCAGGTCTTGTGCAAAAAGTCTGTTTGGTTGCAGGCTCTGCTCCTCACTCCTCAGTCAGGTCCTCCAGCAAAGCAGCAGCTCATCTCTAGGTGCTCCCTACAGCCTACAAGCCTCCCCTTGAAGCTGCTTCTGGTCCTGTGGTTGCAAACATAAATATAGCTACAAGACTACTTACAAACTAAATTATTTTCCCCAGCTTGGGCGAAATCCCCCATCCCCAACCATGATGATAACAAATAAACACATAACCAAAATAACTTACCTTTGGTGCCTGCCTGGTGCTGCAGGGCTTCTTCTCAGACCCTGTGATCTGGAGCTCTTTTGCTCTGATAGGTTAGAGTTAGTCCTGGGCCTCAGCCATGGTCCTGGCTTTATGCAGTCTGTAGCCTGGGTCATCTGTCCAACCACTTCCCCACTAGGCCTGGCAATCATAGTCCTGATTATGCTTCTCACACCTGGAGAAAGCAGTCATTTTTCTTAAAGGATTCTGCATATATACTGGTTCCTCAGGAACTTGGAGCCAGCTGGTTGCTCCCTGGCTCCCTCCTCTTCACAAATGGGGTAGGGGCTCCATTATGTCTCATGGAGACATGATGAATGCCTGATAATGGAAGCATCAAATGAAGGCTAGATAGAGGTCACTTGGTGAGCAGTAAATACTGTGGAGTGATAAATCACTTTTGCTGCATGACATCTGAAGAGCATTCAGCTAAAATTCAGAACTGAAATATTCAGCTCCTACCTGGACGATGCTTGCAATTACAGCATGTGGTTTCTGATGTAACTGATTTGAAGTACTACTTGTTCTCAGACTGGCCATCTAATGTCTTCTAAAAATGAGTCTTTAAGTGAGTAAAAGTCCATTTGAAAGGCTCATCAAGTCTACTTCCTTAAATGGATTCAACTTACAGGTTAACCATGGTGTAGAAATAGCATTTAGTGTTTCTTCACTGCCCTCTTGGGATGCAAAATCTCACCTGCTTAAATATCAGTCAGTTATCAACCTGAGAGGAGATAGAGGCACCACCTTCCACAGCAGGTTAAGTATTTGCTCTCAGTTACAGATGGATTTCAGATGGATCATACTTGGAAATTCATAGAATTTCTGTATGAGGAGGGAATGAAGTCAGACCATCTTCTCACAAACATCCTGCAAAGTGACACTGTTATAGGCACAACCTGAAGAGAAGCTTTAGTTGCCTCACATGCTCATTAAAGCAAACAACTTGCAAGTTACTGCATAGGGAGTTGAGATGGTGCCAGACAGGAACGTAAGGCCTTGATGCACATGAAAGTGATGTATCTAAATGTGGAGTCAGCTTCATCCAATTTAGTTTCATAGTTCATAGTTTCATAGTTTCTAGGGTCGGAAGGGACCTGAGCAGATCATCTAGTCCGACCCCCTGCCATGGCAGGAAGAGCACTGGGGTCAAATGACCCCAATAAGGTGGTCATCCAACCTCCTCTTAAAAACCCCCAGGGTGGGAGCCTGCACCACCTCAC
>NW_017729032.1:144954292-144955365 GCF_001723915.1 Gavialis gangeticus
GACTGTATGGGTGTCTACGCCACAGTCCCCCAGCTTCCTAATGAGAATGGGGTGAGAGACAGTATCAAAAGCCTTCCTGAAGTCTAGGAAAACTATATCCACTGCCACCCCTGCATCCAATGATTTAGTGACCTGGTCGTAAAAGGCCACCAGGTTGGTCTGACAGGACCTGCCGCTGATGAACCCACTGCATACACTGCCTAGAGGGGTGGTAGACATTCATTCAATCATGTGTATTAAGTTATGTATGTCATAGAGCCACTGGATAGCACTTACATGCCACAATATTTTTTACAGAGTAGGTTCATGTACTTTGAATTCTTATGCTCTAGGTAGCACTGTTCTAGACAGAAAATATATCTTTTGAATTTTAATTTAGTTTGAATTGCTTAACTTTAATTTAAATACTCTGAAAGCTTAAATACTTCATCTTAAATAAATAAATGAATATTAAAAGCTTAAATATTTAAGATTTAAATAGTTGGCTTTAATAGCTTAGCTTTAATTTAGCTGTAATTAATTATATATATATAGTAAATTAAAGCTTCTCTGTAAAGAATAAAATTTATTTGCTTGCTATTCTGAGCCTGGTTTCTTTTTTGAGGGGGAGGGGATGGGGAGGAGATGGCTATCCCACTATTATTTGTTGTCAAGGGGCTACTTGACTTCACAATGGTAGCAATTACCAAGTTAATTACTCACTGATTCCTCCTATGTACTAGCCTTCCAGTTTCTATCCATTTGGTTGTAAAATTTAAAGGCTGTGTCAGCATTCTTGTTTTGGATATAGAAGCCTGTATTTCTAGTTATCATAAGGGTAAAATTATTGCAGGTTAGCATAAGAGTAAATTTAACAGGGCATAAAAGAACCATCTTTATTTGGAGGATCTCAGTTTGCAGAATTTTCTATGATTCCTGGCAAAGAACTAGCAGAACTTTAAACTGAGATCACCAGGGGATGGGCCAACAACTACTAGTAAAAGCCCAAGAAATGGCAACCTTGAAACCAGCATACCAGGGTACAATAGGAAGCATACTCTGACACCAGCCAAAGGACAGGTTATTCCACAGCT
>NW_017729032.1:144960365-144981694 GCF_001723915.1 Gavialis gangeticus
AGATGGCAACCTTGAAACCAGCATACCAGGGTACAATAGGAAGCATACTCTGACACCAGCCAAAGGACAGGTTATTCCACAGCTCACCAGGAAGCCTACGGTTTCCAATGGTAGGTTTAGTTGCCTGTACACAAACACCAGAAGCAAGGGAAACAAGCAGGAGGAACTGGCCCTTCTGCTAACCAACAAGCAATACAATCTCATAGGGATAAGAGAGACCTGGTGGAACTCCACCTATGATTGGACCACAGGTATAGAGGGATATACCCTGTATAGGAGGGATCCTGTTGGGAAGAAGGGTGGAGGAATTGCTCTCCACGTGAAGGAACACTACACCTCCCTAGAAGCAAAGATTGGAAGCATAGAAGGGTGACTTGAGACCCTCTGCGTCAAGATACAGGGAGAGCATGGAGAAAGGGATTTGACTGTAGGAGTTTACTACAGACCTCCAAACCAAGAGGAAGAGCTCAATCAGGAATTCTCTGGAGAACTGGCAGAGGCTGCATGCTCCTGGAGCATGGTCATCATGGGTGACTTCTACTACCCAGACATCTCGTGGGATGAGCACTCAGCAAGATCTGATCACTCACAAAGCTTCCTCACTTGCATTGAAGAACTCTATCTAACTCAAGAAGTCTATGGGTCAACCAAGGGCAAGGCACTCTTAGACTTGGTTCTGCCCAAGGGGACGATCTAGTGAGCAACCTGAGGATCGAAGGGAAACTAGGTGACAGTGACCATGAGATGACTACTTTCTCCATCCACCGTAAGGCAGGGAAGTCAGACAGTAGGGTAGAAATCCTTGATTTTAGGAAAGCTGACTTCCATAAGCTTAGGAGTTTGATTGGTGAGGCCCTGCAGGACCATGGTCTGATGAGGAAGGGAATACAAGAAGAGTGGTTCTTCCTCAAGGAAGTGATCCTAGGAGCACAAAGGAAGTCCATTCCCTTTTATAAGAAAGGCAGCAAAAGGGCTGGTAGATCCCCTTGGCTCGATAGGGAAGTCATGGACCTCCTGAAATTAAAAAGAGAAGCTTGCGAGGGAAAGAATTTAGAAATAATCACCAAGGAGGAGTACTTAGCAATAGCCTGCACCTGCAGGGAGCAGATTAAGACTGCAAAGGCACAAACCAAATACAAATTGGCAATCAGAATCAAGGACAACAAAAAGTCCTTCTTTAGATATGTAGGAAGTTAGAGAAAAAATAAGGGAAGTACAAGGCACTTGATGAACGAAATGGGATGGCTGATAACTGACACTCAGAACAAAACTGAACTCTTGAATGAATACTTCATGTTGGTATTCCACAAATCCAAGGGTGTTACCCTGCTTGACAGGATACAGGATGATCAACTGTGGTGGCGAGGCTCCCCCACAGGCTTCCACAGGGGAGAGGGTAATCCCCACAGCCCCCAAACCCCAGAAACAGCCCCCTGCAGGGAAAAATTACCTTTGGGCAGCCAGAGCAGGAGCCGGGACCATGGCCATGGCCACGTGAGCTGGTGTTACGCTGTCTGTTTAATCAGCTGTTTCCTGGGTGGGGAACAGCTGGACCAATCATGGTGGCCATATCAGCCACCACGGGAAAGTTTAAAAGCCCCACCAGAACGCAGGCGGGGGAGGAGCCAGGGAGAGAGAGCACTGTGGTGCAGTCACGCCAGACATGCTGAGGCTCCTGCTTGGGAGCAGAGCAACACAACCAGCACAGCACCAGCAGACAGAGCAGGGGAAGCCTTTGAGCCCCTTGTGGAAGGCAGAGCAGGGATGAGGAAAGGTTGCTGGACCTGAACCTGTTCAGCCTTCAAAAAAGAAGGCTGAGGGGGGATCTTGTGGCCTGTTATAAACTGGTTAGGGGGGATCAGCAGGCGCTGGGGGAGTCCCTGTTCCCCCGAGCGCTGCAAGGAGTGACCAGGAACAATGGTCACAAGCTGGCGGAGGGAAGGTTTAAGTTGGACATCAGGAGGTGCTACTTCACGGTCAGGGTGGCTAGGGTCTGGAACCAGCTTCCAAGTGAGGTGGTGCAGGCTCCCACCCTGTGGGTTTTTAAGAGGAGGTTGGATGACCACCTTACTGGGGTCGTTTGACCCCAGTACTCTTTCCTGCCATGGCAGGGGGTTGGACTAGATGATCTGCTCAGGTCCCTTCCGACCCAAGAAACTATGAAACTATGAAACTATGCCTGACCAACCTCATTTCCCTTTATGATCAGGTAATTCACCACCTGGATAGGGAAAATGAGGTTGATGTAATATATTTGGACTACAACAAGGCCTTCAACCTAGTCTCCCATGATGTCCCCATGGTAAAATTGGGAAAATGCAGCCTTGACTACTTTACAGTCCAGTGGCTAGGTAATTGGCTTCGAGGTAAGACCCAGAGTGTATTGACTGATGGAACTGAGTCAGCATGGTGGAAGGTGACCATTGACCCTCAGGGTTCAGTACTTGGACCAGTGCTTTTCAACATGTTTATCAACTATTTGGATTCGGATATTAAAAGTGACCTGGCACAGTTTGCAAACAACACCAAATTATGGGGGACCGTGATCACACTCGAGGACAGGCTGGCCATACTGGATGACCTGGACACACTTGCAATGTGGGCAGACTTCAACCTAATGGCGTTTAATACAGAGACATGTAAAGTGCTCCACCTGGGGAGAAATAACTCCCAACACACTTACAAGCTCAGCAGTGATATGCTTGCCAACACCACCCATGAATGAGACTTGGGTGTCATAACAGACCACAAAATGAGCGTGAGCCACTAATACAATGCTGTAGCTGGCAGAGCTAATCAAACACTGGCATGCCTCTATTGAGCCATCTTGAGCAGGGTTAAGGATGTCATCCTCCCTCTCTACTCAGCCTCGGTGAGACCGCAGCTGGGCTGCCTCCCCGCCCCAGTGCAATCTAAAGCAGGGCATGGGGAAGCAGACCAGGGCACTGAGGATCAAATCTGTAGCTTTAGGACTGTCTAGGATCCCACTTCTGAAACCTACTAGCTCAAGTGGTTACTTGAATTTTCAAGTTGGCAAATACCAAGGTGATAATTGAGTACTTTGCATTTCCAGCAAAACCAGCAGAACCTGGTTTTATCTATTTAACCTCACTCACACCCATTCCAGAACAAGGAAGCATGGAGATAAGAAATTACAAGCTCTGGAGCTACACCTGATGGATGAATACACAACTCTCAATGCAGACAGATCCTAATGTGACAGATGTTACAAAACCAGTTGCAGAACCTGGTTCAACTACATCTGGTTCAGCTAAACCACATCCATCGAACTTTAGTTATCAAATGATGTTTAGTCCTCTAAACAAGATATAACCCCATGCATATGTACCATGTTACAGGCTGTAATACATTATCGAGTTGTAAAGTATAACATCTATCATGGCCTTTAGGGCTGATGGTCCTTGAACTTTGGAGAGTTTCCAAGTTGCCTTTGTACTTTCTTACTTTAGAAGAATGCTCATTAAATTCAAGAAGCCAAATTCTGCCTTTGTATTTCAGCATGAAGTTGACAATTAACAAGTCTTGCGCACAAATATAGATAGATATGTTGAGATATTTTCATAGATTCATAGATGTTAGGGTTGGAAAGGACCTCAGCAGATCACTGAGTTCAACCCCTGCCCTGAGCAGGAAAGAGCACTGGGGTCAGATGACCCCAGCTAGGTGCTTGTCCAGTCTTCTCTTGAAGACCCCCAAGGTAGAGGACAGCACCACCTCCCTTGTCCATTCCAGATTCTGGCAACCCTTACCGTGAAGAAGTTCTTTATAATGTCCAACTTAAATCTGCTCTCCATCAATTTGTAGCCATTGTTCCTAGTTACTCCAGGGGGTGCCTTAGAAAATGGAGCATCTCCTATTCCCTGCTGCCCTCCCCTGATGAATTTATAGGCAGCCACAAGATCACCTCTCAGCCTTCTCTTGCAAAGGCTGAAGAGATCTAGGTCCCTCAGTCTCTCCTTGTAGGGCCTTGCCTGCAGGCCTCTGACTATACAAGTGGCCCTCCTCTGAACCCACTCAAGATTCTCCACATCCCTCTTGAAATGCAGTGCCCAAAACTGGATGCAGTACTCCAACTATGGTCTGACCAGTGCCGCATAGAGAAGCATCACCTTCCTGGACCTGTTCGTCATGCATCTGCTAATGCATGATGAAGTGCAGTTAGTTTTGTTGATCGCTTTGTCACATTGACAACTCATGTTCATCTTGGAGTCAACTATGACTCCAAGATCCCTTTCCACTGTTGTACTGCTGAGCAGGTCAACCCCCAGCCTGTAAGTGTGTTGGTGGTTCTTTTTGCCCAGGTGCAGCACTTTGCACTTGTCTTTGTTGAACTGCATCCTGTTTCATTCTGCCCATTTTTCCAGCCTGTCCAGATCCACCTGGATCTGTTCCCTACCCTCTGGTGTGTTAACTTTGCCCCATAAATTGATATCATCTGGACAGGGTGCTCTCTATGCCCTTGCCCAAGTCACTGATGAAGATAGTAAATAGCACCAGTCCGAGGACCAAGCCTTGCGGGACTGCACTGCCCACATCTTTCCAGGTCGATATTGACCCATCCACTAACGCTCTTTGGGTGTGACCCCTAAGCCAGTTTGACACCCACCTGACCGTACAATCATTTACATCACCGCCTGTCAGTTTATTTACAAGAACAGAATGTGATACCGTGTCGAAGACCTTCTTAAAGTCTAGGTAGATGACATCTACCTTGACTCCTGCACCTAAAAAGAAACAAGGTTAGTCAAGAAGGATCTACCTGAAATGAACCCATGCTGATTTCCTTTTAGCGTTATTTCCCCCACTGGGCTCCCACAAATGTGATCCTTAATGATTTTTTCAAGAGTTTTCCCAAGGATAGAGCTGAGACTAACTGGCCTCCTCCCCTTCTTGAAAATAGGGACCATATTGGCCCTTTTCCAGTCCTCTGGGACCTAACCGGAGCACCATGAGTGCTCAAACAGCCGTGCCAGTGGCTCTGCTATGACACTGGACAATTCCTTCAGCACCCTTGGCTGAAGTTCATCTGGGCCCGCTGATTTGAACACATCTAGCTCCTCCAAGTGCCCTTTTACTAATCCTGTGTTAACAGCTGGTGGGCTGGTGTCCCTCCTGTGTCTATCTCTGATCCAACTGGGAGATTTGTCTTGGTCTGTGTCTAGGAATACAGATGAAAAGAACTCATTGAAGAGCTCAGATTTGTTCCCACTCTCTGTCACCAATTACCCTAGTTAACCTGTAGGCCTATGCTATCCTGCACCTTCCTTTTGCTCCCTATCTACCTGAAGGACTTTTTGTTGTCCTTAATTTTTGTCACCTGCCTAAATTCTAATTCTGCTTTGGCCTTCCTAACTGGGTCCCTGCAAGTGCGAGCCAGGGAGGTATACTCCTCCTTGCTACCTCCTGTTTCCACAGCCTGTATCTCTCTTTCTTTGCCCTTAGGTTTTCCTGGACTTTCCTCTTCAGCCAAGAGGGCTTCTTGGCCCCTTTGCCCCCTTTTATGTGCAATGGGATTGTCTCCTTCTGTGCCTCAAGGATTGCTCCCTTGAGGAACAACCACCCTTCCTGGACCCCCATTTTGCTAATGCTTTTGAGCTTTAATGCCTCAATGTGCTCAGGAAATTAGTTAGTGAAGTTAGCCTTTCTGAAGTCTAGCACTTCAGCCCTGCTGGTTAGTTTACCCACCCTTCGCCGGATAGTGAATTCAATCAATCGATGGTCACTATCCTCTAGTACCTGCAGATTCCCCACCAGGTCATCCCCTGTAGCTAACAACAAGGTGTACTTCAGAAAATTAGTTGAAAAATAGTTAAGTTTCATTCACTGATACCAGTATGGCATTGGCAGGTGTATAGGAAGTCTTTCATGTTCAATATTTGTTGGTCAACTACTAAATTTTAAATTAAGTTAGATCATTTATGTCCTTGGCTTCAGATCAGTAGGACAGTAGCAGTCTGTTTCAGGGCAGCTGCATGTCCTTGTACAATGTACTTTTTGCACTGTAAGGGAAAGCAGTCTGATTCACATGCTATGAATTACAGTTTTCCTACATGTTGTTGCATTAGTAGTCCTTGTCAGTGGGATCTAAATAATTGTATTGGCTGCTGGCCATCACTGTTACCTTCTACAATAATTACCTTTTATAATTGAGGCTCAGCTGACACAGAGACCTGAAACAGGAGAAATGCCAATATACTCGTAAATGCTCAATAGACACACAATGTTTACCAATTGATTACTATAGGCCTGTCAACAACTGCCTAAATGTTCTCTCATCAGGATTTATTCATTTATGCATTTGTCTTCCTTAAAGTATACTCTTATTGAGCAGTCCCTGAACTTCTGTGAGATGGTTCAGGAAAAAGATTATGTTCTTATGAGTAGGATTAGTTCTGTGTGGCACAATTAGATTTGTATAAACTGACTGTGGCATGTGGATTAATTAATGAATATAGATATAGAATTTAGACCACACATGACAGGGATTTAATACAAGCTGCATCTACTTCCTCCAGCTGGACAATTAGAATATAAAATGCACTGAAATCAGGGAAGCATAGCAATGTAATTTATCTCCAAACCAATAGTGAGATTCACAGTTGAGCAAGTGTATGGAAACAGTTTTCCAAGGAAAAATGTTTTATAGAAAAGAAACTATAATTTACCTAATATTGTTTTTTTAAAACAAAGCCTCATCCAAAATGTACTGTTGGCTCAATGGGGTCCTGCTACATGACATGGGGCTCCTAAGTTCTTCCATAAATAATAATTGTTGTCCTACTTCATTGAGGACATTTGAGTATTTCTTGCTGTGTTACATCACTTTCAGGTCACTAGAGGGAGGTACAGGCAAAGAATTCAAAAAGCCATGTCAGGAAGAGAATTGCAAATGTGATAGCTATTCACCAGGGTGTTGAAGAAGTTTCACAACAGTATTAGAGCACAAAATGACAAAGCAACTTAAGACATTTGTTTTCTAAAGTCCCCATGTTTAGGGCAAGTTTATGGCAGTTGGCTCATTCACTCACTCATGCCCTTGATGTGTCTGGTTTGAACTCATCTGGTGCTAGTTAATTAAAAAGTAAGCACAAACTATTTTCTTCTCAGAGACGCCTTCTCATTAACTGTCACTGGATGTTTTCTCAGTTCCATCTTTCTTTTTTTACTTGTAGCAGTGCACGTTGCCCTTTAAAGAGACCTGAAATTGGCTGTTATAAAATGGTCAGGAATCAAAATATAAATACAGTGTATTAATCCTTTTAGTTATATGGCAGCCTGCCAACTACTTGGATAATTTGCCCCTTATTTCTTCTGGGGAATAGATGACTGAGCATTTGTATAGCATTTGTGAAAGGAGAAAGTTTTCTGTTCAGACAAGGCATGGTGCTGGCATCTGCAGTCCTTGTGTTGCCCTGCCAATGCCATCAATCTACACCATCTTTTTTAAGAGAGAGAGAGAGAGACAGAGAGAAAAGCAATCTGAGAAAAGTACAGTGGCTACCTTTAAAAAAAATACACAATGCCAGATTTAGCTTGCAGCACAAACCCCATTTGTTTTAGCCCTTACACTAACAATAACTTCTTTAGTATTAACTATGTAAAGGGGTCCTAAAAAGCCACGTAGACCTACAGGAAGGGTTCCCCTTTCTGAATAAGGTATTTATTCCATGAAGGAATGGTGTCTACCACCTATTGCCAAAAGGAGCACTGAGGCCAAAAGTCTATTCCATCCTCCCTGGATACAAATGCAACATGGAGCTTGGTGTGGCTTTAAATGCCTAACAGGGCAAGCAGTGGGAATAATAGTTTTGGGATATGTGTGAGTATAAGAGGCTTTCTGATGTTTTAAGCATTTATAATAAAAATATTACAAACAAAAAGAGAAAGTGCAAAAAGTATGTGGCCCTTCCAGGGGCTGAGCATGAAAACTGTTGGAACAAATACACTTATATCATCAGAGATTGAAATCCCAACACCCTCAAAGCCTTTCATGGGCAGTAGCATGAGGACTGTTTGCTGGCAGCTGACTGGTAGGATCTCATATTTGAGGATCTCACAGAAGATGTGCAGGAGGTCTGGGTAGAGGACGGGCCAGAAAGTCTTGTAGAATTTGACAGGTAATCTGTCAAGGTCTGGCACCTTGCCTGTGCTGAGGCCCTCAATGGCATCAATTAGCTCTGCTAAGGATAGCTCCTGTTTGAACTTGTCAGCCTCAGACAAGGAGAGCTTGGGGAAGCCTTTGTGCATGTGTTGAATGGTCCCTGGGCAGGCAGTCTCAGCTGCAAACAGCTCCATATAAAAACTAATGGCATGCTCTTAGATCTCAGCAGGGTCTGTTAGCACCTGGCCTGATGGGGTTTTTGGGAGGCTGATCATCTTTTGTTCTGTGCACTTTTTCTCTAGGTTGAAAAGGAACTGGGTCTCTGTGAGTTCTTAAATCCCCCTATGCCCTGGACCATGCCCTCCACCATTTATCTCAAATGCTTCTTCTGGAGCTTGAGGTTCTCAGGCAGCCCATGGTCATTACTGGTATCCCTCAGGGCAGCCTCAAGATCCAGGATACCTTTCTCGAGCTCCTGCACACTGGCAGTAGTCCTGGGTTGCCTGCTCAGACAGAAAATCTTAATTTGTGCTTTCCCTATTTGCCACCACTTTCCAGGACAGAAAGTTGCTTCTCAAACTCTGCTGCAGGTAAGTGAAGTAGTCCTGAAAGTGGGTGTCCTCTAGGAGGCTAACACTGGGACATCAGTAGGGTGCTCAGCTGTGAGTCAAATCAGAAAAGCCCAGTTCACACCAGACTGTGGTCTGAGAGTCGTGACTGAGTAATAGGGCTGCAGCAAAGCAGAGGCAGGCGGTGATCAGTGATATGAAGCAGATCCACAGGGAGGCCAAGGAGGTCATTTTCATTGGCTACAGTCTGCAAGAGGCCAGCCAGCATCCTGAAAAAGCACACTGTTTCCTGGTCTTCATTGGGAGTTAATTAGGATGAGGGGGAGCTAATCCTAAGTGGCTTGGACCATTAGTTGATGACCAGAGATGATTTCCCAGGCAACTCCTGAAACCAGTCTCACTTTTTGTGAAAGGAGGATGACAATGTTCATGATGGAGCTGGTACTATAGCTGAGGAGGGCTCTTCCCCTCCATCCATTGTGCCAGTCTGCTTCATTAGTCCCATCCGTGTGTGTCTCATGGAACAAGGCAAAGTCTAATTATTTCTGGTTCAGGAACTCAGAGAAAACTGCTCACTTTCGCAGGTCCCAACATCCATTTATGCCGAGTGAGCCAGGAGTAAAAATCAGCATTGTGAGAGGTCTGTGAGGGTGACAGAAAACACAGAAGAAACATAGAGCAAGAAGGAAGGGTTATGCATCATCTAGGATAGCCCAGAACATTGCCCTTGGCAGTCATGGGGCAGAGTTGTGTTGCTTCCTCGGTTGGCAGTTTCTTTGTTGCTCTATGAGCCAAGAATAGGAAACATTTACCATCAGAGTAAATGTTCTGGTGTTTTTTCAACCTTCCAGGATCCCTTGGTCTCATCAAGAAACTTAATATCATGCTTTCAAGGCAGTAACCTTCCTTGACTGCATCCCCAAAGAAAGCATCCAAGGACTAGTGGTTCTCCTACAAGGGTGCATCCTACCCTCACTAAAGGATAATAGTTTTGTTCCTTGATTGTGGGGAGGGGGACTCTCCAGCACATCATCATCAGAGCCCATAGTTTCCCCTTCTTTCTGCTCATCCTCAGATTTGGAGTCAGTGTCTGGTTCAGAGCAGGAAGGGTTTGGGACTGTGGGAGAAGGATGGGGCTGAGGCTTTGAGGGAGTCACCTTCCCACCAGGGCTGTCACCATCCCTGGGTCTCTTCCTTCCCTTGTGAAGAGTTTTTAAAGGTTTATATAAACCTCAGCTCCTTTAAGGGCCATGTTTTTCTGGGTTGAAGCCTCTGAGTCCTGGCTTTGCTTCTGATCTTTATACTTGGGGGCTGGATTGGGGGAGATTAGCTTCTTGGGGGTGAAGGGAAAGTCCTGGGACAGTTTGGGGCTGGGTGGGGCAGGTTTTCCTGACTCTTGGGGTTCAGCTCCAGCAATAGGCATCAAGATTTCACCTGAATGGGTTGGATGGGGTGGATGAGAATCTGTCTTCCTGGTGCCAATAGCTCCAGAGAGGGCAGGCGTGCACTGTGTAGGGGCTTGGGTTCTCTATTCTGTTCCTCACCCTGGGTTGGGGTAGGGCTGTTCCCCCCTGCATGGGTGAGGCTTTCCTTGCTATAGCCTGCTTCTTCACTGCGCTTTGTGTAAAGTGGTCACTGGGCAGTGAAAACACATGGTCTTCCCCATGGAGAGGTATACCACATACTCCTGCTCACCTAACGTGTGTCACAGGGTGGTTTTCTAAGATATGTCCCCATCTTTCAGCATCATAAACACCTGCCTCATGAAGGACAGGACATGCCTGAGCTCAAGGGCTTTCCAGCCAAGTGAGATTTTATGAAGGGGGCTCATTATCTTATTGTCATGAACCGGATCCTCAGCTAGCTTGTCATCACTGGGATAAGGAACTGTGTGACCTTTATAGCTGGACTGTTCAAGGGCAAAGCAGTGATGAAGTCACCTCTGATTGTGATACCTTGTTCATGAGTTTCAGGGAGTTTAGGAAAACCATGGGCACTCTGTTAAACCAGGCAGCATAACAGATATTGTAGTGGCTTACCAGGTTTCCAATTTCCAGGCTGCATTCCTCCCTTCCAACAGAATCAGGGGCAAGGACCTGCAAGATGTGGGCTTGTGAGAGATTTGAAGATCTTTGATTGTGAAAGCTGGCCATTTTAGTATGGAAAGGGTTACACAAGATTTTTTTTTTTTTAGGCTGCTGTTCCAGGAGAGGGGGTGTCTGTGTTAGTGTGTGGAGTTGGGGGGATGGTGGGGATGGGACACAAAAATGAAAGGGGAGAAAGAAAACCTGTAAAACAAGGCAAAAAGGTGGAGAGAAATAAGATAAAAACCACAAAATTCTAAAATAAAGGGGCAGGGAAGATTGGGGCAAGGAGACAGGTGCCAAAGTTATAGTTCTGGGTCAGTAAGGCAGGCCTGTTTCTTATGTAAATGGAGAACAGTGGGCCGAAGCTCACCAAGAAAGTGAAAAGCCACCCTCAATTAGGGAAGCCCCTCAGCAAGACAGAGGTGAGTTTGCAGCAGGGAGCAAGGGGAGGAGACACCAAGAAAAAGGGGTAAAAATTGCAAAAAGGGAGGAGAAAAGCAGATAAAAGGATAGAATCTAGCTCAGGAGGGTTTTACACAGCCTGAAAAAGCAAAGGGCAGCAGGAGGAGAAGCAATTTTGAAAGTTACATCAGCATCACCATGTGCACTGCTGCAGACAAAAAGCTCTGCCACACGATAGTACTTGTACAAGTACTACCCTGGTGGGGAGTTTATTAATTTACTCAAGCCTAATAGCCCTGCATGTGTAGACATGCAATGCTTACTGTGGAGCTAATTAGCCTACTCCGTAGTAAATGTCTCATGTAGACATGCCCAATCTTAGCAAATACCTCAGTAGAGCTGGGAGAGGCACTGGAGGGCATCTATCATGAGAGAGAGAAAAGTGGGGCACATACTGTTGTTTAGCGGGGGAGGAGTAATGGGACTGGCACTTAAAAAGGTATAATTGAAGTCAGGAGCTGCAGCCAAGGTTTTTAATCACATTAGAGAACTACGAGCATTTTGTGCCATTCTGAAATGGAATGCTGTACCTCATTTCATTAAAAATGTACGGTCCATAAAATATGGATCAGCAGCTGTCCCCTCTGGTGAACAGTGAGTTACAGTCCTACTCCAACCTGAACTAAATTATTTGTATTGTTTTTTACAACCTGGACTGCAAAGTTGCAAATGCCAATGTTTCTTTCCAAAGGTTTAAAACAATTTTATGATAATCCTCTCAGCATTTCAATGTCTGAACAAAGTAGTACATTCAGGAAGGTATGGAGAAGAGCTGGAATTCTAGGACAATAGCATTAGTAGTCTCTAAAAATCTGGTAGTGCAAAATGGGAAGATATTATGTTGTGCTGCTTTTCCAAAACATCCCATCTGAAAGCAGCTTAGCATAAAGTGATTTCACGTTTGGCATTTTTTAAAAGAATGTATTTTAAAAAGTGCCATATATAATAATGTGAGGATCCATTCCCAGGAAGATCCAGCACTGTAACCTGTAATTCAGACCCCTTTGAAATTAAAGATGTTTCAAACTGAATCTGTTGATAAGAATTTGCCCGTACAGTTTTGATCTTAGGTCAGGTCCAGAATGCAAAAAACCCTATTTCTCTAGTTCTGGCTCAACTGAAGCCACTATCTCAAACTGCTGCTTTCATGAAATCTCAGTTTAAAAAAGCATAGTTATGAAATCTTTGCAGAATCTTGTAAAAGGTTGATTAGTAGGCAAATTCATGAAATTACAATTTGTGGCATTTCAGCACAGTACCTTGGACTCCAAACCTTAATGTTACTTGACCTGATTTGGCCTCAGATTGGCACCCAAAGACCTAACTTTGAAACCTGCTCAGAAACAAAATCTTTGGGGTGTCTTTAAATTCAAGTGACTGCAAAATGTGAACATCAGACCCATGCCTGGAAAGACTGTTCTTAAATAGTCTGAGGTTATTTTGAACTGTCAAAAATGATCTGTGTTTCTTTGCTGTGAGTTTCTTATGGCTACGGTCTGACTTTAATTCTCTACCTAAAATTTGTTATTTTCTTTGCTGTTTCTTGCTAAATGTAAAACATGTTGGAAAGAACTCCTTTCTCTTCTGATTAATGAAGGCTATGGCTTGAAATCCATCTGAAGATTAAGGACACTGTCTCCTCCATGGAGTTATACTAAATTGAATGTTATTTATAATTTATAGGAATGCTGAGTAGGAGGAGCACTGCTGCAATATATTAGCTTTCCTCCATTAATCTAATGAATATAATTATTCCCTAAATCTTATATGTAATTATTTCCATGGAGGAGAAGTTTTCTGTATAGATTTTTAAGAGTATTATTTCTAAACCTCATTAAATTTCTCTTAACTTACTCATTTTGAGATGTATTGAAAAAAAAAGTCATATAATTCTCTGTGGCCTGCCTTGCTACATGTCCCATAGTAGCGTGTACCATACACACAAATAACACTTTGTACGAAGTATCCATCGCTTAGATTTTATTCACCAACAACTCCTTTACTTCCTTTGGGTCAGATCCTATGTCACACAGAGCATTATCTGCTACTGTTTAAATTGATGAAGTGTCTGAGCACCTAACAAGATTGGCTTTTAGAATTTGATCCACGTCCCACTGAAGTCAAGGGGAGTATTTACATTGATTTTAGGGGGCAGAACTAGGTCAAATCCAATTCTTAAGACCTAATCCTGCACATCTTACTTATGGAGAACAACCACCAGATGTCAGAGGGTCTATCTGAGTAAGAACTGCAGGATCAACCTCCTCACTAGTTTAATTGGATTTAATTATTTTTTTCATATACTGATACAAAATTTAAAGAGCCAGCTCCTCATTTGGTGCAAATAGGCTGATAGCAGAGGAATTGTGCTGCTATACAGATGCTGAGGATCTGACTCAAAAACCAAGGGCCAGAATTTGCTTTTTTAAAAATAAAAACCAGTAGCATTACTAAGAGGGGGCAGCCACAACAGCCACCCCAGGTGCCAAAGTGGAGGCGTAGGGAGGGGGATGGAAAAATATTAGCGGCCACCATAGCTGCACAATTGTACTGGCAGCTCGGCGGCAGCTGGAAATTGCCACTGTCCCCATGCATTCGGGTACCCCAGGTGCCTCATTTCTTTGTTGTTCCTCTGACAAACACAACAGAATTCCAAAATTGCCTCAAGGCCATCAGGACAGCAAGAGAGAAGTTTCTTCTCTTTGAATGTCATAGATATCTACACATGGCTCTGTTTCACATTTCCATTGTAATTTTAAATTTCTAATTATCATGTGTTCCCCAAAACAGTAATAACGGTGTTACCTAATGTTTAAGTTACTGCATCTGTGATCATTAGATTCATATACATTATTTTGTGAGAGTAAGAGAATATCTATACACAGTATCTTCTCCATAAACATAGTTGGTTAGCACATAATTAACATCTATTCTTATTTTAACATTACCCTGTGCACAAGAATCTATAGGCCGTCCCTCTAAAACCACATATTTTAAATATTGCTTCTCATTTTTACTGCCGTAGATTCATACAGCTGGATCACTAAAATACCTATCTTTTACACTGTAAATCCTCCTTTCAATGTTTTATCACTTGGCTATATACATTCATAGCAGAGATAAATTTCACTTCCAAGCCTGGGAGCTAATTTTTTTCATCACTATATCACAGAAATCCATGCAGTCAATCTTAATTTAAGGGTAGAAGAAGCTTACAAAATCCAGGTACTTTTTGGCTTTCCTGTAACTTACAACAGAATTAGGCCTGGATTTTTATATCTGGGTACTTAAAATTAGGCCCTATTCCAAGACTACATTAGGTACATTAAATAAAGTGGTATAGTTTTCATGCTTTTGAATACCCACTGAAAGACTTGGTAATGCTCAGTGTTTGTGAAAACTGGTGAAATATTTTAGCCCTTTTCAACTTTTCCCAATGGGACATCAGGGAGTAATGAATGCAGTCAGTTATTCCTCAATGACTGATTGCAATCTATGGAGTTTGGAAAGGGCAGAGTCTGTCAATCTTATATTACAAGGTTAGACAGACAGACAAGCACTACATGATTGTGTCAGAAAGTGTTCTTTCATACTCACCGTCTACTTAAAGATTTATGGGTGCAAAGTCTAGCAGGACTGCTCAACTTCTGGCTAATCTCTGCCACAGACACAGCTGAGATCAGTATTTTGTCTAATAAAAATGCTCATAGCTATTAAAATGATGTTTTTAAGTGAAGGCTTTAAAGAAATTCCATGACTTTGTGTGGAGTTTTTAAAGAAATTCCTGCGTTGCCACTGTTATTTCTTGCCAGGTAGTAGCTATCTGTTCCTCGAATTTCTTGAGATTGGTGTTGTAAAACTATCAAATCATATGGTTGGAAGGGATCTCAAGGGTCATCTAGTCTAACTCTGTGCAAAATTCCGAAGTCATCTCAGGCAAATGCTTATCCAGCTTCTTTTTGAAAACCTCCAGTGTAAGAGATTTCAGAATTTCTCTGAGCAGCTTGTTCCACTGACATTTAGGGAGTTTTTTTTCTGAGATTTATTCTTAATCTATTTTTTGCCACGGTTACACCCATTGCTTTGTGTCCTGCCATCTTCTTTCACATATTTGAAAATTGTTACCATGATTCCCCTTCATCTCCTCTCCCTTTACCCCAACATAAATGTACCTAGTTTTCTTCAAGTCCTTTTATCATCTTCGTTGCTTGCCTCTGGATCTTCCACATACTTCCGAAAATGTGGAGACCAGAACTGCACCCAATATGTCAGTTGAGGTCTTACTTGTGCCAGGTAGATTGGTACTCCCAAGTCCTACAAACAATAGTGCTGTTAATGTAGCCTCAAACTGCATTAGTTTCTTTTGCAGCTTCACCACATTGATCCAGCAAAACTACCAGATTCTTTTCATCAGCAAAACTCCTTAGAAAATTAGCACAGAATCAGAAAAGTAGGGCTGGAAGGGACCTCCAGGGGTCAACTAATCCAACCCCCTCTCTATCCAAACCATCTTATACAAACCATCATCTAAACTCTATGTAAGACTACGATCAACCCAGACATAACACAGACCTAACACCTGATGTGCCAGAGGTAAAGCAGGGGAACAATGGTAGCCAAGGTCCTGCTTCTATGAAATGTTGTCAATATATATAGATTCAAGAGATCCTGGGTAGAGGGCCACGCCCCCTGCTACAGTGGAAGGCAAACAAACCCTACAGTCCATACCAATCTGACCATGGGTTAAAATTCCCTCCTGACCTCAAATATGGCAATTAATTTTACCCTAGTAGTAGGGCAAGACCCTCTAGCCAGGAACATCCAGCTTTGGTTTCAGCAGGAGCCCTGGCACAGTCCAGTCAAGATCCCCAGTACTGGCTGTAGCCAACAACCAATGCCTCTGAGGGAGGCCTAAAAAAACCCTGACCCATGGAGCAGAAATGAGATTGGGGGCAACCAGCAATGGCCAAAAGCATGGAAAATACCCATAATAGAGCATAGGCATATTGTAACAAGGAATGCAAACCCTGTTACCCATGCACAATGGAGGGAGCGAAGAGGGGAACAGAAGATTTCTGGGACCCAGGCTGTAGGGACTCACAGGTGAAAGAGGAAGTAGAGAGCAATCCGTAAGAGAATCAAGGTTAGAGGCCTGGGACTGCTAAGAAGCTGGGGAAGGCTGTGGTGCAAGAAAAGCCAAACAGTTTATTAAGCTGAGCAGAAAAACCTGAGCTCATCTTCAGGGGCAGTGGTTCAGGGGGAGGGCTTGGCCACATATAAGCACAGACTCTGAGCCGGGGCTGGCAGTTCAGGCCCACAGGCAATGGGGAAAGGAATGGAGGGCAGAGCTGACTGAGAGTATAAAGGAGGTACCCCTGGGGCTGGTGAGAATTAAGGCAGCTCCTTGTGAGATTAACAATTGTTATGGTCCTGAGGGGCTCAACTGAGTTATAATCACCTGATTAACCTTTTGTGCCCTGGTTTCCTTCTGTTAGTCAAATTTAAGACCAGAGAACTGGCAGTGGCTGTTGCGTTGGAAGAGGGTACATGGCAGGCATCATCTTCTATGAGGCTGAGGCTTGGAGAGCTATGGCCTGAATCAGTGGACTTGGGCTGAGGGTCTCAGCCAAAGGATATAGGGGGTGAGGCCAAAAAGGCTGATCCAAGAAAAGGGTTGGTGTTCATGGGTCCTGGTGTTAGTTTGGTACAGCGAAGTAGTTTTTTCCTGATATCCAATTGTGGGGGAGGAAGGGAGCAGGAGGCCCCTGAAACCCCATGCCCCGGAGCTAACAAACCCAGGTTACGCCCCGCGGCACAAATTACTGGGGTGGCAACACTCACCCTCCACAGGTGCATCCGGAGAAAAGGTCCCGAGGCAGTTCTGGCCGCTACAAAGGGGACGCCGAAGGCAGCTGGAGAGGAGGAACCGGAAGGAAGCGGCGGGGGTGCGGAGGTCGGCGGGAGCAACCGGGCGTGGAGAAAGGCAGCCCGTAGGCACAGGAGGACCTTCTGGGGTAAGGGCAAACCCCAACAGGACCCAGGAGCTGAGGAGCAACTGCCCCAACGCGGGCACTGACTGTTCTAAGCCGGTGAGAACAGCTTGGCTTGGCAAGAGCCGGCGAGCCGTATTTCCTTGAATAGGGGGGCACTCGCAGCTAGGAAGGTGCTGCCACTGCGACAAAGGGGGACCAGCTGACTTTGCAAGCCCGGGAACAAAACCAGTATTGCAATTGGAGCCCGAGGAAGGGTGGTAGCCCCACAGTGGACAGGGAAGGACCGGGGAAGCCTATGAAAGGTCCTGGCAACCTCCGGGCTCCAGGGAATCCCTGGCTGTTAGCGTTAAGTTGTTCTTTTTTTCCTTTGATTTATGGACCCCGGACATACTATCTCAAAAAGGGGGCTGAGCAGGCGGCTGATTAACCGCATGGAGGTACGGGCGAGGGTGTAGGGGCGGAGGAGCCCTTGACAGCGTGGGACCCCTGGGATATAGAAGTCTCATCTGTGGACTGACACACTCCGGATTATTCTCACTGAACCAAGAGGTCATCAAAGTCGTGGCAGGTGGTCCGGAGTCAACCAGCCTACAGACGAGCATTGTCAAGGGGAGTACCCTGGGGACGGTCCCCTACCAGGAGGGGCAGAGGCTTTGGCACGGAGAAAAGGGATCCGCACTGGCCCTCCCTTTGACACCAATCTAAGTGTACTTTGCTGCAACTTCATGCCATTGGTCTGAGTCCTTCTCTCTGTAGCAAAAGAGAAAAGGTGCTGTGTGTCTTCTTTATGATAGTCCTTCAAGGGTCAGAAGACTTCTATCATATCTCCTCTTAAGCACCTTTTCTGCAAGATATGCCTAGCATCTTTAGCCTCTCCTCATATTTGTTTTTCAAGACCGTGATCATATTTCTTGCCTACCTCTGGACTCTCTCTAACTTCTCCACATCTTTTTTAAAATGTGGAACCCAGAACTGCACATAGTACTTTAGATGTGTAACCCATGCTTAGACAGGCACTATCACCTCCCGTTTCTTGCATCTAATGCTCCTATTGATGGATCCCAAAACTGCATTTGCCATTTGTGCATTGTAGACTCACAGAGTCTGTGATCTACCAAGACTCCCAAATTCTTTTCCATAGTGCTGCCATCCAGCCAGGTGTCACTTATTTTATATTTGTGTTTTTTATAAACTTCCCAAAGTGTAGTATCTTGCATTTGTCTACATTGAACTTTATCTTGTTAGATATAGCCCAACTTTCTGATCTGTTGAGATCCTTCCAAATTGTTCTCACATCCTCCAACATGTTCACAATGCTTCCCGACTCATGGTGTCTGCAAACTTGCTCAAGAAGCCTTCTATGTCAGTATCCAAATGATTAATAAACATGTTGAACCATAGGTGATACATAGGGGGGGTGTGCAGGTGACACATGTCCCTCCCTCTCTCCCCCGCCAAGATTGGCCCTTACTGTCCGGGGAGTGGGGTCATTGAGAGAAGCACTGGCCAGTGCTCACTCTGAGATTGGCATTGGCTGATGAGCAGGGGTGCCAAGAGAAGCACCGGTGGCACTTCCAGTTTTGCTGGTGACACTTCCAGTTCCAGGGTCAGCAATTGGCCATTGGGGGACCCCACCCCCAGTTAGTGATTGGCTGCTGGGGGACCCCCCCAAACCCAGGAGGCAGTCACCCATGTGTTGAACACCACTGGTCCCAAGACAGACCCCTGTGGGACTCCACTTGAAACCTTCTGACATGGACTTATTAATAATTAACCTTTGCTTGTGGCTAGTGAGCCAGTTATGTATCCACCTTATGATAGTTTTGTCCAGCCCACATTTCTCCAATTTATTATGAGAAAGTCATTTGGAACCATGTCAAAATCCTTGCATATAATTTAATCTAGATATACTATATCCACAGCATTCCTTTCACCCACCCAAGTAGTTACTTTGTCAAAGGAGAAGATCACATTTGTTTGACACAATTTATTTTTTGTAAATACATGCTAGCTATTTGTGATGGCTATTTGTGATCAACTGTTCCTCCTCAGGTGCTTACAAATGGCTGTCCATAAGATATGCTCCAGTAACTTCCCAGATACTGAAGTGAGGCTAACCAGTCTGTAGTTCCCTGGGTACTCCTTTTTGCCATTTTTTATAGAGGGGCCCTATGTTGGCCCTTTTCCAGTGCTTTGATACCTCGTCCATCTCCCATGACTTGATCATATCCCCCATTCTGTATTTGTCATTTGTTTTTCCTTCCCTAGGTGTAGCTCCTTACACTTGTCTGTGTTGAATTTCATATTGTCATTTCATGCATAGTTCTCCAATCTATCAAGACCGTTTTCAAATCTAATCCTATCTTCCAAAGTATTTACAACTTCTTCTAGTTTTGTGTTGCATGCAGACTTGATCAGGAAGCTCTATACCTGCAATCAGATTATAAACATATTAACACCCAGAACAGACCCCTGCAGAATTCTTCTTGAACTCTTCTGCCATTATGACACTGAACCATTTATAGTTACTCCTTGCTTAAAGTCATTCACCAATTACATACCTATATATCTACCTAACAGCAGTTCCAGCCAATATTTCTTTTATTTACTCATGAACATGTCTAGGCAGAAAGGGGGGAAGGGGCACTGTCAAAAGCCTTATTAAAGTCCTGATATATTATGTCCCTTCATCAAAACTATCCTAAGAAGAGATTCAGACTGGTTTGGCATAACTTACCATTAACAAATTTTGTAACATCTCCAAGTGTTTACAAATTGTTTGTTTTGTTTTATTTGCTTTAATACATTTTTGGGTTTTGAAGTCAAGCCGACCTGTCAGTAGTTCTCCTTTTTCCATTTTTTTACAAGACAAGAACTATATTAGCTCATCTCCAGGCCTCACAAAAAAGTACTTTTGTTTTATTTATGACATGTATTTCACTTGTGGAGCTCCTGGCCACAGGAACTTGTAGAGGCAGACAGCATAAACAGATTCAAAAAGGGATTACACAAAAATTCATGGAGGAGAGTCATGGATGCATCCCTTTGTTAACAAATTTTGGGCAAGGTGGGAAGGGTGAAAAAGAACTTAAATGTTCATTCCAACCAATGTGAGAAGTTTATTGATTAATTGACAAAAACAAGATTAATTACAGAGGAGAAGTATAATCTTACGGGATGAGTCTTTTTCTGGCACGGAGTGGTCTTGGCCTGCTTCTCCACAGCAGGAGGGGAGGGAATTCTTCTTCAATGTTCCATCAGATGAGCATCTTGGTATATGCAGCAGTCCCACCGGTGTTGTTGTCTAAAGAGTTACCCTTCCCAATTCTTTCCAGTTACATTTCCTATTTATGGGGGGCTGGTAAAAATGATCTTAATATTTTAACCAAAGTTCCCTGATTGGCTTTATTTAGATGTTTTTGTTTCACTGGAAGTTTCAGAACTGGATCAGACCAGATTCTTGCAAAACTGGAAGGGGTCACTTAATGGGGATTTATATCCTGCAAATCTTATTTACACTGGTCTGTTACTTTTTCACTTTAGTTTATGATTTGACATGATTTACTTTGTTCTTATATCTAAGCATCTCTTATTAGGAGGATGATAACATTCAGTACATTTGGTCCTTTCTTTTAATATTAATAAAGTTAACAGATAAATAAGGTTGGACTGTCTCCACAGGTTACTGCCTGAATGTAAATGCGTTTCCTGCTTTCTTGTTTAAAATAGCAGTCTGGTGACTCCCACCTCCTCCTGCTCAGGTCTGTCACGTATAGGTTTTACCTTGAAATGTAAATGTAGGCTTTTGTTATGCAAAAATCAGCCTGACACTGTAGCTAGTGGTCTGCTTTGAGTTACCTAGGCCCACACATCACAACTGCTTCAGTTCTCTGATAGCCACGTGTCACAAATGTCAGTTCTTTGCCAACACCTTGACTTCTCTCAACCAGTGATGGCTGGTGCCAGGGAAAGCATGACAAGCATGAATGATTTGTGTCTCCTGAGGCTGGAGGGTGGGGGTGGGGGGCACGTCGACCACCCGCAGGCAGTGGCGAGGGAGTGGTAGTGGCGAGTGGGGACCACCTACAGGCAGCCA
>NW_017729032.1:144986694-144987715 GCF_001723915.1 Gavialis gangeticus
GGGGGGGGGTGGGGGGCACGTCGACCACCCGCAGGCAGTGGCGAGGGAGTGGTAGTGGCGAGTGGGGACCACCTACAGGCAGCCATGGTAACATTGATAGTGAGGGCAGGTTGAGTGGGGACCGCCTACAGGTGGCTGTGATGACATTGGCAGTGATGGCAGGCTGAGCAGGAATTTCCTGCAGGCAGCCACAGCAGTATCGGCAGTAAGGTGGCAAGTGGCGACCACTCACAGATGCTGGCAGCAGCATTGGCAGTGGCCAATTTCAGGGGGGGCACACGCCCCCCATACCCCTCTTCATGTCACCTATGACAACAAGGGATGGATTAGTCTAGACATGCCCTGTTCATACAGTCTCCCTCTAAAACATCTACTACTTGCCATAGCTGGAGACAGTATATTTGGCTAGATAAACCTTCGGTCTGACCCAGAATGGCATTTCTTAAGTTCTTATATCCTCTGAGATCTTGCCTGTCATCCATGATATTATAGATATTATTGTCAGTCACTGGGGCTCAACCTTTTTTTTGCATGAGAGGTGCCCAGTCAGTCCACAGGCTGGATCCAGCTGGTGGTCCTGATCCAGAATCTAGACGGGGGCATAGCAGGATGCCATCTGGCCAAGTGGAGGGGAGCAGGGGGCATCCTGACTCTGATCCAGCCTTGCAGGAGAAGGGGACATGGCCTGGCCACAATCTGGCCCTGTGGGGGAGGAGAAGACATGACCTGGGTCCGATCCACCCACATACCAGTTCTGGCCATACAGGACAGGGAAGGGGGTATAGTTTGGCTCTGAGCCAGCCTTGCAGGGGGAGAAGGTATAGCTCAGCTCCATGGGGAGAAAGGAGCATGGCCTGCCCCAAACCTGGCTGTGTGTAGGGAATGGCTCAGCTCTGATCCAATTGTGGGGCTTGGGAACTTGGCAGCCGAGGAAGCTGGTGGGCTTGTGTATTGGTAGGTTGGATTTAGGGGCTGAGAAGGTGGCAGCTTGTTTGGTTGGGTGGCCCCTGAGGTTTTGTGG
>NW_017729032.1:144992715-144998801 GCF_001723915.1 Gavialis gangeticus
ACCCACATACCAGTTCTGGCCATACAGGACAGGGAAGGGGGTATAGTTTGGCTCTGAGCCAGCCTTGCAGGGGGAGAAGGTATAGCTCAGCTCCATGGGGAGAAAGGAGCATGGCCTGCCCCAAACCTGGCTGTGTGTAGGGAATGGCTCAGCTCTGATCCAATTGTGGGGCTTGGGAACTTGGCAGCAGAGAAGGTGTGGCAGTATTAAATTGCTACTGCTTCCCCATTAGGACATTTCCTGACTGGTGGGGAGTCCCATGGCCTCGATGCTGTGGGAGCAAGCTGGACTTGGCTCACAGGCTAGAGATGGAACACTACTGTTTTAAGTGGTTATGAGATTTCTTCAGCACCATGGGGTGGGTTTTATCAGACCCTCCCGATTTACATTTGTTCAGATGTGGCAAAAGCCCTCTGCCATGTTCTTACTTACCATAATCCACAGCCCTTCTCTTTCTTTATCTGTATTAATGTGGTTAGCTATATAGTTGTAATTGATTTTTTTTGTGAAGACTGAGGCAAAGTAGCCACTGAGCAGCTCTGCCTTCTTTGTATCTTCTAGTAATTAATCATCTCATCTTCACTATTATGCAGTGCACCCATGGTTTCCTTGGTCTTTCTTTTTTGGACTATTATACTTATGGAACACTTTTTTTTATCATCTTTAACATCGCTTGTGAGTTGTATTTTGGTTTTTACCTTTGCTTCCATTATTCTTGTCCCTGCAAATTCTTGCTATTCCATGATATACTTCCGTGGTGACTCACCCTTCTTTTAATTGGCTTTATATTTCTCTTTTGGTTTTGAAGTGTTTAAGAAGCTCCTTGTGTAGCTACATTGATCTCCTGTGGTTTATTTTATCTTTCCATCATGTCAAAACAGCTTCTTCTTGAGCGTTCCATGTTACATGGTTTAGGAACTACTAGTCATTCTAGAATTCTTTATTATTCAATCTCATGGGATCTTAGCTATTATTTTTCCAAATAGATTGAAGTCTGGACCCTTTTGAAGTCCAGTTTCCTTATCTTGCTGTTCTCAGACTTTTCCTTTTTTAGAATTATGAATTGATCATATCATATTCACTTCATCACAAGTTCATATCACCTTCACATTTACAACCAATTCTTCTGTATTGATTAGAACAAGAGCCAAGATAGATGATGCACTGAACAACAGAAAGCTGTCTTCTATACATGTACAGAATTTACTAGACATTATATATGTTGCTGTATTATTCATCCAGCAGATATTAGGCAAGTGAAAATCCTCATTGGTACTATCTTGTAAATTTTAGATATTCTTGTTACCTCGTTGAAGAATGCATCATTCACCTCTTCTTCTTGGTTTGCAAGACCTTCTAGTAGACCTTACACCACAGTATCACTTTTTAGCTTTTTCTTAAACTAGATACAGCCAGACTTGTTGTTTTCTTCCTCCTGAATCTGGGGACAAGCATATATAATTATAAAATTGAGTGCTTTTTGGAGATGACATTTAAATGTCATCTCTAAATAAGTTAACTTTGTCCTTTTAATATTTTCCAAATTTGAATTCTAAATGGTGCAAAACATCATATTTTAGAAAATTCAAACTCATTTACCTTAATCTAATGTTTTTAAATAGCTATTTATTAAAGCCAGTAAAATAGCAGATGTTAATACCTGTAGATTAAAAACACCTGCCAGTGTTGAGTTCATGCTAGAGGTCAAAGGATACAAGGCTGACATCTCATTGCCAGTCTTTTCAGACCGTTCAGTTAGAATACATTTTAAAAACTGTTCAGAAAGCTCAGAGATGTGGTGCCAAAGAGTAATAAAAAGCCTTACTATTTTTCATCCGTCTCCCTCAAAGAACTTTACATGGATATGTAGATCCCAGCAACATCACTACCCTTCTCTTAGATTAAGACACAAGGGATGTATCCACGCGATTACATTTACTGTGTAGTAGTAGACTAATTACTAAGGCTGTGTGAAGCTTCGATCCCTGATTCTATTCAGCAGAGATTTGGCCTGATTTGGTGGCCAAATCTCCAAATCTAAATTGAATCAGAGGACCCTTTAATCTCTCTGAGTCAAATCTGCACTCTCCAAATCAATTCAGAGAGATTTGGAGATTTGAACATAGAGACAGCTTTAAATATTTTTTCTACATGCCCCTAAGTAGTAGGGGCTTGTGAACACTGTGATGCTGGGGTGCATGGAGCATCCCCACAGAAGCACAGGGGGCTCCCCAGTGTGCTTGGCAGCAGAGTGTGTGTGGGGGGGCCCTCCATGTGCTCAGCAGTGAACCTGGAAGTAGACAGGAAGTACTTCCAGTCCACTTCAGGATCTGCCAGGGACTGCACTGGAGGGGAGCCCCTGCACCCTCCTGGCTTGGTGACTAGTGCCTCTTGGGTCTGGGGGGGCATCTGGGGTCCCCCTGTGGCTGACTGTTGTGTTGGGGAGGTGTGGGGGTGCCCCGCAATGTGCTTCCCAGCAGACCCGGAATTGGACTGGAACTACATCCGGTCCACTTCTGGGTTCACCGCCAAGCAGGTGGAGGACCCCCACGCACTCCTGTGGGACGCTCCATGCACCCTAGCATCACAGCAATCACGAGCAGCGCCTGCTACCTCAAGGTATGTAGGAAAAAAACTTTTAAAGCTGTGTCTATGTCCAAATCGCTGGTTCTCCAAATCAGCATTGAATCTTCGGATTCAAATTCAGCTAAATTGAATCAGGGACAGTTATCCAATCAAATCACTGTCCCTGATTTGGGCCAAATCCTAATTTGAATCTAATAGGGCCTGCTTTGCACACCCCTACTAATAACCTCTGCAGTAAATGTCTCATGTGTACATGTGCAGCCCTATTAGGCTCCACAGCAGGGTAGTACTTGTAAATACAAATACTATCCTGCTGCTGAGTTTTTTACTCTGCGTCAGTGCACATGTAGACATTAACCTGTTGGGTGGAGCACAAGGATGCTTCAGGGCAGGGGCTTCCTGCTGGCTAGCCTGGTACTAGAGCAGCTGCATGCCCCAACCAGCCCCTTCACAGCACATGAGCCTGGTTGAAGCAGCCCCAGGCTGGCAGGCTGACACCTGGGGGTCCCCTGCCAGCCATGGCTACTCTGAACCAGGCAATGGCCAGGCAAAAGCTGGTGTCTGGTGAAATGCTGCCAATATCAAACAGACTCTGCAAAACATTAGATTCAACAACAACAAAAAAATCTGCAATTTCTAATTAAAACAATGGTTTTGTTTCAAGGTCATCTGTCAAGGCCTAGTTGATACATGGAACTAGCTAGTTAAAATCTGAATGGGATGCCTGTTTCTTTAGACTATTAAACCAAACATCTGGAAATGCATATTTTATCAGCATAGAGTATGTTGGACAAGCTAAAGTTAATATTTGAAGTATTCCTACCCTTATTTTCCATGATATGGATCATGTTATGGGAATTCCAGAGCTTGTGGCAAAATGACTGATATGAAACTGAAGGAATTTTAAGCCTTTGGGGGTAACGGTATGCCTCAGTAATCTGATGCAGCACTGGACTTCATGCTGATGAAGCACAATGGCCAGCTCAAAATGATTTCCAGAAAATCATTGAATTTGTAAAATGCTTTTTGTTTCAAACGTTTTCTGAACTGGCACAAAGATTGGACTCCTGGTATGAATTTTACAGATGAATTAAGAGGTGTATTAACAAAGGCACGTTAGTCCTTTTCTTTCCTCCTTTGGGCATCTTTAGTACAAATGTATGGCTTGATTGGCTTTTCTGACAGCATAAGAAAGCATAAATATGAAACTGCTTTGCCTTTTAAGTGCTACAGTCAGTGACTTCCTTTTACTAGTGGAGACTATAATCACAGCTCAGCTATAGTTGATTTTGAAAATGTAGCCTAGCATACACAAACTGCTCCATTGTGCGAGAGATATGCACTGAAAAACAGAAATTGCTTTTCATGCTAAAATACTGTGGGATTGTTTTACTGAAAAAATATACCTGCAGCGGTGTAACAAACCATTTATTTCTTGTATTTTTAAGGTGGAACACTATCTGCAGTATCTCTAGTTGTTCAATTAAAAAAATAGGGAAACTTTCTTCTGATCCTACAGGTAATGTGACAAATAACCCAAGTGAGAGATTTAAGTTTGTAAATCTGAAGAGAGGTGTTCCTGTGTAATGAATAACTCTATAACTAATGACTACAATAAGCAGAACATGATTTTCTCCTACTAATCTGATGGCCCAACACAAGAGAACACTTTATGATTGCATATTTCAAATCTTGATCAGTAGGAAAGCCCAAGTCTTGGCACAAATATAAACAGAGACAATAAATTAGTGAAAAATAGGGTGCTACAGTTTTCAATTCTCCGGCACTGTCTAAATTTACAAGCTTTTTGCTGAGGCTTTAAGACTAATGGCAGTATAAAATATTTTAGCCAACTGGTAAAGTAAGGATTCAGAATGATTGAGAAGAGTTGTAACCAACTGCTCTGATTAATGATGGGTAAATTACTGCTAACGTTTGTAATAAATGTCTTGGGCAGTAAATTCACTGAAAAGCAACAGAGGCACTTTGCAGGCTCTATTCATTTAAAAGTTTGGTGAGAAACAAGGACTGCTTAATCTTTGAAAGTTCAATCTTTGCTGTGCTTCCTAACTGAAGCCTGAAAATAGTGCTGAGTGAGTGGAGGCATGCACACCTGCACGTGGCAATAACATTTTTTGCTGTTAGGCGAGTGTGGTTCTTGGCGGAAAAGAAAATCATAGAATTTGATTGATTGATTGATTGATTGAGTAGAATTTTCTGGACTAAAGAGACTGTTACTTTTAATGTCCTTTCCCCCCTCTCTCACTTTTGTGCCTTATTTTGCATTACCTTTCATCTACTGTTGTGAATTAGCTTTTGACTGAGCTAAGGTTCAGTTGGGTTATTCTGTATGCATGTTGGGTTTCAGGTCATATGTAATCATGTTACTTTATTGTTTATGTGTAGATGTAAAAATGCACAGTGCGAGAAGCATGCATAGAATGTTATTGTTCCCATAAATAGAATTTATGGTTGGGGGCTTTTATGTGATAATGGTACTGATTTGGGTATCATATTTACTAAACCAAGAGTGTCCAGCTCAAACTGTATTGATGGCTACAAGCGAAGAATACTTTCAGTGGTTGGCTGTGACAGGTGCGATCTACTCTGTTTGGATATAAGCATTCAGCACATTTATAAACAGGAAACTGAACCACAGATGTAGGCCCAGGCATAGATTAATGAATTGCTGTGAAGTGAGGACAAAGGACAAAGTTGTTTACTTTTTAAATTCTATTTCATTTAAGTAAACCCTTAATAAAGAATTAAAGCAAGTCTATTGGGATTGCTCTGGCAGGCCTCACATTGTGCACCCTATACTAAACAGTGCTGACATGAACTATTGTGACAGAATTACTTTCTGGGAAATGCATTGGAAACATTAGCCATTAACTTCATACAATTCTACTGCATTATCCTGTGGCAATACCACAAATATCCTACGTCTCTTCAGTGGAGAGGTATTGGATATAAAAATTTGGAATTAATCTGATAAATTTATAGTTCTCCTAATACTAGAACGCTGTCAATGAATTTCCATTTTCCCTAGTCACCACGTTTTCTAGTGTTTGACAACTGCAGCACACAGCTTGCCAAATTCTGTCAAGTTGTGCCATTTTATGGTTCCCTTTACATAGGCCAAAAACAGAGCCAGAATTCCCTAAGCAACAGTACATGTGAAGAAGAATTGCATGGAGAGTGATAAGATGACAACATTCACCTTCATATTAGGAACCTGGAGGAAACTTATAGATTAATTTTGTCTTGTGAACAAAATTATCTTCAAATCAATTTGCAATGAGATGAAAATCTGGGAATTAGCCTACTGAACAATTTACTAAATCACCAGGGTTCCTGATTTTCTCTGATTTAAAAAAAATCCCCATTTTGGGGCATTTTAAAGAAGTAACCCAAAATCCACATTCTTCCATGATTAAAATGAAACCACACACACACACACACACACACACACACACACACACACACACACACACACACAC
>NW_017729032.1:144998849-145001780 GCF_001723915.1 Gavialis gangeticus
CACACACACACACACACACACACACACACACACACACAGGCTTCATTTTGATCATGGAAATCACAGCGGTTTAATTCCTTTACTCTCATGTTTTCTAATTTCATTAGGAAAAAAAAACATTTCAAGTACAAGTCAACACAAGTATTACTTGAGGCTACTAAATGTACATGTTTCTCTGGAAGTTAATGTTAGCTAGCTTAGCTAAGTGATAAAAATATAGTACATTTTAAATTTGATAATCCTCTGCTGGATGCATTTTTAATAATGTATATTTTCATTTAATTTTCCTGTTTCAGCTATTTGAAATAAGTACACCAGTATGGTAGGCCTATTTTCCCTAGTAGAGCTGAATTACAGAAGACCAAATTACTTTAAAAATGTAGGGAGTTTGAAATCCTGTCCTGAAATGTTTGCTGATGTGGATCTTCCATCTCCTTTGCAAACCCCCACATTTTCATAATACCCACGTAAGTGCCCTCCTCCCCAGCCAGCCATACATCAGTTTTATGCCACATCTACTGGTCCTTTGCCCCTCAGGGCAATAAAATGGGGCTACTCCAGCCTTCCAACTCTTGTCTATTTCTCAGGTATGACTAGTATTCAGGCATTGCAGGCTACTCTAAGAAGCACATCCCTTTACACAGCTATGCCTCAGTTTTCTAATGATTTGAAAAGTATACCTGGCTGATTTGTTTATTGTGAACTTAGGCCTAGAGACTCACAGGAATTTATGTGCTTGCCTCCTGTCCTTAAACACCTACAAGGGTGCTATTTTTACACATATGCTGAACCTTGGAAGTGGGGAAGGGAGACTACTTCACATGCTTAGTGTGAAAGTCCCTCCTTGCTCAATCCCAGTTTCATCTAAATTGAATCTATGAAGTGCCAGACAATGAGACTGAGTTTCAAATGAAACCGCAACTTCCAAATGTCTGTTATTTTGGCTGTAGACCTATTAAAAGATTAAATACCTGCAATCACATTTGTGCATGTTTGTTAAAAAAAAGAATATTTACTTATTCAAAAAAACCCACTAGAGATTTCAGTCAAACCTTTAAGAAAATTTACCATAAAGCCATGCATTGGTTTCATTCAGAACATTGGTTTAAAAAGTAACTTCTTCACATAGCAACAATTTGATTTTAGGAGTGCTTTGGAACCTGAAAGCACATATGTAGGCTTGGCAGGATTCAATTTTTATCAATAAACATCAATTGCACCTCATGCTCACAGGGTGGAGGAGAATTGTTTCCATCAGCAGTTATTGGAATTTATAGAAAGGGGACTGTAACAGGGAACCCCTGTCCCTGATACTGGACAGTGGAGAAAGAGAGATGGAGAGACAGAGAGGTTAAAGAGGAAAAACAATGAGTGGCCTAATGAATCATCAATTAAGCAATTAACTGTTCCTAATGGCCTAATGACTCAATTAAACCATTAGTTGCTTCTTCACAAGTGGGGAAGTGGGCTGATAGGAGATAACAAGCTACTTAAACAAACCACTACCCAAAGCCCAGAAGGAGGGGAGTGGAGGGAAGGGGGAAGAGTATTTGAGGTTCCAGCCAGGTGACAGCAGGGTCCTGCCTTGGTTGGGCCAGCTAAGTGCACAGGGCCAAGGGCAACCACTGCCTCACCCTATGGTCCCAGGGCTCTGGAAGTGCCGCTTCCCTCCTCCCAGATTCACACAAGATTAGCGGCTGCAAGGGACCTTGTGAGATCACCGGGTCCAGCCCCCCTGCTCTGGGCAGGAAAGACTGCTGGGGCAAACAACCCCAGCAAGGTGTGCATCCAGTCTCCTTTTGAAAATCTCCAGGGTAGGTGCCTGCAACACCCCTGCTGGGAGTCTATTCCAGAGTTTTGTCACACAAACCATGAAGAAGTTTTTTCTTATATCCAGTATGAAACCTTCTTCTAGAAGTTTATGACCGTTGCTCTTGGTTTTCCTCTGAGGGGCTTTGGTGAATAGTTGTTTGCCTACCCTCTGATGCCCTGCCCTGTCCTGATATATTTGTAAGCTCCCCCCTAAAGTCTTCTCCTTTCTAGGCTGAATAGTCCCTCTTCTGGTCTCTGCCTGCTGGGCTTTTCCTGATGAAAGACAGAATGATTTAAAGTAGGTATGACTTATTATTTATGGATATTTACTTTTTATATTTTGACATGATTTTATAAAGTTCTTAACAGTATACTGTCATTACTAAAATTGTCCGTCCCCCACACCCTTAACTTTGCACAATCCTCACTATAAGTCAATAAAAATAAAAATAAATGCTTAAAAATAAGCATCCACTTTAGCGATCAGAGCTATTAAAAATAAAAGTTAACCAAAGACTATGGCACTGGTGTCATTGGGAAGGCTTTGGCTTCCACGACCACGGTCTGCTCTTTGGTGGGAGAGGCAGCAAGCTGTTGGGAAGGGCCTCCACCTCTCTCTGCTGGGGAGGAGGCTCTTCTCAGCCAGACTGGCTGACTTGCTCCATTGGGCTTTAAACTAAGCCTGCCGGGGGATGGGGAGACTACTGTCATTGATGGCCAGCTGAGCAACCCTTACAAAGCCATCAGGCCAAGGCATTTAAGGGAACCCACCCTTGCCCCAGCCCTGGAACAATCTGTAGGCAAGGCAAGGGCCCCCAAGGAGACACTTGCGTGCCTATACACAAATGCCAGGAGCTTGGGGAATAAACAGGAGGAACTTGTTCTCCTGCTAAATGCAAATAACTATGATGTCATTGGGATAAAGGCGATCTGGTGGGACTCCACCCATGACTGGACCATGGGTATAGACGGCTATATCCTGTACAGGAGGGATTGAGTGGACAAAAGGGATGGGGGTGTAGCTCTCTATGTCAAGGAAAGCTACACATCCCTGCAAGCCGACATTGGCACCCATGGTGGATAACTTGAGACCCTCTGGATTAAAATCCCTGGGGCACA
>NW_017729032.1:145011929-145014124 GCF_001723915.1 Gavialis gangeticus
TGCTCACTCCTGGTGTATGGTTGTCATGGGAGACTTTAACTACTTAGACATCTCGTGGGAGGAGTGCTCAGCCAAATCCGAGTGATCACAAAGCTTTGTCTTGTGAGTGGATGACCTCTATCTGATGCAGGAAGTCTACGGGCTGATGAGAGGTAAAGTGCTGCTTGACCTCATACTGGCAACTGGGGATGACCTAATCAGTGACCTAATGATTGAAGGGAAGCTGGGTGACAGTGACCATGAGCTGATCACCTTCGCCATCTGACGTAAAGCTGGCAAGTCAGTCAGTAATACAGAAGTCCTTGACTTCAGGAAAGCTGACTTTGACAAGCTAAGGAGGCTTGTCGGTGAGGCCCTGAAGGGTCACAACTGAAAAGGGAGGGGAGTTCAGGACGAGTGGTTGCTCCTCAAGGGAGCAATCCTGGATGCATAAGCACAGTCCACCCCATCTCGGAGGAAAGGCAGCAAAAGGACACAGCAGCCCCCTTGGCTCTCCAGGGAACTGGCGGACCTCCTGCATCTTAAAAGGAAGACCTACAAAGGATGGACCCACCACTAAGGAGGAATACTCTGCTCTGGTCCGGACCTGCAGAGAGCAAACCAGGAAAGCCCAGGCTGTGATGGAACTCCAGCTACCTACAAATATCAACGATAATAAAAAGTCCTTTTCTAGATATGTGGGGAGCTGAAGGAAAAGCAAGGGCAACATCGGACCCCTGCTAAACCAGATGGGACAACCGATGCCTATGAAAATGCAAACTTGCTAAATGGGTGCTTTGCATCAGTCTTTCATCAATCCCATGGGACGCCACTGCCCACTGTGGGTCAGAGAGGCCTGGGTGAGGGCCTTATCCTTCATCGAAGCTGACTTCACGAAGGAACACCTTGACAGGCTGGATACTTTCAAGTCAGCTGTCCCTGACAGTTTACACCCAAGGGTACTCAAGGAGCTGGCAAGCATCATAGCTCAGCCCTTGGCATGGATCTTTGAGAAATCCTGGTGCTCTGGTGAAGTGCCCAAAGATTGGAAGAAGGCAAATGTTGTGCAAGGTAGGTCTTGCTTGACCAATCCCATTTCCTTTTATGACAAGGTGACTTATCACCTGGACAAGGGGGAAGAGATCGACGTCATATACCTTGACTTTAAAAAAGCATTCAATCTGGTATCCCATGATCACCTCTTGGCCAAACTGGCTAACTGCGGCCTTGACCTCACCACGATCTGCTGGCTGGGGAACTGGCTCCACGGTAGGACCCAGAGGGTAGTGGTTGATGGAAGCCAATCATCTTGGTCCATGGTCACCAGTGGGGTCCCTCAAGGCTCTGTCCTAGGGCCTATACTGTTTAACATCTTCATCAGTGATGTGGACATTGGTGTCAGAAGCGGACTGGCCAAGTTCGCTGACAACACCGAACTCTGGGGTAAAGCATCCACACCTGAGGACAGGAGGGTGATCCAGGCAGATCTTGCCAGACTCATGAAATGGGCAGATGAGAACCTGATGGTGTTCAACACTGAAAAATGCAAGGTTCTCCACCTTGGGAGGGCAAACCTGCAGCATGTTTATAGGCTCGGCAGTGCTATGCTAGTTTGCACTACAGATGAAAGGAACTTGGGGGTCATCATTGACCACAAGATGAACATGAGCCTTTAATGTGATGCTGCGGCTAGTAAAGCGAGCAAAATGCTGGCTTGCATCCATAGATGCTTTTCAAGCAATTCCTGGGACATCATTCTCCCCTTGTACTCGGCCTTGGTGAGGCCGCAGTTGGAGTACTGAGTCCATTTTTGGGCTCCACAATTCAAAAAGGATGTGGAGAAGCTTGAGAGAGTGCAGAGAAGAGCCCAGCACATGATCAGAGGTCAGCAAAACAGACCTTATGATGACAGGCTGAGACCCATGGGGCTTTTTAGCCTGGAAAAGCACAGGCTCAGGGGTGATCTGATGGCCACCTATAAGCTTATCAGGGGTGACCACCAGTATCTGGGAGAACGTCTTTTCGCCAGAGCGCCCCACGAGATGACAAGATCAAACAATCACAAACTCTGCTGCAACCGATTCAGGATGGACATAAGGAAGAACTTGTTTACTGTCCAAGCCCCCAAGGTTTGGAATAGACTGCCACCGGAGGCGGTTCAAGCACCCACTTTGAATGCCTTCAAGACACATTTGGATGCGTATCTTGCTGGGATC
>NW_017729032.1:145019124-145043918 GCF_001723915.1 Gavialis gangeticus
GACTTCCTGCCCCTGGGGCAGGGGGCTGGGCTCGATGAGCCTCTGGGGTCCCTTCCAGCCCAAATGTCTATGAAATCTATGTCTATGAATTCTGCTAAGCCTGCATGCAAGTGTGTTAATATGTTTTATCAACTGATAGGGGTGTATTTGTTAACTGTGTTGGTCTGAGACAAAGAAATGCAAAACTCTAGAACTCTTGGTTCATAGATACCTTTTATTAGACCAGCTAACTAAGAAATCACAAAAAATATCTTTTCCTGAAATCTTTTGAGCTCACATGCCTTCTCTCCAGCTCAGGGAAAATTAGAGATGGTAAAAAGTTCCTATAGGCAGGAAATCAGCTTCCTGTGTGCAAAAATGGAGTTTAAGATAGAAGTCTGTTCCTCCGGGTCCATGATCATGGGTCTCTTATCACCTGATACACAGTTTTTCAAAATATAATGCCTGTAGATTACTGAGCTATATTCCTGATATCAATTAGGTGTATGCTTTGGAACTCTATTACTATCCTTCTGTAGAGAGAAGTTGTAAGCATATAATGTGAATACCCTCAGTTGGACCTGATCTGAAAGCTTTCTCGGATGTGTGGGTCATGGGAGGCTATTTTGACTTAAAGACATTTGTGGCACCCTGTGTGACCTGCCTTCAAGAACTCCTGGTTGGTACTGCTTGTTAAAAGGGTTCATCTGGTCTTACTTGATGATTTTTGTAAAAGCACTTTTAATAGAAGGAAAGGAGAATGCAATGCAGCTGATTCAGAAGTAAGAAGTTTACTGCTTCTACTTTCAGCTGCTGATGGACTTCCATTTAGGAGCATGCTAATGAGGCTAAAGTAGTCTAATAAAGCGGTCAATAAAAATTTATAATGCTGTGTTTAAAAAAAGGTTTTTTTTTTGCTAGGGTTTGTTCAGTGTTTGTTTTAATCCAGGAAACTTCAAAAAATGGAAAATAATACTTGTTTAAGTTGTTGACAGCTTACAAGCTGTACAAATTTTTTATCATACATTTACAAAACCACTGTCAAAATACACTTTGAATCTAAGTATTGCTGCTGTAGATAGCTGAATGTGTGGTAGCTGCACAAGTATTAGCAAATGCATAAAGTGGAAGACATTGGCAAATTAAGCATTATAGTACCTTCAGGGATCTGTCAGCTTGCCAGTTCCTTCACACTCTTGCTTTATCTCCAGTCACTCACCAGCCATGCCTTTGGTGTTACTTGATGATGGGAGGAGTCCTTGAGGGGCAGTAATCACCTCATGGGTTATGCCGCTTCGTCCAACCTACCAGCCACACCTGGGGGCTTTTTGTCTTCTTGCAGTACTTCCCTTTTAACGGGATACTGAGACACTTGTCCAGGTCTCGGGTATCTCAGACTTAGCCTCTTTTCCCCTCTAGCCACACCCTTTACCTGGACCTACTATTCAAGTCCTCAGTCTCCACAGTTCAACCTGGCCTTTTTGTCAGGGGTCCCTTGCACCTTGATCACCTCTGCCCCTCTGCCTTAGGGCCAAGTCTCTTGGTGCTTACTGCAAGGGGAGCTCTCTAAAGCACTCCAGTCCATGGCTGCATCTTCCACTATGACCACAAACTAGTCCTCCAGTCTTTAAACACAGCACAACTGTGGCTGTGAAGCAAAATCTTCCCAACTCTGGGTTAATACTTCCCCTTAAGCCATGAGTTTCCCTTGGTTCTTTCTTCTCTGGGACTGCTTGAATGCCTGCCAGGCCTGCTCCTGTGGTAGACTTATCCAGGGTTTCCCTGCAGGGCCAGACTGCCCTTTTCAGTTCAGAAACAGGGTTTTCAGTTCAGAAACAGGGTTTATATTCCTCAGCCCAGCCTCCTTCCAGCCACCTAACTGGTCCTTTTTTCTCCTTCTTTTTCCAGGGCCAGGTACAATTAATTGCCTCATTAGCTGCATAATCCCTGGTCCTTTGCCTACCCAAGCCCTCCTGGCAACAGGGGGCAACATTTGAAATGAAAAAAAAATAATATTTTTTTTTTCAAAAGTGCAGTGCCCATGATGTTGTTTTTGACAGTGTCACTTTCTTAAAACTAGTAAGCAAATCACCTGAAAAGGGAAGCTAATAAAAATAGTTTTAACATAAGCTTCTAACACCCATCACCTGCTGTGCCTAAAAATGCAGGCAGCAGTGATGCCCCCCAGAAATAACCTCTAATAACATAAATACAAAAAACAACTCTGAGAAGAGAGGTAAAACATGAATATGCGAATATTTCTCTTCCACTTATCTTGCATGTACAGCTACCATGTCCTTTTATTTCATGCTTAGCTAATACAAATCTGCATTTCAAAGCAACTAATAAAACTCCATAAAACACAGCATTTGGCTTATTTAAACTCAGTTCAGTTGCCTCTTGCAGTTTTAACCAAATCTATTAATAATAAAGTTACATAGACTGACCTCTTACAAAGACAGCAGTTACTTGTAAAAACAACTTACCATGACAATGCATATCTATACGCGCCTTACGGAAGTGTCACTTTTCTAGATGAGGGACATTTATCATGTTAAACAGATATTATCTCATCATCTAACACAAATGTCTTCATACACAAGAGGAGTTACATACCTATCCACTTGTATATAGATAGCCACTAGTTTTGGGGTATAACACAGAAATACAGTTTCTCAGAGTAATGAATGGACACTTTGTAATTGTTTTCTTTTGTGAGAAGTTCAAGAGTACTTGTTTCTGATGTAGCTTCAAGACTTGTTATTCTTACCAAAAAAGGTATTAAGGAAAAGTATGTATTGTATTTTAATTGAAAAGACTTGCATTTCTGGAAACCAAAATTTTGAGTTAACCATGTGATTCCATCTGAAACAGGAAGCTCTTTATGTAAATAACACATTTGACACTGAAGGACTAAATCTTGATCCACCTAAACTTATGATTTTTCACTGCTTAGTTATACTCCCTTTAACGATTGACATGTGTACAAAGTGGGTTTGAAACATTACCAGATCAATATTTAACATTTGCTCACCCCAGCTGTAGCTTTTCGTATTTTCATTACACAAGCATAAATGATTGCACAGGGCAAAATCCAGGAAATGAGTGATGGTTTATGTGCTGTTTTCACCTTGCCTTTGAGTGACCACACTTTTCTTCTGCACCTTGTCAAGTCCATTTTTGACACAGCGTCTTACTAACATTCCCTGTGATAGGCATTGAAGCTATCAATAAAGATGGTTTGCTATATCTGGGTCATCAGCTTATGCATTTTCCTTATCTAAAAAAGGGTATATATTTTTGGCAGCCACTTTAGATGGATTTGGTAGCTGTTTTGAATGTTGGTTTGAAGAAGCAAATATAAGCAGCTTTTTCTCCAGAACTATAATCGGATATATACACTATGTACTTGTTAATCAACTTGGAGTATTTTTTTCAGTCTGCTTTTCTATAGCTCTACTGGATGGTGGTTATTATGCTATTATGCTAATTATGCTAATCATTGCTCCTATGTGAGTGAAAATGGGATGGTATTGACTGTGTGGGATGTTTCCAATGACTCTGCAGGAGACTGATGACTGATTCCTTGCTGAGGGAATGTGGATGAGTCTGGGAGAGTTCCCAAAGTTTGGGTTCCCAAAGTTTGTGCCCAAGAGCACATTCAAATTAAAAAGAAAAGCAGTGGGTACCCATATGAATATTAAAGTTTAGAATTTAGAATCCTGGATATGCACATGGGCATAGTTTCATTTGGGGACAGAGTAGTAAACGCCACTCCGTCATTATGTCAGTCAGACTGACTCGGTCTCATTTTGGCGGCCATTACGTACAGCCTATGAAAATATTTTTGAAGTGTTGCTGTTCTGAGGTAAATCAGCAGTGACAGCATTTTTTGTTGGATTTTTCCTGATCGTGAAAATGCACGTGGGCACCTGAATAAATCGGGGGAGGTACTGCGGGATTGCCATGGTGCCTGCGGGCACCACGTTGGGAACCGCTGGTCTAGCTCTTCTACTATCATGCAGAGGGAGAAGCTGCTTGGGGCTATGTAGGAGATATGGATCACTGATCAGATTAATCAAGACCATTTTTATCAGATTCTCCATAGCCTCTTAAAGTCCTCAACATTAAACGAATGGATGATGGTATGTTTGCTAAGGTGGGGAAATCCAAGCTTTGTTAAGGCGATTATAGGCATTGACAAGCTTACATTTACTATTATAATGCCATAGTGAGATGAAGCAGCTGGTAGGGTTTCAATATCAATAATATTACATTTTGTATGAAGTGGTTTTGTCCTATTTTCCACAAAGACTGCAATCAACAATATTATAACTTCTTAATAACACCATGTTCAGTATAATGGCAAGAAAGGAGGCTACAAAAAACTATTAGAGAAAGATAATGTCAGGTTTGTAATGGGACATGAGGTTCTCCATTTCAGAGCACTTTGTGGCTACTAGCTCCTTGGCATTGAGTTGAATATTGGAAAGTGAAGAACGAGTGAATATCATTCCATTGTAATTAGGATCTGGTATATCCAGATTCAGTCTGCTCATTGCATGTGTGTCATGAAAATGAACTGGGAACCAGATACCTAGGAGATGACTGGTTATGATGAGAACTGGCTCTGTGGATACAGGGAAAGCTATAGGTATGATATACCTTGACTTTAGCAAGGCTTTTGATACTGTCTCCCAAAGCATTCTTGCAAGCAAGCTGAGAAGGTATGGGTTGGGTAAATGGACTGTAAGGTAGATAGATAGCTGGATGGATTGTAGGGCTCAGTGGGTAGTAATGAATAGCTCAATATCCAGCTGGCAGCTGGTATCAAGTGGAGTCCTCCAGGGGCTGGTACTAGGGCCGGTTTTGATTAGCATCTTCATTAAGAGATCTGGAAGATGGGATGGATTGCACCCTAAGCAAGTTTGGGTGATGGTGCCAAGCTAGGGGATGTAGTAGATACACTGGAGGGTAGGGCTAGGATTCAGAGAGGCCTAGACAAATTGGAGGATTGGATCAAAAGAAATATCATGATGTTCAACAAGGATAAGTGCAAAGTCTTGCATTTAGGGTGGAACAATCCCATGCACCAGTAACTACAGCCTGGGGACTGACTGGCTGACAAGGACCTCTGCAGAAAAGGACATGGGGGTTACAGTGAACAATAAGCTGAACATGAGCCAACAGTGTGCCTTTGTTGCCAAGAAAGTTAATGGCATAATGGGCTGCATTAGTAGGACTGTTGCCAGCAGGGCAATAGGAGTGATTATTTCTCTCTATGTTGTACTGGTGAGGCCACATCTGGAGTGCTGTGTCCAGTTTCAGGTGCTCCTCAATGAAAAGAATGTAGAAAAGTTGGAGAGTCCAGCAGAAAGCCACTAAAATGGTTCAGGGGCTAGGGCACATGACTTCTAAGAAGAGGTTGAGGGAACTGGGTTTATTTAGTCTGCAGAAGAGAAGACTGAGGCAGGATTTGATAGCAGATTTTAACTACCTGAAGGGTGGTTCCAAAAAGGATGGAGCTAGATTGTTGTCAGTTATGATAGATGACAGAAGAAGGAACAATGGCCTCCAGTTGTAGCAAGGGAAGTTTAGGTTTCATATTCAGAACAACTTTCTCACCAGGAGGGTGGTGGAGAACTAGAACTGGTCACTTAGAAAGGCTGTGGAATCTCCATCTTTGGAGGTTTTTAAGGCCTGTCTTGACAAAATCTTGGCTGGGGAAACTTTCATGATCAGGGTGGGTAGGAGCTGGAACCAAATTCCGAGGGAGATGGTGCTTGCACCTACCCTGGAGGTCTTCAAAAGGAGGCTAGACAATCACCTTGCTGGGGTTGTTTGATCCCAGAATTCTTTCCTGCCCATGGCAGGGGGTCAGACTTGATGATCTGCTTAGGTCCCTTCTGACCCTACCAACTATAAATCTATGAAACTATGGGATGATATAGCAGGGAATGGTCCAGCTTTGAGCAGGGGGTTGGACTACATGACCCCTGAGGTCCCTTCCACCCTAATTTTCTATGATTCTATGAGATGGCAGAAGGCTAGAGTGATAGCTATACCACAGCCAGAAGGGAATAATTTCATTCCAACTATCTGTAGTTGAATATCACTTCTGAGCTGTGCTTACAAACCCCTGGAGCAGCTAATTCTGCAAAGAAACTTGGTCATGTAAAACCATGAGCTCTGTGTGGGGACTGGATGTGTTTCAGACCTAACAGGAGCACTTGTGACCAGGTTCTTGCTCTTACTGACAACATAGAAAATTACTTCTGACAGGAGAAGATAGAGGTTGTGTTTCCTGACTTGACAGCAGCATATGATACTATATGGTATGCTGGCCTACTAGACAAGATGGCAAGACATTATCTCAGTGGGTTGTTGTGGTTATGGAAATGATACTTCAAGACAGACAGTTCTAAGCAGTGCCAGGCAATAAGCTGAGTGCACAGAGTATTCAGAAGAATGAACTCCCTCAGGGATCTGTTACCACTTCAACTCTTTTCAACATATTTATGAATAATCTGTCTCCAAGAATTTCAAGGCCATTCAAGTATGCAGATGAAATTTATCTGGCTTTAAGAGACTGATTTTTAATGATGGCAGACAATCTGAACCAAGACAAATCAGTTATTATTGCTAATTGTATAAAGTGAATTCTATAGCCCAATGTGTCAAAGACAGTGTTCTCACGCTTTCATCTCAGTCATGCTAACCTTTCACAAGAATTCAATATCCTCCTAAATAAGAAAAAACTATCAGATGAACCAACTACAGTAAATCTAGGAGTAACTCAAGAACACATGGTAGCACTTTACCAAGGTAGCTCAGAAAATTAAGACCAGAAATGACCTCCTAAATAAGCTGCCCCTGGAGCCTGGGCAGGGACTATATCCCTCTGCCCTGGCAGCAGGGTGCTCCCAACCCCTGGCTCTGAGATTGCAATCAAGGAGTGGGGGCCAGGAGATCCTTATCTCCCAGTGCCAGCTTTGTAGTTGCTGCTGGCAGATCCTTATCTCCCAGCCTGAGACTTGCAACCACAGAACTCAGGCTGAGATATAAGGATCTCCCAGCACTGGCCTTGTGATTGTGGAGCTGGTACTGGGAGATTAGGATTTCCCAGTCTGTACCCTGAGACCATGGAACTTGGGGGAACCTTATCTCCCAGCCCAGCACCAGCCCCATGACTGTGAAGCTGGTTCTGCGAGATAAGGGTCTCCCAACCCAAGCCCCATAACTGTGAAGCTCGGACTGGGAGGTAAGGGTTTTCCAGCACCAGCCCTGTGACCGTGGAGCTGATGCTGGGAGATAAGGGTTTCCCAGCCCAAGCCCCATGACTGCAGAGCTTGGCCTGGGAGGTAAGGTTCTCCCAGTGCTGGCCCTGCAACCACAATGTTGATACGGGGAGCTCCCTGCTGGTGAGGGCTGGGGAGCGTTTTCCCAGCGCAGCTGTGTGATCATGAAGCTCAGCAGGGAACAAGCTCTCCAGCCTCTGTCCCGCAATCATGGAGCAGGGGTCTAAAAACTGTCCTGGTTAGGGGCAGGTTCCAGACCTGTGCCCCAGTCAGGTGATCAAGGTGCAGGATTTGGAAAGAGCTGCAGGGGTGGGGTAGGTCCCAGCCTCATGCCCGAATCCATCTGTGCGGCAGCCATCAGCGAGCTAGCTGCTAGGTGTCCCACCAGTGGATTGAGGCAGGAGCCTAGGACCTGCCCCTCACCTGAATCTCTTTCCAAATCTCTTGCCCCTGATCAGGGAGCCAGAGCCAGGAGCTCCCTGCTACTGGGGCAGGGTGACATTGTCCTTGCCCTGGCAGCAGGCAGCCACTGGAGGCAAAGTGTAATGTCCCAGCCCTGGCCAGGAGACAACTGTCTCCTTGCCCGGTGCTCCCTGCCAGCCCCTGGGCTAGCACCCAGGGGGAGCCTACAGCTTCCTCTTGTGGTGGCAGGGGCCCATTGCCAGGCCCCAGGAAGCAGTAGGAGTTTCCTCCCATTAGCAGCAAATTTGCTCCTGCTTCCCTGCATGTCTAGGTGTCTTCCCAGGAGCATATTTACTCACGAGTAGTTTACTAGTGAGTAAACTGATCCCTGATCAAATGCATGTGTAGATGTGCCCAGTAATTTGTATTGGTGGAATGTTACCTTGATTCTTTCCATAGTAATCTATTAAACTGGATAAAATTACTTTTATTTAGGGGGTTGCATCATCTGTCCCTAATTTTGCAAGATAGTTGGCTAGTGAATGTGTAAATTTTTTGCGTACAATATACCAATATACCTTGTTTTTGAAAGGCAGAATAAAGAAGAAAAGGTTTTTTTTCCAGTGTTATGGAAAAAAACTGGACAGAGTAGGGACAGAGACTAAACTTCAGCTGACTTGCCTTCCTTTTTTTCCTGCATAACTGAAGCTGAAACCCCATATACTGCTGAAGCCTGGTCTCCATAGAAATATCTATGGTTCTGAAGGAACTAGAGAGTCCCCATGGCTGTAATAGGAGGAGAGAGACCAGGAGCAGCTAGTACAGGGGTTGGGCAAAGTCTGGGCCAGATCCAGTCAGCAGTGGACTCCATTTCCCAGCAGCCCCAGCACACATGGCTGAGACTGGTTTCCATGGAGACCCCAGCTACAGCTGTGTTGTGACAGTGCAAGGCTGGGGTTGCCATAGAGACTGGCCCTAGCTGCATTGGCAGGGCAGGGCAGGGCGCTGTTCTGGAGCTGCTGGGATCTTGTGGCAAGGGCAGTTTGGTCCAGAGCCAGGACAGAGCTGCAATCTGCAGCCTGCACACTCCAGGCAGGGGTGTGCAAGCAGTGGATTGTGGCTCTGCCTTGGCTTCGGACCAGGCTGTCACCACTGCAAGGAGGCAGGGCACAGCTGTGATTCACTGCCTGTGCATCCCTGCCCAGAGCATACAGGCTGCAGATCCTCTGCCCTGGTCCCAGACCAAGCTGCCCCTGCCTCAAGATCCCAGCAGTTCTGGAGCAGTCTCCTGCTCTGCCCTGCCACATCAGCTGCCAGCATGGCTGGGGCCAGTCTCCATGACAACCCCAGCCTCACACTATCACTGCACAGCTGTGGCTGGGGTCTTCATGGATACTGGTTCTAGTCATGTGGGCAGGGGCTGCTGGGAAATAGAGTCTGGCTGCTGGCCGGATCTGCCATTTTGCCCACCCCTGAGCTAGTAGATAGCAAAATTGCCCTAAGAAAAGTCAGCTTGATTAATAGATATGAAGAGCATTAAAAAGAAATGATTGGTAACACCAGTGGAGTGAAAAACAGTGAGCCACTCGTTCGACTGACTTCTTCAACTACCTGACTAGTAATGCCACAGTTGCTTTACTATAGAGCAGGAATCAAAGCAGTGTTTTTCTATCCCAGGCAGAAAATCAGCTTCCTAGCTTAATACATACCTCATTGCGGGGGAAGGGGGTAGAAAGAAAATGTGAGTTGCATGTGAAAAAATACAGTATGTATGATGCCTTTTAAAGTCATTTTTGATATTTTTATACTTATTCACCTCATCTGTTTATGTCTCTGCCTTATATTTAGTATTTTAAATGCTTTCCAATCTTTATTGCATCACAGTTGTATTTGCTAAAAAAATATAACAACTGCAAAGGATGAAAGCTACTTCTGTACAGATACAAGGATGAAGGATTTCCTTTCAGACAAATGCAGCATCTGAATGTCACACTTAACACTGAACATACACTGAGCAAGTGGCTTTGTGACACTCCTTGAAGGACATGCCAAAAATGTTACTATATTGCCTTTCAGGGTTTGTTGTTTGTTTCTAAAATACAGTATTCTTGGCCTGAATGTAACTACTTGCAAATAAATGAGGAAAAAAATCAAAAAAATGGAAAATAATGATAAAAATAGAAAAAGTAGATGCAGTTTTGTTTGGCATGTGAGAGCTCTCCGAGTGAAATGTGAGATGTCAAGTACTCTCTTCTTTTTTTTCTTTCAGGCAGTAAGATATGATGGCGATGGACAAAAATGTAGATTAGATAAACAAACCAGTACTATTTGTCATTAGGTCCTGTCTAAACTGCAAAGCATACTGAGTAAGCCAGTAATTGTTAAACCTGTTAGAGGCCTAGCCATGCTATAACCAGATTTTAGCCCAGATGTTTAGACCAAAGCAGTCTTCAAGGCTGAGTAAAACTTGCTTTGATCTCATCAACAGCATTTTGAGTTCTATAGTATGTTGAACCAGCATTGGACTGTATGCATGACAGCACATACGATTAAATTAAGTATGCAGATATTCAGAAAAAGGGCAAACTGTAGGCTTATAATTGGATCTTGAGAGTCTCCACTACTTGAGAAATGAATGATCATCCCAAGCTTGCTAAAGTAGTTATTATTTCCTGTTTTGCAGCAGGGTAGTATTTTCTATTGTGCATGTATATAACAGCATTGTACATATTTCATATCCACATTTATAAGTAATGACTATGCTTTCACTAAAATACAATTCCAAATGATTTCTAGATAGGACTCTTGCATAATGTGTAGTTTTTGTAAATCTTATTTGATAAATTAGATGTTTACTGAGAGATACCAAGGATGCATGGATTAGAATATAGCTTGGTTTTTGAGTATGCTAGCACAATTTTGTTTCCTACCAGCTGCTTTGACAGATTGTTTCAACAGAAACCAGCAGTTGTTGTCACTGCCAAAAAGCCAGATGCTCAAAAACTCTCTTTGTATCCTGATGGTCATTGGATGACCACTAAAAATACCATTACTGTGCCTCCTTTCTTTACTTGGGATGGTTCTAAGCCTTTATGAAGCCAAATTTACATGTTGATATATCACAGTGAAGACAAACATTCTGAGAGAGAATTATTTTGCTTTGAAGTCTTGAATAAACTCCACATGTCAAGAAGAGTTTGAGAGAGATTGAGTCTGAAATACATAGATAGCTGAAGGATATCAGTGCTGATTACTTTCCAAGGTCATAGCGTTCTTTATATAATGTTGAGCTGTGCTTTTGTGTCAAAGAGATGCATTGAAACAATGTCAGATATGGCACCAGACCACAGAAACAAGGAAAAAAATCTACACATTTCTAATGCTTCAGTTGAATTTAACAGTTTGTTCAAAATTAGAAATGATTCATTACCTGAACCTAAATTTTCTGGATAAACTAAAACTAATTAAATAAATATAGTAATGAATGCTAATAGTCATTTTTTTAAAAGCAGTGGTCATTAGAAAATACGGCATTGCTAAACTGTAATAGGTTACTTTTTAAACTGTAGCAAGCCAAAAAGTCAGATTCCTAGTATTGAAAACATGTTACAAACCTGGCTTCTATGTTCACTAGATACATTTTCCATTTAGTGTAAAATCACTTATGTCATTTGACAGACTATAGAAATATTTCCACATTAATCCCACTTGATGAGTGAGAAATATAGGCTGTACAAGGTATACAACTGATCACTGATGCCCCAATATACATGCTGGAAATATTATATGCAGCATAAATATTTTTTTACAGGAAGGCTTAGTGCTTAGTGCAGATATAGGTGTTAGTCCCAGATCTGGCATCCCCTTAACACAATGAATCTTTGGTTCTATATAGACAGGATCTAAATATAATGATGTTTTCATAAGTATTTCAGACATTGAGCCTGTATATGGAATGTAAAAACATTTAACCCAGTCTTTATCCCTTCAAACTGTATATGAAGAGAGGATTTTCTTTGGGTACAACAGTATAACTTTATTTTGGGTGCGGGGGGGCATGAGAGGGGGGTATATTCCTATGGAATTGCAGCTGCTCAAATGATCTGACCACCTGACAAAGAGATCATTGTTCTGCTAAAATTTGTTCACTGGTGTCTGACCAGCTGTAGGTAAGATGACTGCTGCAATAAGAGTTACTTACAAAAAATCCAATGAGTGATGCCTGGTGGTTTATCAGTAATGACAAACTGCACCCGGCCAAAAGAAAGAACAACAAGGAACCAAGATCAGATGCAGTATGGTGAAAACTGTGGATAGACTGCCACACTCCTCACCTTCAGAATTTGAAAAGGCATCACTCTCATAAAACTGTGGCTTAATGACAGAAATATCAGCCATCAGCTGATAAAAGTTAGGAAGAAAATTTCCTTGTGAGTAGTTTATTCCATAATTGTTGCAAAGGCTTCATGTACTTTCCTCTGGAACTTTGGTCCTGCCACTGGCAAGAGAAATAATACTGAATTAGATGGATGATTGCTCCAATTGTTGCAGCACTCCTCCTGTGCCTTCCCGGAAAGCTTAGGTTGGAGGGAGCATCTGATTTACAGACAAATCCTTTGCGATGCTTAGTTTTAGAGTTAACAAATCTGAACAATAAGGAGCTAAACTAACTCCAGCTATCAAAAGCTTAGTTGAAACTATAAGCAGCAGCTTCATGACCCCACCACTTTTTTTTCTTTAAGTGCAGGTCCAGGAGGATGTTAGCAGCTAACTTTTCTGATGTGTTGGGGTAATATATTTTAAGACAGTCTCCTTCTTTGTCTTCCAATAGGTAACGTGGCTTTAGCACATACAGAGTTTTGAGCCCATGTCTGCATATGAATTATGGATTTCAGCAGAGGATTGTACCTTGAGATCTCAGATTCAAACTCTGTAAGCAGGTCACTCACCCACCTTTCTCCTCAATGCCAGTCAGCAATATGTTCTGGGTTTATTTTCCATGGCGTAGTCTGTCCCTAAAGAACCAAATACAAACGGTAAAGCAAAAAATTATGGAAAACAACAAATAGAAACAGATAGACCAAAACCTGCAGTCTTTCTCTGACCTTGATGGCAACCCAGGCTCTATGCTTCTCCCTCAGCACAACAACCTTATCTCTCTCTCTCCCCCCAACTTGTGGAACTTTTAGACCTCTTTCTTTGGCTAAGTACAGATAGTCAAAAAGCCTGAATCAATTCAATCTTCTCAGTTTAGCCTAAGCTGTGTAGATTGAACGGATAAGCAAGTGAACAGACACTCATTTTGCAGCCATATGCCAGCAGTGTCCCAGGCCAGAAGCCAGGGGGGTGCTAGAGCACACCTTCCTGCTCAGCTGGAGAGACAGCTTCAGCCAAGACTAGCCCACCCACCCTGTGATGGGGGTTTGCAGGGGAGGTGCAAAGCATCATGGGATGCTGGAGGACTGAGTTAACTTGAATCCAGATAGGACCTGGGATGGAAGTTCAGTAAACTGACTTAACCTACATAGTCTGGGCATTTGTACACATGCAGCAGCAGGTGTTTTTGAAAAGTGCTCGGTGCTGTGGCGAATAAAGTTGTATAAGTGATAAAATGGGTGTCAGCACTGAGAAAATGGCAGTGGTGTGCTTTTGAACTGAAACGCATCAGAGATGCTTTAGTTCAGAAGCACACTGCTGCCATTTTCTGTGTGCCGATGAGCATTTAGCTGCTTATACAACTGCACGTGGCACAGTGCAGTTTGCATCAGGTCGTGTGCAGAGCAGACTGATTGATTAATCAAGTCTGCTTCAAAGTGGCAGATCTCTGGAGCATTGTGGGATGAAAACATATGTGTATATAAATGCTTTCTGATACTACAACCATCCAGCTTTATCTTAAACCAGTTTTGGACATTTTGAAAGTGGTTTATGTGCACAGACCTTCTGTTGTTTTACAGATTTGAACCAGTTTCTGATCACTATACTGGTTTGTGTGTGATTTCTGTCCTTAGCATTTGTGAGTCTACTCTAATTCACTCATCAATTGCAGCTGCTGCCAGCCTGCTAGCCAGGCAAACTCCTAACTGCTGCCTATCTGCAGCTGGGTCTCAGGCTGAGCGGCCCGCTAAGCAGCTCCTTACACCCTGACTATATTCTGCCTAGGGATTTAGTTATACTGGCAACCCAAGAATAATAAAAGATTGAAAAAAGTTAGTTTGATCCCGCATTTAGGAGGCCATAACATTTAAAGACAACTTTATCTGCTGAAACAGATTAGAAACATGAATAGAAAGCTGGATATGGAGTGAAGGCCAGAATTTGGTTTTAAGAGTTCATTTTATGTAAAAATGTTTACTGAAGGTGAACTCATGATTCTTTCCTCAGAACTTTGTGTACAGCTCTAATCAGTGGAGTTGCTTATTATATGGCGTGGCAGAAATTTTCTCTCTCACATCCTGCTACTGATTCCAGAGAGGTCCTTAAGGTCAAAATCAGATCCGGAGATTAAATTGTAAGGCAGGGAATTAGATCTCCATTGTTCTTTCTTTTTTGTTCTACTTCTTTTCCTTCCCATACAAAACAAAATAAAAGATTAGCATTACAAGAAGATTGCTCCATAATGATATAGCAACAACACACCAGGGAACTGAGAAAATGGAAAATGTCTCTTATCTTGGTCCCCTCTGGCCCTGTTTCCAGTGCATTCCATGCTAGCTTCAGTCAAGATGGGTTAACATGCTCTGCCTACACTAGGCATAAGGTTGTGTTTAAAGGAATGTTAGCTAACACATTTTTAAATGTGGCCTATTCTCCTAGTGTATTTCACTCTGTAGAGTCTGCTAGCTGTCTCTGTTTTTTAGGTTGTTAAATTTGCAGATACAGCAACCTGCCCTTAAATCTATTGTTCCAGAAATAATATCTAATGTTTCACTGCAAACAGTTTTCCAAGCCATACAAATTTACAACCTAAATATTATTTTTTGAATTAAAATTAGATTTAATGTCATTTAAACTTTTGAGTTTGGAACAGCATATCCAAAGCACTGGAAATAAAATGAAAGGTCTAGGAACTAAGATTATTCACGTGCGTGCGCGCGCGCGCACACACACACACACACACACACACACACACACTTATGAATAAAAGATTATTTACTGAGGTTCCTGAAGTTTCATGTCTGAAGACTCCTTTTTTTCCAGTTCTATGGTCACGTTTGTTGATTTGCTTTGTATCCTGAATATATTTCATATCCTATTAAATCCACCTCTATCATATTATCTTCATTCTCATCTCTGGCTGACATCCTGACCCTGCTGAAAGCAATGGGACTTTTGCCATTGGCTTCACTAGGGTCAGGACTGTATATCTATCCAAACTATACTATTGAATTTGGCATCTTTATTATTTCTCAGGGTGTGTGTTATTTCTGTGCTCTGGGGAATGAAAGAGATGTATAGTTCTTGAAATTAAACTTTCTTCTCCTTGATAGTCTATTTCCAAATCCACCAAAAAGCATTACCTCATTTTAATCCCGTGTTGCTGCTTCTTTTTAAGGTCTTCCTATAAAATTAAAATGTACTAAGAAAGAAGTCCCTTGTGTGTTCTTCATTTAAGATAATGCAAAAAATAGTTTGGGATTTTATTTGAAGAATACTTCTAAGACCCTGGTGCTGCACCAGAAGTGAGCGGGGCTCTGTTTACAGACAGGGCCTTGCCTGTGTGGAATTGACTGCAGAATCAAGTTCTAGGTTTGTTCATTCAAGTACACAACAGGGGCAAGAGTCTGAAGATTATCTCCTGTTACCAGAGTTTGGCATTTATCCAATAAAGGTTTTCTTTGGAGTTCATTATATAATTTATCAAGAAATACCTTTCTATGACAAAAGTCAGGTTTTTGTCGATAATGTGCTTTTACGCTGAGAAATCCTCTTTCCCTTTTTCTCTTCTCATTAACTCCTATGGAGTCTTCAGGGGCTTTTATTTTTTTAACAATGTAAGCCCTGTGGCCTGAAGATCTCCTCGGTCAGTGGTGCTCAGACTTCTGGCTCCATGGACCAGATGAATGATGCAGAGTCAATCCATGGGCTAGATCCTACATAGCACCATTCTGTAGGTCCACTAACAGTCCAACCCAACCCTGTGCATCCAGATTCAGCTGACCACTGGAGTGATCTAGCATGCAGGGCCACATTATCTGGCCTGTAGAGCTCCCTGTGGGTCTGAGCATTTGGCAGCAGGGGAGCAGCAACTAACACTTCTACTGCTTTCCCCATGGTCAAATTTTCAGTCTTGTGTGATAGACGACACAGCTGCATGGGCTAAATCTGGCCCCTGGGCTGGAGGTTGAGCACCACTGTCCCAGATGCAGGGAACTGGCTATTGATGTTATTTGGAGAATAAAGGCTGTAGAAGCAGCTTTTGCCAGAAGAAGTTGACTTTGCTGTCTTTTCCAGGAAGATAGTGGCACAGAGGGAGCCTTCTTGAAACCACAGAAAAATGTTGAGGAATTCTGGTAATGCTTTGCCCAACCAGTATTCAATAAAAGCTGTAATCACTATAGCTGGTCTAGGTTTTACAGCTCTTGGGATGGGAGGCCAAGTACTTCTCTTAGGGCATGGAAAAAAGCCAGGTCAAATGCTGGATTCTATTTATCTCAGACGGCAGCGAGTGAAGGTGCCGTGAAGGAGGGAAGTTTCTACGATGAGAACAATGCTTTATTGACATTGGAAGTGAAGGACTGCCAAGATACCCAGGCAGGGAGGGCCTAGTCAAGGGAGTCTCGTTTAATAGATCTAGACAGGCATTGTTTATTGTGACTGGCTTTCATATGTTAACTCTGTGCCTCCTCTCTGCTCTCCAGTACATTCTGGCTGCTTAAAGATATTTAAAAAAAATTGCTTTACTTTAAACTTGGTGCGCTCCTGTGCTAAGTCCTGTGCACACCCAGAAGGGGCATCACGTTAGTTGGACCTGGCTTGCCCGATGTCTGTATAGATTGAGCACTTTAGCGGGGCTTTTTTGGTACTCTTATCTAATAACTGTTTGAATCAGCTATTAGATAAGAGCACGAAAAAGCCCCGTTGAAGCGCCCAATCTACACAGACACTGCACCCAAGTCAAACTAATGTGCTGCTGCTTCTGGTAAAGCACTTTTTTTTAACATCCATAAGCAGCCTTTATTTTATTTGGAAGAATGGGTTTTTTGCTTAGGAGGAAAAATTCTCTCTCAATGGTATTTAGCTTTTTGAGTTTCTGTCCTGAGGTTGAAACTGGTCCGATGTGGCAAGTATACAGAAGGAACCCTTGAATCCTGCAATAATTTTATTAAACAAGAGAACTATTGGTAATGTATTAATAATGCTTGTGAAAGGCACTTCATGAAAGTTCTCTTCAAGTAGTTGCCTCAGCTAGTACCTAATGTGGGGAGGGGAAAATGATATTTCACCCAAGTGTCATCAAATGAACCAATCAGAAGAGGAGCCAGACTGCATGAAGTTCATTATATGATCCAGTGACTTTCCACAAGAATCAGCTTATTTATAGCTTTGTACAGCATATCATCTGCCAAGTCCATGAGTATAGTAATATTAAACTGTATAGAAAAAAATTTGTAGCACATTTAGTGATATTCCATTTGTGTGTACTCCTAACAAATGGCTCCCCTCCAGTTGCCTCAGTATTTGTTTGCCAGACAAGAGCCATTTACTGCTTCATTTAGTCATATACAATGGATGTTATAGAATAAGCATCATATCAGTGAGTTTAAAGTAGTTTCATGTGTTTCTCAAAAACATAATGTCTGCAGAGAGTAAGAGTAAACTAACTCCAAAGGATGCTTTTGAATGTTACTTTGTGAAAGTCTATTAACAAAAAATAAGTTAACTGGGTGGTGGTGTTTTAATTTTAATTTGATGTAATGTAACAAACCTGCATGACTGGAAGGAATCAGGAGAACTATGAAATCTCTTAACAAACATTATTTTATCCTGTCATTAAATTGTTATAATTACCTTGTATTTGACCAGATGGCAAGTAATTTCTAGAGTCAGACCAGGTGTTCAAGATGCAGAGATAATCATAAAGCTGATGACTGTGGTGAAACTAATTAAAAATATGTAGCAGTGGCACAGTAGTGCTGTGTAGAGAGAGTGACCAAAAATAACAAGATAGTGTCAGTGTATCAGATCTTCTGAGCTATGTGATTTGAAAAATAGGAAGCAAAAACAAATGGGATTTAATTAATTAAAGTGATCAAGACTAGAGGAGATTTTCAGTAAACTACAGCATAATGTAATCTGTGGTGATTTTGGTGGTTCTTTTGTTTTTGGGTTTTGCTCATGAACATATGAATCTACAGGATGGTAGTGAGACAGGTATAAAAGAAAAGTGTCACCCAGTTTAGAAGAATGATATAATATGGGCACAGATGAAACATAGGCACAGCCACAGCTGGAAATTATGGAAGTCTTTATTAATTAAAGATGAACTATATTTAATTAGGTTTCATTTCTGCAATAAAAACAACAGGTTAGTAAAGAAATACATTGCCATGCAATATCCACTATGCCACAGAATACTCTAACACACAGCTCTGAAGCCATCCCACTTCTTTCTTGGATGTGAGACTTCACCTGTTTACTCTACTAATCTACTGTCATATAAAGGAAAACAGTCAACTAAAATAATCTATGGTTTCCATGTGACCCCCATACAAGAAAAATCAAGATAAGCACAGAAGTATCTTATCACTATGCCCTGAATCTTTCCAGGAAGAAGTCACAGAATCAGTTAACTGATTCAGGTTCTTCAGACTTCCTGATCAACTCTGTGGTTGACTAATCTAATGGCATGAGTGTGAAATTGAGATTAATGTGTTAATCATGTCATCAATTGTAGTGTGCCACATATGCAAGCAATTTATGGCATGATAAAATGACAAACCAGCCACAAAGATGTTCCACCTTAAATTAATGCTACAGCTTTGTGGTAGTGTTGTATCACACATTAATTTGAATATATAGAATGTAAAAACTGATTGGTACAGACCTATACTGGGGGTGGAATCCAAGCAGGGCTGCCTAGTGCACAGGTTTAAACTTCCTAGGTTGGGGGAGCTATAGTATTGCAGTGATTATAATTGCTTATCTTGATATTGACTATAATTATTTTGACTGTTTATTTTGTTACTTCTCTTTTTATGTAAGGAAGAGATTTAACCATTAAAATAAAGTTAATTTTGTTGTTATGATTTACTAACTATTAAGAAAGTTAATCTTGGTATGATTTATTATAATTTAATCAGTCATTACTGGTATTTGGAATTAACCAAATATTTCAAATTTCTTACTGCTTAGCATAAAATGTATTTGACATTGGTCTCATGATTTTAGACATGTTTGACTCATAACTTCAGAACTTAAATTTAGGATAAGGAGAATGCTTGTGTAAGGGTTTGCAGTATGTCTGATGTGGGTAGATATATCTGGCTTGTATGGAAAGAGGTAACAAAAGAACGTGGCAGTGACGGAAGATGACTGGCCTCTTGCAGCAGGTGAAAATAGCTTTCTGTGGTTTAACAGTTAAGGGCTAGAGTGGACTTGAGTCAGCAGTGAAGGATTACCAAACACTAAGTCATGCTCCATCCTGATGGCTGAAGACTGCAAGTGATGGCCCCAGAAGATAAACCACAAAGCCAGAAGGTCACAACCTACTGTCAAGAAGTGCAGTCACTTGCAGACCTGTAGGATGCTGCCTGCTGCTGGACTAGGATGTTATTGATTCTAACTGATGATCTACATGCCCACATTTCGTCTGCCATGAGGTGTTAACGGAGTTGGTTCATTACCTGTATGTGTAGTCTAATTAGTAGTCTCACCGTCATCCCATAGGGTCCTGCGTTCCTGAGGGCTCTGCCACCCCTACACCCTTGCCCATTCCACCAGGTTCTGACCAGCCAGTTGGACCTGCCATGTGTCCTCGGTTCCAATCAAACAACCAACAAAAGACCAAAAAAGAAGACAAGAAAACAGAGAAGGCTCTCCTGGCCTGTGTCACTGTTCCTGCTGTTTGCAGCCAAGATCTAAACCAAAATTGACCTTTGTGTGGTCAGTTCCTCTTTGATGGCTCTCTCTGCCTTTCTCTCTCTCAGAGCCTCTTGTGGAGGTCGCCATGATTTCTTTTAGCACCTTGAGTCCATCTTATTGGCTTGTGTCACTTTTACATGTATTACAGTACCACAAAAAAGTCTATTGTGCCCCTCTATTAGGGTTATTATGGGACCATTCTTACCGCCGGGCTCTGCCAGCTCCCGGCATGTAAACAAACAGTTCTGCCCCGGCCAGGCCAGCAGGCTTGGGTCTGAGTACCCGCTGGGGGTTTTACTTTCTGCAAGAGTCTCCTACCAGCACTCCACGTCGCTTTCAGAGTTCCCTGCAGCGTGTGTCGGCTCGCTTCTGCTCCTGCTCCTGCTCCTGCTCCTGCTCCTGCTCCTGCTCCTGCTCCTGCCGGTTCTGCGCTCCTCCTGCTTTCCTCTCTCAGGCTCTTCTTTATACCGGCGTGGGAGTTCTCTGCCCCTCCTCTTCCGAAACACCTGGGTAAGGGAGATTTCGGCGGGGCTCCTTGGGGCTGTGGACCTGGGGCCGCTGAGCCTTTGTTTAGCCCGTGTGCTTTGGAGCCCAGTGGTTCCTTCTCTCTCTTTCACCTACCAATCCCAGCCTGCCAACAGAACAAGAAGGATGGCCTTTGCAGCTGACTCAGCAGAATCCATAGGCTCTATGGATTACTATAAAGAATGAACAGAAAGACAAAGCTTTGGGTCTCTTCCACCTGCAAGAAGGAGTTTTGGGTGCATCCAACAAGACCTGACTCGAACGCTCTTGGTCAGCCTGGCCAGCCACCAGACTGACCTTGAGCAACTTTGAAACTTAGTAACACCTTAACCTTTGCAGGACTGTCTAATTATCTCTGTGTGTGTGTGTTTCTTTGTATGAATGAATGAATGAATGAGTATGCATGGAAATGAGTGAAGCAGATAATCTTACTGTTCTTTATTTTTTTCATGTTGCATGTTTTATGTTCCAATAAATGTGCTCTTGTGCCTTTAGCCCCTGATAAGATTCTGGCTTGTTTTTAATTCACACTGTATGCCCTGTGTGCACAACAGAGCCCATTGGTAACCCCCAGACTCATTCCTGACAACCTGAAAGGGCACTATGGAATGAACAGTCCAAGTGCCAGGCTTCCTATACCAGCAGTTGCATGATTTGGTTCTATCCCTGATCACAAAATCATGCTCTCTGCCATGCATATGTGGCATGGCAGCCACAAAGATGTTTCATATGTGGCATGGAAGGACACATGGCTGTTTGGGCCTCGGATCAGATCCCATTGTACCATAAAAGTAGGTTACAAGTCACCAGCTCCAACAATACTCATTTTGTGCTTTGTGCATAACTGATGCCTGGCTAGATGCTAGTAGTAGAAAGTGATTCCCTAGATTTTCAGTCACTTTGTTCAAAAAAGGAAGATTGGGTGCAAAGCAGTATTGGTAACAGATATTTTAACTAATGGCCAGATGTAGGGACAATATGGACTGATGTTTGTGTCAGAGTGACCAATAGCATGCCTTTGCCTCATTGCATCTGCCATGACACATTGGTGAACTCTTGGCACGGTCTATCAATAAATATCAGAAGCCAGAGTCCAGCTGTTCTTCAGGCTTTAATACTTAGGGGAATTTTAATCATGGGAACTTACCACATTTTGTCAAATATGCTAAGGTATTTGCAATCTGATCTAATCAACTATGCTTTCTATTCCAGTTATGGGCAATTTTTATCTGCAGAAAGGGTTGAAATTCTTTGTAAAACAAACACTAGAATTTAAAAATGAAAACAAGTGCTGCGTGCTGATAAGATTTCATATCGAAAATTAATTTTGCCAGGAGCAAGTGTGTATTTACTGCTGCAGTGAATAAGGCCTCACTCATGGAAAAGGTTTCAGAGTATAGAAAGTCCCTATACTGCAATATCATGTTTCTCCCATGTCTGTCTAGTTACCAGTAGAATGCAGTGTTCTGTGGAAGTGGTGGAAGAAGAGCCATTTGGGGCAAGTATGTCAGCAAATGAACAGGGATACCAAAGAGGACAGTTTGAGGGCAGATGGCTGGGAGCAAGGGGAGGATAGGGGGAGGAAGAGGAGCCAGGCACCAGGGACTAGATCAGCCAGGGCTGTCTGTGTGTTTGGCTTGGTGTTTGGGTGTGTGCTCTGAGCAGTTGGGAGTGTTGCTAGCTGAGTGATTGCTACCTGTGTCTGACAAAAGTTCTATCAAGGGGGTGGAGCCAGTCCAGGCCCAGGAGAGTATAAAAGGAGACTCCCCAAGTGACCAGAAAGTCATCAAACAGGGACAGCAAACTGGTCAATTTGCCACCCCACTTTTTTGAATAGGAGCTTTTAAGGTAAGTTCTTTCTTTAGTTAAGAGAAATTAACTTAGATATTTAGCATAAATAGCTAAAACTCAGAAGTTAGATCAGTACCTAGGTCTGTTGTTTAGCTAGAGAACAAAGGGGGTGGGAAGTTGACCGGAGGGCATTGCAATGCCAGAACCACTACCACTGCCAGCTCTTGCTCTGCTTGAACCTGTGAGGCATTGGTCCAGGCAGGATTGCTCACCACCAGTTTCTACCCAGGTCCTGATTTGCTACTTTGTGGAATGTGGCTTGCAAGTTCTTTCCAGTGACAGCTAGGTGGGGGAGTGCCTAAGATGTGAGTGGTGCCTCCTGGCAGTGTCCTCAGGGAGCAGGCAAGAGATCTGCAGAAGGAGGTGGTGAGGCTCCAAAGCATCCCCAAACATGAATAGTTCATTTATTCAGAGCTGGAGGAGACCTCTAGGACTGTGGGGGAAGGACTGTCAAAGGCAACCAGAGAAAGAAGACATGGGCTCCCAGGAAGGTGGAAGCTGGAAGCTTGTGACCTCTGGCAGTAAGCAGAAGTCTTTATCTCCACCTGAAGAAGTTTGGCTGGAGAATAGATATGGAGCCCTAGCAACACAGGAGGCCAGGCCTCCCCAAACTTAAAAATATCAAAGCCACTGACACCAAAAGGAAATGATGGGTGGTGGTGGTGGTTGGTGATTCCCTTCTGTGGGGGATGGAGGCATCCTTTTGCCTGCCTGACCTCAGGTTGTCTCAGGAGATCTGCTTCTTACCCAGAGCCTGGAACTGTGATGCCACCAAAGGTTTACTGAGACTCATCTGGCTCTCTGACTATTACCCCATGCTGCTCATTCATGTGGGCACTAATAATACTTCCAGAGGGGATCCTCAGCAGATCAAAAGTGGCTACAGGACTCTGGGTGCAGGGGTCAGGGGCTTAGGTGGTTTTCTCCTTGATCCTTCCAGTCAAGGGCTTGGGCAAGAGAAGATGCATCCTGAAGATCAATGCATGGCTGTGCAGATGGTGTCACCAGCAGGATTCTGGCTTCTTAGATCCTGAGATGTTGTTCCAAGAAAAAGGATTACTAGGAAGAGATGCAATACACCTGACAAAGAGAAGGAAGAGCATCTTTACAGACAGGCTTGCTAACCTAGCAAGGAGGTCTCCCGCTGGTATCCTCAGGAAGCAGGCAAGACAGCTACAGGAGAAGGTGACAAGGCTCCAAAGCATCAACCATGGGAAGTTTCATAGATTCACTTTAAAATAAGTTTTTTGGGGGGTGTTGCAGACCAAAGCCCTGAGGTAAATGGGGAAGCAGGTGACCTGGAAGAAGCACAAGCAGGAGGGGGCAACAGGGGAGGCTCTCATTTTTCCTGACAAAGTAGGGCAATTGGCTAGTTACTGTAGATGCCTGTACATGAATGCACAGATCTGGGAAACAAGCAGGAAGAATTGCAAGTCCTCACACAGTCATGGAACGTTGATGTGATTGGAATAACAGAGGCTTGGTGGGATAACTTGCTTGACTTGAGCACTGTCATGGATGGGTGCAAACTGTTCAGGAAGGACAGGCAGGGGAAAAGAGGAGGAGGAGGAGTTGCTTTTTATGTAAAAGAGCTGTATAACTACTCAAAGCTCCAGTATGAAACTAGAGATAGGCCTGTTGAAAGTCTCTGGCTTAGGGCCAGAAGGGAAGGCAACAAAAGTGATGACATGATGGATGAGGCTTTCCTCAAACAGCTACCAGGATTTTTCAGATCACAGGCCCTGATTTTCATGAGAGACTTGAGTCACCCTTAACATCTGCTGGGAGGGCAATATAGCAGTGTGCAGGCAATCCAGGAAGTTTTTGGAGAGTGTTGGGGACAACTTCTTGGAGCAAGTGCTGGAGAGGCCACCTAGGGGCCATGCTCTTTTTGACATGCTCTTTGTGACCTGCTGCTCACAAATGGGGAAGCATTGGTAGGAAATGTACTAGTAGATGGCAAGCTGGGCAGCAGTGACTACAAGATGATGGAGTTCAGGATCCTAAGGAAAGGAAGGATGGAGAGCAGCAGAGTAAGGACCATGAACTTTAGAAAAGTAGACTTTGACTCACTCAGGGAAGTGATAGGCAGGATCCCCTGGGCAACCATTCTGAATGGGGAAAGGAGTCCAGAGGAGCTGTTTTTACTTTTGAAGAAACTGTACTCAGGGTGCAGGAATGAACCATGCAGATACACAGGAAGACTAGCAAGTATGACAGAAGAACAGCTTGGTTTAGCAGGGACACAAAAAGGAAGCATACGAGTGGACACTTGGACAAACAACTAGGGAGGAGTATAAAGAGCATTGCTCCATGTGACAGTTCGCCCTCCCCAGTGTCATCTTCCCTGGTAATCCATGCATTATGTGGGGTGCCCTTGGAGCCTTCTTTGGAGTTCTTATGTCCCGCCCTATACTTTCCTGCCACATCTTGATGGAAATTATTATGATGATGTTCTTGCGAGCAGGAGACTGCCTACTGTATTGTGTATGTTGGGGCCTTTCACCTGTGCGGGCCTGACCCCTGTTTTTCTCTAGCTAGGCCTTCCCGTCTAAACCCACTGAACAGGGTTTGACTCTGAGGCTCTAGCCTTTTCTGGTGTCTTGAGGCTCATGGTCCCCTTTCCTACTACAATCTAGAGCCCAGCCCCCCTGG
>NW_017729032.1:145048918-145070425 GCF_001723915.1 Gavialis gangeticus
AATTGTACTGCAGGTGCACTAGACCTCCCTGGCCTTTTTAAGATTGTGCCTTCAGGTGTCAGAGTCTGTCCCCCCAAAAGCCATGGCCTCACTGGCACTGGGGTCTCCACTCCATACTGGGTCTTCAAAATGAGGCCTCCTCCTTCCCCTAATAGCTTTACCCAAACCGCAGGTCTTATTAGTTAATCAAAAAGAAAAAAAAAAACCAGTCCCATCCGTGGGTAATAACTGCCACCAGCTAATGTGATAAAGAAAAGCAGCATGTCAGCTTACGTTCACAGGCTCTGTGCTTTGGCTCCCTACCATTGGCTCATGTCCTTGCCATGATGTGGCTGCCATCTCTCTGGGGCTTCTGAGGTTCCCCTCTTCCTGCCTTTGGACCACTCCTTCCCCTTTGAAATCAGTTGCTAATAGCCTTGTTCAACTTCATTCCTTCAGTGTTACCTTGCAAAAGAATAAGTCCTATGGAGTGCGTTACATTCCAAGTGTTCTTAACCTCTTGGGGCCCCTCTGCTCCAGCACAAATGTCTAAAGATATTTTATATTGGGTGCTTTACAATTCCTATAAGATAATTTTTTCATGGTAATTATTAGCAAGTACCCCAGGGAACAGAACTTCACAGAGCAAAGTCTTATGTTCAATAAGATCATGTCATCATGAGCCAGATGTTTGTATTCTGTCTTCCTGCCTTCATGATCACCTAGTGTTTATACAAACAGATTTTTGCTGTTCTCTAGAAACAGATGAAGAAAGGTGGAGTTGATGCAGTTGAAAGAAAAACATGCATAAGAATTCAGAAACGTATGTATGAGCAAATATAATACAAGTTGAAAGAAGCAAAGCAGTTCACATTGCTTCAGTGAAATTTAATAAACAATTAAAGTAAATAGTCACAACTTTTTTGTCTGAGTCCAAAATAATCTGGGTATTAGGTTTTCACAGCCATTAAATCCTCAATGATATTATTTAATTATCCTAAGAAAAGATAATTAGCACCCACAAGAGAGGAACTCCACCCAGAATGCCCTGATATATTCTGGAGGTTAGTGCAGGAAACCTCAGTTTGAATCCCTTTTTGAATCTGGGTTGCTCACATTTCAGATGAATATCCTAGCCACTGTGCTTCAACAGGGAGCAGGCAGTAACTCCTACTCCTTAGTATTTTAATCTAACCCTTTGCCATGAAAAAGCTTAGTTCTGAGTAGAATCAAGCATTTTATTTGATCCAAAAGGAATATATATATATATACACACACACACACACACACACACACATATACGCATACTTGCCTAAACTTTAAAAAAAATTAGGTTTTCACTCAGCTTTAATAGTCAAATTGCAACCACAGTAGTCCCTGTGCTATTCTTCCTACTCCTCTTGTGAGAGGCATGGTCATACAAAGAGGGGCATGTCCACAGCTCCTTTACAACTACCTGATTCCAGAGTGCTGAAGAATCTCTATGGGATCATTAGTTAGTGGTATGCATTAGAGCACTGGGGGCCAACCTTTTTGGCAGGTATGCCACAAATTCAGCCTGTGCCTGTCCTGAACACTCTGATCGCCTAGCTCTGCTTTCTGCTCTCTACCCTATGTTCTTTGCCTGGTTTCTTATGTACTTACTACACACTTGTGGCAGCCCATGATACATGATGGCCCTGTATTAGAACATCATTTAATCCGTAAATTCTAGGAGGTCCAGCTTGGATTTGAGTTGGCCTAAGAACATAAGTGTGGATGAAGGCCAATATTGCAAATTCCTCTTTGCTAAATTCCCCTTGACTACACTTTGGTATTTGGATTAGATGCTTCCAAACTTATTTTTCTCCTTTTGAAACACCTTTAATAAAATTCATTAAAAGAGACATGGAAGAGGTAAGGATTTTTGTGGGCCAACTGCATTATTGCGATAAATGTAGACAAGTTTTTGGACACGGGGCATTCTTCAAGAGAACTTGTTCCTGTCTTCATGATCACCCAGTGTTTACAGCAGCAGGTTTGGGCTGTTTTCTAGAAAGAGATGAAGAAATATGACAACAGGATCAAATTAATGGTGTTTGAAAGAAAAGTTTGCTTAGGAATTCAGAAAGAGACTATATAAGCATATATAATACTAGTTGAAGGAAGCAAAACCTTTCACACTGCTTCAGTGAAGTTCAATGAACAACTAAAATCAATAAATAGATCAAAACTTTTAGTCTGAAGGTCTGCAGTAGGAGAATGCCTTACATTTGAAACGTTGTCTAAGTCTATTCTAACTGTGCAGTAGGTCCAATAAAAGGTATCAGCCACAAAAAATCTTCCTTCTCACATATTTCCTGGACCATCACAGCTACAACATCACTCCAATACTTTCATAATATTAAGAGATATATATTTTGATAAATGAATTATAGGTTGCCATAACCCTTTTCTCTCTAGTAAACTAGGGCCTGATTTTGATCTTAAGCTAGTTTTACATAAAGGTAAAATCACTAACTTAAAAGAATTGCTCCTTTGATGGGTCTCAATCCTGCAAAAAAACTGTTTATGCTTATCTGTGTATATGATCAGTTCTCATCAATGAATTATTATGATATATGAAGTTACACACATACAAAATCAGTTTATCAGGGTATGGGCAATCGCTTTAACACAACAGCATTAACAGGAAGTATGGGCTCGCCACAGAATTCCCGGTGTGTGGGAGTTGTTCATGTGCCTCCAATTACACTGGGGTAAATAGAAGCCAAGCCAGGGCAAATTTTCATCATTATTTTAATATAGGTGTAAAGCTATGGACAAACATCAGATTCAGAGGGTTTACCTTTTCTCCTTCACTCCAGAATTGACTGCCATTTATGGGTCAGACCTTGGGTACATCTTGCCCAATATCCTGTCACACAGTGGCAGAGACGATGCTGAAAGGAGGAGTGAATAGGGTACCAGAATTTTTCCCCTGTTCCTCTCCCATTGCAGCTTCCAGCATTTAAGATCTAAAAAGTTTTGATTCAGAGGCTCTACCACTAATTCCCATGTTTAGTAGCTACAGACACTTCTTTCCTCCAAGAATTTGATCCCTTCTTTTGGATCTGGTTAAACTCTCAGCTTCCATCACATTTTGTCAGACAGCCTCTTTCCTGCCTTGGAAAACTACTGTACTAGAGTCTCCCTTACTTACCTTTGGCTTCCCCCCACACCTCGTTTCTCCCTCCCTTTCCTTCTCTACCTTTTGTTTTCCTAATGTCTACCTATTTACATTCTCACTGGCATCCTGTCACACTTTTAGCTTCTTTCATTCCTTGGAGATCTCAGAATAGCAGAGACTCCCTATGCCTGAAAGTGACTGCACCCGAAAGCTTGCAGATAACTTTTCTCCAACTACTCAGTTGCTCTAATAAAAGATATCACATCAACCCAAAGAACCTGATCTTCCGGCAAGGAATTCCACACTTTAATTATGCACTCTGAAAAAGAACTTCCTTTTGTTAGTTTTAAACGTACTACTTACTAGTTTCATTTCATAACCCCTAGTTCTTGTATTGTGAGAGACAGCAGATAATAAATCCCTATTTACTTTTTCTTTACTTTTATTTGTGAACTCTTATCATCTTCCCCCTCAATCATCTTTTTTTCTAAACTGAATAGGCCTACCTTCTTTAGCCTGTCCTTATTTGGAAGCCCCTCCATGACACTAATTAACCTTGTTACCTTTCTCTGTACTTTATCTAGTTTTTCTATATCCTTTTTTCAGGTGTGGGGACCAAAACTGGGCACAGTATTCTAGGTGTGGGTGCACCATGGATTTATAAAGGGGCAAAATGATACTTTTCCATTTTGTTCACAATTCCCTTCTTACTACTGTATTTATTCAAATACAAGACAAGGCTTTTTTTCCCCCAGGTTGCCATGAGGGAAAAAGACCCTCATGTTATAATTGCATACAAGGAAATCCCACTAAATACACTATCATTAAACTGCTGCCAAAAGAAGCATGTGTTTATGAAGTTGATTAAATGTAGCCAGCACTAAGTATGACTATAAAACACATGGTCCACTTCAGGTAAACAAGCTGATAGGAATTACAATAACAGATTAGTGTAGGCCATCTGAATAAGAAATACCATAGTTACTCTTCACTTCCATGTACTCAGGGAGAGCAGGGGCTGTTAGCAAGGAGAGGGGAGAGGGCTACCAGGGGAAAAAGTTAGGGGGAAGCAGAGAGCAATAAATAAATCCCCAGATATTTTTTCCCCACTGTAGCAGTGAAAGAAGGATCCTTTCAAGGCAAAACCAGCTGGAAAATTATAACAAATGTATACATTTTCTATATATAGAAATTAATTATTGGGGGGGTTGTCTTATAATCAGGGCCATGTTCTATTCGAGTAAATACAGCAATTCCTAGCTGTATTTTGTTTGCTTTTTGACAGCTGCTGAGCAGAGAGCTGATGTTTTAGCAAACTGACCAACATGACTCCCAGATCTCTTTCCTGTGTGGTAACAGTTACTGTAGAAGCCCATCATAGTGCAAGGATAGCTTGGGTTACTTTTGCCTATGCGCATGCATCACTTTGCACTTATCTAACATTGAATTTCATCTGCCATTCAGTTGCCCATTTGCTCAGAATTTCCAGATCCTTCTGTAGTTCCTCACAGCCCACATTTGAATAATTCTGTGTCATCTGCAAATCTGGCCACCTCGCCACCACATATTCCAGATCATTTATGGATGTGTTAAACATCACTGGTCTCAAAACTGATCCCTGGGGAACCCCACTGCTTATTTCTTTCCATCCTCAAAACTGTCCATTTATACTCACTCTTTGTTTTCTATCATTAAACTAATTTCTAATTCACTAATGGACCTCTGCTGTAATCCCATTACTATCTTACTTCATTAAGAGCCTCTGATAAGGGTGCTTGTCAAAGGCATCATTTCCCTTTGCCAAAACCACACTGATGTCATGGTCCCCAGCAAGTCATGTTTTTCCATGTGCTGAACAATTCTTATTTTTACTATCATTTCTACACAGAATGGATGTTAGGCTCACCAGCCTGTACTGCCCTGCATCCCTGCTAGAGCCCTTTTTAAATATTGGAGTTATACTGGTTAGGGCTGTGCGAAGCTTTGCTCCCTGATTCGATTAAGCAGAGATTCAGCCCGATTTGGTGGACAAATCTCCAAATCCAAATTGAATCAGAGGACCCTTTAATGTCTTTGAATTGAATCGGAACCCTCCTAAACAATTCGGAGAGATTTGAAGATTCGGACATAGACACAGCTTTAAATGTTTTTTCTACATACCTCTATGTAGCAGGGGCTCATGAGTGCTCCAGTGCTGGGGTGCATGGAGTGTCCCACAGAAGCACAGGGGGCTCCCCAGTGCACTTGGCAGCAGACCCAGAAGTGGACCAGAAGCACTTCCGGTCCACTTTCGGGTCCACTGGGGAGTGTGCTGGGGGTCCCCCCTCCCCCCCCTCCAGCTCAGCGACTAGTGCCTCCTGGGTCTGGGGGGGCGGTACTCGGGGTCCCCCTGTGGCTGATAGCCGAGCAGGGGAGGCATGGAGGACAGTGTGCTCTCTGGCAGACCCAAAAGTGGACTGGAAGTACTTCCAGTCCACTTCCGGGTTTGCCACCAAGCATGTGGAGGGCCCCCCTGCACTCCTGTGGGACGCTCCATGTGCCTCAGCATCACAGCAGTCACGAGCTGTGCCTGCTACCTCAGGGTATGTAGAAAAAAACTTTTAAAGCTGTGTCTATGTCTGAATTGCTGATTCTCTGAATCGGCATTGAACCTTCAGATTCGGATTTGGCCAAATCAAATCACTGTCCCTGATTTGGGCCGAATCTGAATCAAATAGGGCCCGCTTTGCACACCCCTAATACTAGTAACCATCCATTCCTCCCATACTGAGGCTGTTTTTAGTGATAGGTTACTTACTGCAGTTAAGAAATTGGCAATTTCTGATCTGAGCTCCTTCAGGACCTTAGGTCCTGGTCATAGGCGATTCATGGGAGAGGAATGATGGGCATGTGTCCCCTCCTCCCCCTATCTGTATGCCAATAGTGGGGTGAGGGGCTGCAGCCTTGCTGGAGCCAGGGTCCAGCAGCAGCATAGGCAGCTGTGGCAGCACAATTCCTGTGCTTACAGTGGGTCATGGAGTGAGGGGCTGCAGCCCTGCTGGAGCCAGTGCCCAGCAGCAGTGGGGATGGGGGCAAGGGCACCAGTGAGGCAGAATTGTACCCCCTCACTGTCACCACTAATATGTTATCTATGGTCCTGGTTATTTGCTACTGTTGAGTTTCTGTTCAGTTTCCTCTACAACTTCAGCTGTTGAAACCTCAATTTGTGTCAGTTCCGCAGACTTGCCCCTAGACAGGAGTAGATCCAATGATGGAAACTTCCTAACATTTTTAACAGTGAAGACAGGTGCAAAGAATGCATTAGTTTCTCTGCAATGGCCCTGTCATCCTTTAGCACTCTTTTTATATCCTTTAGCACTCCTGATCATCCAAAAGCCCAACTGACCCCCTGACAGGTCTTTGGCTTCTAATGTAGTTAAATAATTTTTTATTATTACCTTTTATGTCTAAATTAGCTTGTATTTTTATGGTTTTACATTTGTTTTGCCAAGTACTGCCATCTAGGCACTGGCTTTAATTTGTTTGTTTGCCTACACTCTAACTCCAGTATTCAACTAAGTGTGTGATACCCTATTGTAATATTTCTATAAAAGAAAGCTAATTCTGTAATGGAACAGCGATAGGTACCTATCTCTGTAAGAAGCACACTTGTTTCAGCTAAACTAAGGAAGCTAGAGAGGAAGACTTAACTGTGACCTTGATACCTTCTGATGAAAGACTTTAAGGCTTAACAGTAGACGTGCTTGAAAAAATTCTGATAGAGCACTTTTCAGTCTGGCAATACTGATTCAATGAAATGAAATGAAAAGAAAAACATGTCACAGGAATGTACTGATTTTGTTGAAACTTTTGATAAAAAAATACTCAAGTTTGTTTTGCTTTGTTTTGGTTTTGAGGGTTTTTTTTGTTTTTTTGATAATCACAAAGCTGTCAGTTTAATAAGACCAAAGTCAGCATGCTTGAAAGACATACAATACAAGTCAAAACAAAATGCTTCATTTGTAAGTTTTCATTACCTCCTAAGTGATCTGTTTTGTGGGAAACACAAATACTTTTTCTTCCTATTCAGGATGAAAGAAAATTTTACAATGCTGCCATCTTCTCTGGAATGAAAATTAAAAATTCACAGCTGTACTTGAGAAGCTAGTCTACCAAAGAAAAATAAGCAAGGCATCTCTCAGAAATACAGAGGTAGCAATTTAATTATTTGGAACTAATTTTAAATTTATCTAATGAAGTAATTTTAAGATGGTAGATGTTCCCATGCTTCAGTAGGAAGAAATACCTGCCTTCTTCAGAGAAAAGGAATGATTTATCAAGTACTGAGGATAATCAGCATATTTACATATTCACTTTTATGTTTAACTGCCATTTTCTGTTGCCTAATTAAAGTAGTTTATTTTACTGTTATCTTTAGCTAATTGGTACTTTATACTGGGGAGTGAATAGGGAGCAGGTTTAATGGGAAAGTACTTGTTTGTTCTTTGTAGCGGGAATAGCAAGATAACTGGTACAGAATTGCCCTGATAATGAATTCCCTACATGTTTCATGATATTACCTAATACCTCATGCAGCCCAGATGACCCAACTCAAACAGACACACTAATCAGATGACACATTAGCCAATTTTAAAGATAATATGGTGAGCGCCTCTCTTTCTGCTTCTTTTATAGAAGATTTACACTGAAACCAGCAACACGATGCCTTTAATACACTGGTCTCTAATAAAAGACAATATGGATATTTTTTTTCAAGACATATATAGCCTCTGCTTCTCTTAACGTCTTCGGTGCCAGAACCTATGATTGGCTAAAACCCAACATATGCTTTTTATGCTAGTGTTTGATTTTTCTAGGTGTACTTCCTTGTTTCTCAAGGAGGCCATCTAGGCTGTAAGGTTGTTTATTTTGTTTGTTTGCAGGTATCCTTTCCTAGTATCAAAACAAGGAACAAGTAACTGATTTTTTTTCACAGATTTACTTTACCAACCTGATGGAATCACGGATGACAAAGTGATGCAGTTAGTGCAAGGTACAACTGATAAATTATGGCTAAGATGAGAGTGTGGTCAAGAGCATAGAGCTTCTTGGAATAAAGGTACAGTGAGCTGAGCTGGGCAGGAAATGGTTCTCCTGCCCATGGAAATATTTGAGGTTTCAAATATTTTCTGGTTCCTGGTTGAGATGATACCAATATCATTTGAAATGATTAGACAAAAACTACAGCAGGGTGCAAAGTGGGGGCAGACCAGAAACATATGGAGAATATTCACTCTGCATCAGGCAGAACAGGGTCTTGGACCTGGATACCTTACATCCAGGTGAGTGCTCTAGCAACCTGGCTGCTGGTTTATTTGGGTTTTCTTTCATTCTCTGAATTTTTCTCCCTTTTAAATGAATAAATATGTATTCATGCACTGGGAAGCATTGGTTAAGCCTTGTTCTGTCTGGCACATTTCAGCCCACGTGAGATGTCCAAGGTCAAGTTACTGCTCTGAATCAGATATTACAGTGACACAAGTCTAACCAGTAGGGAATTGGCTAGGCTGGAGGGATCGGTTTCTTTCATTTTCACACCCCAGAATATCTATCTTGGGATCCGAGAAACCTTTCCTATCCTGCTTTAGCAATGCAAACCCTGAAGTGGTAGGTCACTTCTGTGGAAAGAAACCTCCTAATATCTGAGCCATCAAAGCTTGAATCAAAAATAAGTTGCACAGGCTTTTGGGAGTCCAAGTCAATCGTGAATGAAAGAGTTGCCCAATCCTATTCACTAACTGTTCAGTGCAATATCTCAGACATGCTAGTGATTACCTGTAACAGCTGAGAAGTTTTAAAATGTCTTGCATTGAAAGTTTTGCTTGGTGGATTAGTTCTGCTTGGTGCTGGAGTTTATTGCTCCTGGGTGCACTATTTGAACACCTGGGACTGCAGTATGTACCTGCTTGATTCCCAGCTCACCTGCCAATAACCTGTCTGCATCAAACTAAGGGGAATTTGGATGGGGGGAAGCCCTAGAGCCCATTCTGAAGTTCCCAGGCATGGGACTCCTTGGCACTGAATTCCAAGGGAAGTCTTAGAGGTAAACTGCTGAAGGGCTGGGAGTGCCATGCCTTCCAGAGTCACTGGGTCAGAGAAAGTCTGCCAGGAGGATGGCCCCTGCGGCAGGGCTTCTAGGACTGGGTGGGGTACGGTTATTTCCTCCTACAGATAACACTGAAATGTTTTGGTTTTGTTCAAAATTGGAACCATGACAAACTTTTAAATCTTGAAATACTTTGAAAACTGGAATTACTGTTCTCTGCACAACTATAATAACAATATTTTCTTCTCTGCTTGTATACATCTATGCCTAGCAGACTTAAGACTTTTTGCCTTTTAGGCTTAATAATTAAACATATTACAAATTAATCTTAATAATTAAACTTCACTTATATTGGTCTGTATATATAAATTGTGTGTGTGTGTGTGTGTGTGTGTGTGTGTGTAAACTTAGTGAAGGTAAATTATTTGTATAATTTGGCCAAGTCAGATCCCTTTAAAAGACTTTCTATACACCTATAGATGTGTCAGCAACTTGGCTTATAACAACAACAAAAATTAATAACTACTTAGGCATTTGAACTCATCAAGGCAATTTACAAACTAGATTCTGAAGTGTAGCGCTATTATGACTTTAGATACTTAAACTGTCACTTTAGATGTTTCATGCATTTTAAGTACCTAAGTGCCCATACAATTGCCCAAATGTGGAACTGGATGCCTTAGGTTAGGTATTAAGTATAGGTAAGTATATAGAGTGTATATAATTATGTAAGGATCTACCGAAAATCAATACTTGACCAGAATGGCAATGAATGTAAGTCAATGCAGAAAAGTGAATAGTATGTATCAAAGGTAACAATTTAAACTTCTCATGATGGGTTCTAAGTTCACTGTAAACACAGAGGGGAAAACTCTCTTAGATGTCACTATTGATAGAGCCATGTAAATATTTGCCTAGTGCACAGCAGCAGTAAAAAACCCCAAGTAAATATGATATTAGGATGGAATTATATGCTTTCATTTTAAGTGCCCATTCTGAGTTCTTGCTATTTTTTCCTACTTCCTTGTATTTTTTCCCTTTCATGCACTGTTCTGTGGAAGTATTAAGGCCCCTGATTCACAGAAAATTTAGGGATGGAAGGGACCTTTCTGTTACATTTCTCTTACTTTATGTGCAATGCAATTTCTTTTCCTTTTCCTTTGTAATGTTTTTATACATGCAAAGCTAGCTCAACTACATGCCCAGGGAGTTATGTTACTTACAGATTCCAAGAACACCTTTGCAGCAATGAATCACCAGACTTGCTCTAGATAGACTGTCTTCCATTCTTCTTCCCAGAAACATAACATGTGAGACATGCTCTCTTCCCTGGAAACAATAGACTCCAGGATAATGCACACCAAAGGTAAACTAACTGAAACTCACTTGACTTGTATCACTCCCTCCCATCACTCACATTTCCTGGAATTTAAGAGAGTTCATCAGTATTGTCATTTATCTTGCATTTCTATGCTTCTTGCCAATAATGTTGCAAAGACCTAGAATCTGTTCTTTTAAAAGCATTGTTCCCTTTGTCATGTCTTTCTCTTAGCATTCATCTTGAAAGCAAACCTACAATTTTATTGTCTTTCTTTCCCCATACGAAATACAAGACTGTCAAGCAAAAGAGATGTACTAATAGGCACTAATATAATGAAGAGAACAGTTTTAATTCACCAATATCTGTTCAGCAATAGAACAGGAATCCATATAATTATTATAGAGTACAAGAAGAAATGGCTAGGGAAACAGAGAGATAAACAAGGTCTCACCAGTGCATTATTGGATCTCATTTGCTCTCTTCCATATGGGTGGAATTCAGTCCCCTAATAGTTTGTGTAAATTCACTAGCCATGCCTACACATGAAGGGCAAATGCACTGAGTGTTCAGACTACTAAATCACTGCCTATAAAATCTGTAAGGAAGCACGGCAGAGAGCCCAGTACCTTGAACTGCATGCAAATCTGAGGCTTTGGTTCAGATGCTGAAAGACTTAATAGAAACTAACGAAGAGATTGGGGAGGGTTGGATTTGGTTGAATTATTTATACTAAGGTATGTAAATGAGAACGGTTCCTTGGTATAGATCTCTGACACAAATGTTTTATCAGTTTATGACTGTTCCCTGACTTGGTTTCTCCATCCACTAGGAGAAATCCATGCTTTTTTGGCTTGGGAAATCTATTCACTCCATCAGTTGTATTTTGAGGAAAGTGACTCTTATTCTGGATTCTGGGTGAGCTGTGTTCAGTAAAGGCATGAGTGGGAGAATAGGAAAGTGTGGTGTTCTGGTTCCATTCTTCACATAGAAACACACAATGGTATGTTGTGAATTACTGTTGTAACAGGTTTTGCACTGCTAAATCTGACATTCCTTGGCAGTCTGCCCTATGTGCCTGGTCCTCCATCCTTTTAGCTACTTCCCTTTTATTCCACCTACTTTACCTTTGCTGTTAAATTGTTATTATAATTTGTGAGGGTGCCATTAGTCACCAGAGATGCACTTTTGGTGCTCTGTTTTGCCCTGCTCATCATGGGGTAGCCTGTCTGGCCACCCTATGATGGGCCTGTCAGGCCCAAATAGAAAGCCCCATAGTGGTTCCTTGCCAGAAACCACCTGCTGACTTTCCAGATTTGTGTCTCTCCTTTACTGTTCTAACACCCATCTTGGTCCGACCAGACTCTGGCCCTCTTGGCCTATAAATGAGTCCCACTTACTCTATCAAGCCTGCCCTGCAGTTTGAAGGTTGTATCAAACTCACATAGCCAATCTTAGTCTCAGGGCTTCTTGCCCACAATCAGTGTCCATCTTAGGGCTTCTACTCCCAACCAGGTTCTCCTAACCACATTTAGCATCTTGAAGCCATCCTTCCAGGCCTTTCCTGCCTTCCATTTGCTTCATTTCTGGGTAGTTTGTTCTTTGAGCTCTCAACTGCCATTTATGGCAGCTCCATTCACAGTAAGCTAAACTCAGGCTTAACCCTCCAGTCCACTCCACAGTGCACTTCAGTCAGACTCAGCCCTCTCCGGTATTCTAGTCTCAGACTCTATTCTGCTGACTGGACATGCTTGCTATCCCAGATAGGCTATCCTGGTACTTCTGGAGTGTCCTCTAGAGCCGTTCAAGCTCCCCTTGGGCATAAATGCCCAATGCCCATCCTGTCCTGGGCAGAACACACCCAGCATCTTCTCTGGACTTCCAATATTCCCACTGGGGGAAATGTAAACCAATCACCCACAAACCAATCACCAATAGCACCCTCTCACAGTGCCCTTTAGTGGCCTTCTCATTCCTCTACTAGCAACCCCATGCCTTAACATAAACAGAAAATCATCACCTTGAAACCAGCACAACTAACACCCTCTGGTTCCTTTGGTTTGAAGCCTAATCTCACAGAAGCTCCTCTTTCCTCATTGCTCCTGGCCAAAATGAGCTCCTCTGTCCAGAAGCCAGGCTTATATGGCTTTAGGTTCTGCCCTCTTTCAATCCCATGATCTATTCTCTGTCTCTCAGAACTGGGCACAGGGGTTTCTCACTGGTAGGAGCATGCTCAGCTCAGATGCAGCCATTACCTAATTAACTGCACAGAGCTCTGTTACTTGTAACATGCTCTCTTTACAGCTTTGCAATTTGGGGCACTGCTTGACCCCTCTCTCAGTAAAGGGGAGGTCCAGGGTCCATGTTACACAGTTTAAATACATTTGGTTTGCAGTCTGGTTTTAACACAACCAACATGTATGCATTTGGCTGGCCTATACATAAATACATAAATAAATAACAGGAAAGTATGAACAGATCATCCAAAACACAAAGTAAATTGTATAAGGAAGCATAGAACCCTGATTATAGAAATTACATAGCAATCATCCTTTTGATGTCAAGGGGGGAGATGAAGGAGGGCTTGGCTGCAGGATATTCAAAATACTTATATATTGCTATGGATGGCAAGGAAATTAAAGAAGAAGCCAGCATAGATTACTGATGCTTTCAGAACAGGCACCAAGCTGGTTTGGAAATCCATGGAGTATATAAAAAAGTAAACATATCAATAGTATTGTTTTGAGTGTACTGAATATTGCACATACATTTTGGTACATATTCTCTAATTAAAAGATTAAATTGAGGAATGTCACTGAAATTTACCCTTTTGTTCCCACATACCAGTTTACAAGATGCTGGTTCCCCTATACCAAAGACCTTAGACCTCAAATTAATTGCATAAATTGTAGGCTTGACTGGTTTTAATGATACCTGAAGCACTTTCCAGATGTACAAGAAGGTTCCTTGCCTATAGAAGCTTCTAATAAAAGGAGTCAGAAAGGCAGCGAGGGAGGGGAGGGCAATAGCAAAGTGATTTTCTGCAAGCTGATTTAAGTAATTGTTTTAAGTCAGTTGGAGTTCAATCATTTAATGATAATTTTCTGGCTATATTTTGTTGTGTCAATTATTTTACCCACATCTGCTTCCTTTTGTATCTTTGTTGGTGTCTGTTTTCTTGTCTCCACATGAGAGGCAGTTTACATGGCATGTGTACAAGGGCATGCACTTAAAGCAATGGCTAAACTTTAAAAGGAATTCCTACCTGCAGGCAGTGACTGAGGAGCTTTTTTCCATCTGGTAATTGTTGTTCACCTCTGACCCCCTTTTGGGTGAACTTATAACTGGCTCATTATTGCTTCCTTAAAAATAAGTGTTTGGAAGTGGATTTCATTAGGCAGGCAAGTCTAAGCTAGTCTTCAGCACTAGTGTCCATACAGTTCATCAAAGGAATGCTGATTGATATTCTTTATGTAAAAGAGAGGAGGGATGGAGCATGAGATATTTTTAAAAACAGTATAAAAACAGCAGGAGGTTGAGTGTGAAGTGTACAGTTTTACTAAAACCAAAAGGGATGCATGCCTAAAGTCCTATCTTCAATCTAGCACTAATCGACTTCTCAAATGCATTATACCTGATTCTGAATAGTATTCTGAGTGCAAAAATAGTACAGGATGGAAATCAGCTGAGATACAGGAATTTGGACCCAGATTGTTTAAGGTATTAAGTTGCTTAAACTTACTGATTTCAATAGGGAATCAAATCCTTTTAAAAATCCAGGCTTTAACACTTAATTCCCATTTTTACTGGAACATGTTTACTTTACATGTAAACATAAGCAGGTCTTATAGCAAGTGCTAAAAGTATATTGCAAGAGTAGTTTAAATGGGCCCCAAAGTGAATGAAATGAGTCCTTTAGCCTTTAACCTTTAGCCTTTAACATTGGATTTTAAATGTTTTCACATGGCTTGAATATCCTTCTAGTCACCTACATCCATTTTTAGGCTTCAATACTGGAACTGGTCAGGACCCAAAATCCGCCTTCCCCAACACAATTTGAATTTTCAAACAATAAAAAAATAAAAAAATTGTTCCACATTTGCACAAAAACTCATAAGTTAGACATTTCTTGTAGAATGGGACAAAATCCAAAATGTTGTGTTTCTAAGTATCAAAGCAACATTGTTTCAAAGCTTTTCTGAATACAATTGGCAATGTTCCTCAAGCTGCTCAGGGCTCTGGCAGGCCACCTGCTGGGATACTGAGCTGAGAGGAGCCTGGAAACCTCTACACAGTCCTGCTTTGAGCCAGTTGATAGGCTTTGTGCTGAGGTGTAGGAGCCTTGGAGCTCTGCAAGGGCCAGCTTGAAGGCAGGCTTCCCAGGTTCCTAGGTCTGCTGCTGCTTGCCAGGCAGGCCAGCTGTTGGGGAACTGAATGGGAAACTTGATGTGGTCTGACTAGCAGACTCTATAGGGATACAAGCTGAATGATGAGCCCCGATTTTAGAATTTCTCCCTTTTGATGGTACAATAAAGCCTGAATTTAACTGCTAAAACAGAGTTCAAATCACTTTGCTTAGAAAGCATCTGTCCTTCTAGAATTCTGTCCTAGAGTATTCGGCAGTTTTTCCTCTAGGAACAGCTCTGGTTAGCTAGTTGGCTTTATACCATCTAGTCCCAGGTTCTGTGCAGAATGAATAAATAATAACATCCTTTTTATGAAGATGCATTAACTGAGACATCTCCCAAACGCAGAAGCAGCTGTGGGACAGAAGCACCATCCTATCCAGACACACCAAAACAGGACCAAGCACCCCCATTAACTGCCACTTCATTATATCTAGAACAAATATTGCAAGGAGAGCATGTCAAAAGATGAAAAAGCTTCCTTTCCTGAAATAATTAGCAGCTTCATCCAAGACATGGGTGACTGGTGCCTCCCAAGTCTCGGGGGGCACCAGATCAGCAACCGGGGGGAGGGGCCGAGGGGAGGGGTCCCGAGTGGTTGATCACTGACCAGGGGGCAGGGCAGTTCCCCCAGCAGCTGATCACCAAGCCCGAAATCACCAGCAGCAAAACTGGAAGTGCACTTCCACTGGCACTTCCACTTTCCTGGCTGGTGTTTCCAGGCAGTGTATGGCCAATCTCAGGGGGTGCACATGCATCCATGTGCACCCAGTGACCTAAGATGTACTTTAAAAAGTCTCTGTATGTAAGAGGAAGAGATGCTCACTTTAGTCCACTGGAATGATTGGACAGCTTGTTTAGCATATAAAACATGTGCACTGATACACCTGATGGAAATAATTTGAGACTATGTGAGGTTAATTTGATCTAGTCTTCCATTTTTTTGTTGCTATTTCTAGAAAAATGGACCATATTTACTTACATTAGTCTTATATATATTGGATCATATCTTTGGGTCTCAGTTTTATTGAACTCTGTGGATCTAGACCAGTATTATTATATTACAGTAAATATCCATTGTAAGTCTCACTCCACTGCTAACTGTTTGTTGAAACATGGAGATGCATCTGCAAAGTCAACCTCAGTGATAATAATAGCCTTCATTTGTTGGGCAGTGCTGGCAGTGCAAAGAGTTAAACCTTTAATAATGGTCATTCTACTGTGCACCCCTTCTATGAAGAGAGCACCAAAAAGTGTGGGAGACTGACATAACTGATAGTTCTGGGTAGCTCTTTGCCCTTTCATTGCTAGGTACCTCTGGATTCAGGATAAAGCTCCATGTCCAAATGCAACCTTTATGCATGTTGTGCAACACCATTTGCTCAGGGATATATTTTTAGTATTGTGAGTGAGAACTTCTATACATAACTGTTTAACAGAGGAGATATGTTTTAACTCTGTCTATTGTACTCCTAACATTACTAAACAGGACCCAACCCTATACTCCTGATTCAACTAAAATCTCCTATCAATCTCTAATATGTAGGAGAAGGAGAGGATGTATATCATATTTCAATAAAAGTACAAATGCCTTCTTATCTAATACATAGGCTAATTTGGATTCCGAGTCAGTACCATATAGTTATGATTCTAGTGTCATTTTGGTGCCAAACTGATGCAAGATTAGAATTAGGCCCTAAACATGAAATAATATTGGACATTGAGCCTGCTACTTATAGATGCTGAACATCCACAGCTCCCATTGACTTCAACTGGAGTTTAGAATGATTATGATTATGTTTTAGTAAAAAGAGGAAGATCAGGGAAAGCGTGGGTCCCTTACTGAATGGGGGAGGCAACCTAGTGACAGATGATGCAGAAAAGGCTGAAGTACTCAATGCTATTTTTACCTCAGTCTTCACAGGGAAGTCCACTCCCAGACTAGTACACCTGGCAGCACAGTTTGGGGAGGAGGTGAGAAGCCAAAAGTGGTGAAAGAACAGCTTAGGGACTGTTTAGAAAAGCTGGATGTGTACAAGTCCATGGGTCCAGATGTGATGAACCTAAGAGTGCTAAGGGAGTTGGCTGATCTGATTACAGAGCTGCTGGCCATGATCTTTGAAAACTCACAGCTATAAGAAGAGGTTCTGGATGATTGGAAAAGGGCAAACATAGTGACCATATTTAAGAAAGGAGAAGGAGGCTACAGAAGCAGCAGCTGTGCAGAAGAGGATGTGAGGGTTACAGTGGACAATAAGCTGAATATAAGTCAGTAGAAGGCTAATGGCATACTGGGCTGCATTGGTAGGTGTGTTGCAGCAGAGCAAGGAAAGTGATTCTTCCCCTCTATTCAGCACTGGTGAGGCCACATCTGGAGTACTGTGTTCAGTTTTGGGCCCCCACTACAGAAAGGATGTGAACAAATTGGAGAGAGTCCAGCAGAGGGCAATGAAAATTGTTCAGGGTCTGGGGGACATGACTTATGAGAAGAGGCTAAGGGAACTGGGTTTTTAGTCTATAGGATAGAAGACAGAGGGGATTTAATACCAGCCTTCAACTACCTGGCAGGGGGTTCAAAAGAGGAGCTAGACTGTTCTTAGTGGTGGCAGACAACAGAAAAAGGAGCAATGGTTTCAAGTTGCAGCAAGAGAGGTTTAGGTTAGATATTAGGAAGAAATTTCTCACTAGGAGGGCATTAAAACAATGGAACAGGTTACCCAGAGAGGTTGTGGAAGCTCCATCCTTGGAGGTTTTTAAGACCCAGATAGTCAGAGCTCTGGCTGGGATGATCTAGTTGGGGATGGTCCTGCTTTTAGCACGGGTTGGACTAGATGACCTCCTGAGGTCCCTTCCAACCCTCATTTTCTATGATTCTATGATTTCTGAAATTAGATCTACGGTGCCTACGTATCTGTTAATTGGCACATATGCATCTAAATAGTGTAGCCCATAGAAGTGTAGTTTTTGCAGATTCTTTTGGAAAACATTCAACTCATATTTTAGGGCACCATGAGACACATGTCAGTTATATATTTAAATAATCTCATTATTAACAATGTTCCGTGGAAAGAATTGCATTAAAGAAGGAAAACTAGGAGAAAGTTTGAGAAAGATGTGTAAAAATATTTACCTTAAATCAATGTAAGAATAGACACTGGCATTGTTGACTTCTTTTTGGGCTGAAGATGAGAATCTGAGACCAGAACTTGTAATTTTAGTTCACCAGTTATAAAATGAAATGCACACTGTTTAAAGATAAATTTCTTCTTTTATACCTGTCTCATGCAGAGTTCAGTATTCCATATATCCCTTACAACAGTTGGCTATATCAAAAGTGAAAATAATGTGTAGATGGTCTGAAAGTGCAAAAAAAGCATATCAGACATCTTGGGAGGAGTAGATAGGATTGAAAAGAATAAACTTTTTTTGCCTTTTGCTTTTTATAACTTCTGAAAAGCAATCCAATGAAGGCAGAGTCCAGTCTATACTATCATACTGTTATTTTTCCTCTGAGCAGGTGTTTTTTAACCTTTAATGTTTCTTCTTTATAAGAAGTATTTTTCCACAGAGACTTTATTTTTGTTTCTATATTTCCATGCATGACTTTTCTCTCTCTTGTTAGTTGTTCCAAAAAACCCAGGATTTTTACAGATGTGTAGTGCAGGATATTGCCTTCAACCCTTTGAGTTTAAATATAATTTATGGGCAATTTTAAAAATTATGAGCTAGATCCTCAACTTCATTATAACTATAGGGCATTTATACACGTGCTCCAGGAGTGGGAAGGGTGGAGCATTTTAATTAGAGCGGCTCTAGGAGTTGCTTTAGTTAAAGCACCCAGAACGTCACATGTATCAGCATCCTTGCACTGAAAAATGGTGGCAGGGGCACTTTAACTAAAACTTGTAGAACGAGCTTTAGTTGAAGCACCCCTACCACCACTTTTCAGTGCGGGGATGCTGATACACATGATGCTGGAGTCTGCTGAAGCCACGGTAATTACCACCAGCCAACAGACACTATTAATTGAGTCTGCTCCAATGTGCTATAATTACTGTATGTCAAAGAAGCCTCTTCACACATGTGGACCCATAATGATTAATGGCAAGTGAAAATCCTACACTGTATGCTTATATTCTCTCTGAATTGGGATATTCAACATATATGTACCATATTCTTGTTTCTAAAAATATTTACCAATCACCTTTAAGTCTTCAGTATGACTTAATGGGTAAGAATAAATTAATGTTTCATGAAACAAAATAATAATGACAAATAATACTTGTAAATCATGCTTTTTAGTATTTATAAAATATTAGTAATAGGTACTAGTGAAACAGAAGACCATAACAGGATTCTGTGATTTATAATGACTATGATGAGGAGTTTTGGGGCCCAAGAAAAATATTTGAAGTTGAAAATTTGAAGTTGTTAAAAGAGCATCTTAAGATAGGAAACTGTCCATATTTGAGAGTAGAGCAGTCCATCTTTACAAAATCATTCTTTTAGTAAATAGCTTCCATCTAAAAGCATACATTTTCAAGTGGATGTTTCTTTACCTCTTTTCTTTCCATTTATGTTATAGACCTGGTCAGACTATTCTACATCTTTTTAAATGAATATTTTCATTGAAATGTTGATTTCTACTAAGAATATAGATTTTCTTTTTCTTTTCTATTTTTTGTGTTAGTAATTTGTCCAATTTGTTTTGGTTTCTGAGATTACTAGGTAGCATGTTTGGAAAAAATCTCAACATAATTTCAAAAAATGTTTAAAAAAATGATGAAAGTTTCATTATTGCTTTTGTGACCTGCTATAAATGTGTACATAGGCTATTTTTAGTAGTCAATTCCCCCCACCAGTTTTTGCAGACAACTTCACCAGCAATCAGGTGCACACAAGCTGGTATGCAAACAACCAACCAAACAACCAACCAACCAAACAAACATAAAACACCCAGAAAGCCCTCCAGATTTTTACACAACTCTGTAAAGGTAAAGCCCATCACTCACCTGCTTGTTAACAATATATCATGGACAAGTTAGTCTGACACCTTCTATTGATTGAAGGAGCTACTGCTGTTTTCTTTTAGCCTCTAAAAACCTGTATTAGAAAGACCCATTGCCATTCACATCAGTAGAAGGACCCTGGAAATTTGCCCTTTTGGCAGGTGGAAGAACAAATTCATCCTGCAGAAAGCTATCTGACCCAAGTGCCCCAGCCAAACCAGGTCAACAAAGCACTTACTTTCTCACATACAGTAGCTCAGCTTTTATTGGCTTTCTCCAGGTCTCTCATGCCCTTTCATTCCCCTGCCTATAGTCTAAATGACAACGATCTCCATGGTACATGCTGAAGTATCCCACCACAGGTACGGCCACTTCCCTAGCATAACTGTAAAACTGTGAAATGCAGCTTTTATGGGAAATTAGGTGACTAAGGGTGCAGAGAGAAGTGCAGCTCCCCACTGTAGCTGAGAATGCATTGCAGGAAGTGTTCTATGTTACAGTGATCCCCCGGACCAAGCAGAAGTTCATTGATGGTTCCAGGGGGGAAGGAAATCTAGCTACTGGCTTCCAGGCTGCAGGCAGTTTCCCCTAGCAATGGCCCCTCCTTCCTGCAAGGCTGGGTTGTTTTCAGAATGGGAAGGGGGAAGGACAGCAGAGGGAGCTTGCTCTAGGGGGTCCTCAGCTGGTGCTGGAGGGTGGGGTAGGTGAATTGGAGCCCCCCCAACCTTGGGGTGGGGGGCCAATACACCTGCTCAACCCTCCAACTGGGGGCTGAAAAACTCCCAGACTAAACTCCCTCCCTTCCCCCCTCCCATTCTGAAAATAGTGACAGGCTGGGAGGCAGCGCAGATAGAAGTTACAGAAGACAGTCTGTTTTGAATAGTCTTTATCTTACCCCTCATGCAATGAGGGTTCAGATTTTCACCCAATTGGCCATTTTTGAAGTGTTCTGCAGCTGTGCACTTGTGTTTGGTCACATTTATAAACAGCTTTCTGTGGCCAGATGGGGCAAAAATTGTCACTTCTGTTTGTGCCCAAAAACTGAGGCAGCAGAGTCACTTAACATTTAGGCAAACGACTTCTACTAGTGAAGACTTTATTATGGAAAAAGATGGTATGCTACACTGATCACTGAAGTCATGATAAATATACAAATTCATTGCAAGCATTAAGAAGTTCAATGGGAGACTTTCCATATGAAATAAGTTAAAATTGATTTTACCAAACAATCACTGAATTAGTACTGCTGAATTAATACTTGGGCATAAATACCCTCAAAATATTTACATTAGCTAATAGACATGATCATGCAATTCTCATCCAGATCCATAAAAGAAAGGATAAGAACCATATGCTTTTAAGAAGCAAAAATGTTTCTTTTGAGATTTATCATGTTTCAAAATTATACCACCAGCAGTAATTTCATAGATTTCATAGACATTAGGGCTGGAAGGGACCTCAGAAGATCATTGAGTCCACCCCCCCCCCCCCCCCCCCCCAAACGGGGGGAGGACCGGGGGGGGCGGAGGGGGGGGCAACAGGGACAAAACCAAAGAGAGAAT
>NW_017729032.1:145075425-145096157 GCF_001723915.1 Gavialis gangeticus
CCCCGCCCAAAGGGCTGGAAGTCAGCTGGGGTCATAGGATGGGTCAACAGGTGACCAACCACAGAGGTGATTATAATTGCCACCTGAAAGCCAAACATAGCAGTAAAAATGTGACATTGCTTAGACCAGACTGAACTGAGAATAGGATAAGCATGATTTCCATTAAAACTGGTGTGTGGAGAAACAAATGTAAAGTGAGTTCACTACATTTGCTCTCATTTAGTGGATGCAATGCAGCTGAAGCTGTATAAATATTTCATGTTGGAGTACTAGAGAAATTTAAAATCAAAGTTTCATTGCTAGATTCCTCCATATAAGCTTTCCTAATGAGCAAGAGAAGATAACTACTATGCATACAAACATTTTTGTCAGGATTTGCCCTTCCACTAATTTGCCCTGATTTAGATCTGAACAAGCTTATTTCACCTTTGCAGTTTTCATATGTGCTATTACCAGACTGTTACTTGAATCAGCATTGTGGTACAGGCACTAGAGTGTAGTGCTACAGTAAAAGGAAGAAAATCTGTGGTAATAAAAAATTCAATACTGTTGCTCACTGTACTTGAGTCTCTTCTGTGCTCCTTTGCAATAAAGGGGGCCCTAAGTTATTCCACTCTTAAAACCAGTAAGTTACTATCTTTATTTGAACTGTATACAGGACACAAAAGTGCAGGAGCTAGTAGTTATTTGGGGAAGAGGACACTGTCAAATATAAATCAGTTAGATTGATTTAAAAATTGTAGGAATAGGAAAAGATATGTAGGGTAATACACTGAATTCTTTCCTAGTTGGCTTGATCAAATTCAGGCTGCTCTAGACCTGTTATGTTATGATTTTCTTCTTACACTTGAAATACAGTTTTCCTTTTCTCCAAGGGACAAGTGAGCTGTCAGTTAGCAAAGGGTATGACCTCTACCAGCACTACGGTATTTTGGAAGAGGTTAGAGCAGTGGTACAATCAGTTTAAATAAAACAAAGGGATCTGGAAACAATTCATATATAAAAATACATTGACAACCTGGTCTCTGTGGCATTTCATTCTCATGCTAACATATTTCTGCCTTTAGCATAACATTTTTTTTGGGCAAATGAGGGCAAAAAAAAAGGGGGGGGCTAGTTTTCTGATGTACACTGGAACTTCACCGAGGTGACATGCCAGGAAACGAAATTGGAAAATAAAGTACTCTTCTTTCACCATTCTTTCAGCAATTCCATAAAGACAATCCAGAATTATTTGCAACTAAATGCACCATGATTTAATCAGTGAAGTAATCTTCCCTACTAACTTGTGAGACTTAAATTTGTCACTGCTTGCCTAGTTTAATGAAATGTACAATACAGCAATTTCCTGTAGCTGCAGTAGTGTAACTAGGGGTAGGAGAGCAGGGCAACAGGCCCTGGCACCAACTGACAGGGGATGTATGGGCCATGGCAGTAGTAGCCTTTGTGTGGGCAGCTTACAATCTGGCAGTAGCAGCAGCAGTCCATGTGTGAAAAGGTAAGCCTTCCAACCTCTCCTACTCTCTCTGGTGCTTGGCATACAATAAGAAGGGTACAAAAATTGATAGCTATGCCTTTGTGTAGGTGGTCCAAATCCTCTCTGGGGATCATTAAGCTAAAGCCACCATAGACATAACAAAAGCTGTTGGACATATCACATTCAGAAGTCTTGAGAATCAGCTGGAAGAAATGGCAGAAATGACAAGTACAACGATGTTTTATTGCTCATTCTGATGCTGTTCGTGAGTGATCAGTGGTATAGATGTTGTTTCTAGCTATACATTACAATAGGCATGTAGCTGTATCATTAGGATGCAGATCTTGCTATATTCATCCATGAACTTGTCACCCTGGGATTAGACAACAATAATGCATTCTACTTATGGCTAATACCAGACGAAATTTATAATCAAGGTGGAAAAAAAGCTCTCTCACCCATGACACATTGTTATTATGAAAATCTGGAAACAAGAACATATTCCCAGTGTCTTCAGAGATGCCATAATCATTATCGTAATCAAGAAAGGAATAGAGCAGATTGCCACAACCATTGTGGCAGCCTCCCCCGCATTCTCCACAAAAGACTCACTTTTTTCACTCAAAAGAGTATACCTGAGTGCCAGCATGGTTGCAGATCACTCAGAAGTAGGGCTGTACAAAGCTTCGGTCCCTGATTCAATTCAGCGGAGATTTGGGCCAATTTGGGGGCCAAATCTCTGAATCCAAATCAAAGCAGAGGACCCACTAATTTCTCCAAATTTAATGTGAACCCTCCGAATGGATTTGGAGAGATTCAGAAAGATTTGGCAATTCAGACATAGACACAGCTTTAAATGTTTTTCTACATACACAGAGTGTCCCACAAAAGCACAGAAGTACAGGAGGCTCCCTAGCGCACTCGGCAGCAGACCCAGAAGTGGACCAGGAGCACTTCTGGTCCAGTTCTGGGTCTGCTGGGGAGAGTGCGGTGGGGGCCCCCCTGGACCCCTCCGGCTCGACGACTGTTGCATCCTGGATTCAGGGAGCACCTAGGGTCCCCTTGCAGCTGATCACCCAGCTGGGGGGTGCAGGGGGGGCCCCCAGCACGCTCTGCAGTGGACCTGGAAGTGGACCAAAAATACTTCCGGTCCACTTCTGAGTTTGCTGCTGAACACACAGCCCTCCCCCCCCCCGCACTCCTGTGGGGCATTCCATTCACCCCAGCATCTTAGCATCCAGAAGCTATGCCTGGTACCTCAAGGTATGTAGAAAAAACATTTAAAGCTGTGTCTATGTCAGAATCAATGATTCTCTGAATCAGTATTGAATATTCAGATTCGGATTTGGTGGAATTGAATCAGGGACAGTGATCTGAATCAACTAATCAAATCACTGTCCCTGATTTGGCTTGAATCTGAATCCAAACTGAATAGGGCCTGTTTCTCACACCCCTGTTTCTCACATCCATATTGTATCAGAAGTACAATAGATATGGTCTTTGTTATTACATGGCTGCAGGAGATGTGCTGTGAGCAGTAATGAGATGTTTACATGGCCTTCATTGACCTCACTAAGGTCTTCGATTCAACCAACAGAAAGGCCCTATGGAAGATCTTGGTAAGATCTGGATGCTTTCCAGAATTTATTAACATTATCAGACTTCTTCACAACATGTCAGCAACTGTCCTAAGCAACAGTTTGGAAACAGATCCCTTTGCTATTAGAACTGGAGTCAATCAAGAATGTGTGATCACATTAACCCTCCTTTCCATCTATATCACAGCAATTCCACATCTCATTGCCATCTGGAGTCAGCATCCAGTATTGCATGGATGGAAATCCCTTTAATATCAGCTGGCTACATTCCAAATCAAAGATAATCAACACCTCAGTTATTGATCTCCAACACGCTCATCATTGAAGAGCTTCAGGGCACTCTAGCCTGTTTCTGTGAGGTGTACGAAATGCTTGAATTCACTGTCAATGCCATGAAAACCAAGATACTGTACCAACCTACCCCAAACCAACCAGCTTCCCCTCTACATGTTATAATTAGTGGACAATCCTTGGAGAATGTTGAACATTTTCCCCACCTGGATAGCCACCTCTTCCAAAAAGTAAATATAGACAACCATATTCAATACTGGATAAAATCTGCTAGCACTGCCTTCGGATGTCTCCAAAATCATGTCTTTGATGATCCTGACATCAGGACCCAAATCAAACTTCTTATTCACTAGGCTGTTGTCATTTTTACCCTGTTGTATAGGTGTGCAACTTGGAGAACATATTGGAAACAGTTGAAAGCTTTGCAGTGTGACCATCAATTATGTCTTCAGAAAACCCTTCATATTAGTTGGAAGGACATAAGAATGAATGCCAGCATTCTGGCTCAAGCAGACACTACCAGGATTTGACATCAAGTTTATGTGGCACCAGCACTGTTGGACAGGATGCATGAAAACCAGGTCCCAAGACAGGCCCTATATTCCAAACTCACTGATGCTCACTGGTCTAGAGGTAGGCAAAAGAGATTCTAGGATACCGTTAAGGCCAATCTGAGAAATGTGATATTAACATCAGTACCCCTGATCTGTCTCCTCATCAAAATCATTAATTACTTACCTTTTTACTGGAAGACTGTCAGTGTCATAGTGAGGGACTGCTGATGGTTACAATAGTACATTTTATTTATGGGTTACCCTTACCACCATTTAAGAATCTGAACGAATTTTTAACTGGCCACAAGTTTCACCAGGTATTTATACCATAAGGCTTCTATGCCAGCCCTTTACCATCTGAAATAGTGGCTGAAGTACAAGCTTAAGCTCTAAATGGTTTGGGATTTGCCTATCTAACAACTCGACACAGTTTCATTAAGTGGAGGTAATTAGACTGTTGGCTTCTAATATGAAAAGCAGGGAGCTGGTGGCAGTGCATTTCTCCTGAGTTTGGAACCCAGAACTTGGAGCTAATTCAATGTCTTCATTCAAAAAAACAAATTTGTTGACCTTTAGAGTATGCTGAAAAGTGAATCTTCTTTCCATCCTGTTATTAGTCCTGGTAATCTTTATTAACTGTATATTTTATATCTATAGTTATTCATAGCTAGAGTTATCAAAAGTTATAATAACTTTAAATAAACAGGAAGAAATAATTTTAAAAAATCAGAGCTCATAACTGGCTGAAATTTTCAGTCAAAGCTTTTGACTGAAATGAGTCAAGTATGTTTACCTATTCATTAATAAAAAATACTGGAGATTATCTGGAATCATGTTTGCCAGTCAGACTGCATTTGTAAATACTGCATTCTGAGTCACTGAGCTTACTAAAAACATTATTAATCTCTAATGAACCAATCCAGTAAACATATGCACATTTTCCTCCTGATTAGTTTTAAGTGCTGAACAATAGTCTTGCAAGGTTTTTTGGGTAGATGTGATATCTTTTATTAGACCAACTGAGTAGTCTAATACTCAACTGTCTAATACTCAGTTAGTCTAATAAAAGATATCACATCTACCCAAGGAACCTTGCCTGCCTATGTCCTTACACCAACACGGCTGCAACCAAAAACCCTGGAACAATAGCTTTGTATTTTTTTCCATGGAGCACTAATTCCGTTTCTTAGTTTTAAAAGAATATTTTTAAACAATGCATTCTGAGACATAACAAAGAGACTGCAGGGTCTTTCTGACTAAAATATTCAGAGTCCAATTCCCCAGTTCCTCTTGGCAGGAGAACTTCAACTGCCTTAAACCAGAATCCTAGGCAAAGAGCAACCACAGGACAACGGTCCTTGGAACTTATAGAATAATGCACGTTGTCAGATTCAGGCAGGGAGCAATGATAGGCTCGGCATACAAATTGTGAGAAACAGTGAATAAATGGTGTTACATCAGCTTCATGCTACACCACCTGTGAGATCAGGGATAGTCACTTGTGTGGACTAGAGCAGGGGTGGCCAACCTGTGGCATAGATGCCAAGTATGGCAGGGGCGACCTCTGTGCTGGCATGTGGCATATCAGGGAGGAAGCAGGGAGCACAGGGACAGATAGGGAGGGGAGCAGAAAACCAAGTAGCAGATCTGGCAGGGAGCACAGGGAAGGAACCAGAAAGTAAAGCAGCAGATCAGACATGGGAAAGGGATTGGAGTGGCACTTGGGGAGGGTGCAGGACTAATTCATGGCTCACCTGCCAAAAGGTTGGTCCCTGCCAGACTAGATTAGCAAGAGCCCCCTGAAGCTTATATATGTCCCAGCCAAGTCTCTTTTCTATGACTACAGTGTGTGGTTTGAGACAAAAAAGCACAGCACAACTATCGTACAACAAGGTTGTTATGGTTCTATACTTGCTGAAAAATCTTTCAAACAGGGATTGCCCTGGGTCTTCCAAACTCCTTGCTTGCCTAGAGAGGGGCCCAGCATCAGGCTACTGACATCCTGTTTCAATGAGCATAACATCATTCTTTGTCTTACATAGTGCTTCACATAGGTCAATATTTACCTCTTAGGTCAATAATTCTGGATGCTTACTTCCAGCAAATATTTGTAGAACATATTACTTTCCTCAGGTTAACAATTAAATGCAGAAAAATTCCGCACAACACTTTTCCTCACATTTGTGTAACAAAAGCAGCTTGTATGAGAGGTGCAGCTTTAATGCATGCTTATAAAAATCTTTCATTTATTATTTATATAATTATTTGCAGAGCTCCTGTTGCCATGGCAACTTTTACACATGGGAGATAAAGCCTGACATATACAGTAGTCACGACTCCAAGCACATTCACTCACTGATAAGTCTGCCCGGACACTGCAGGGGTTGCCAAGTTTCTTTAGGATAGTTGTTGACATTAAAATAACTTCCTTTTGTTAAAGTAGAGTGATGATGGTTGTTGTTTTATACAGCTTCAGCCAATGGGCATCCTCACTTTAAATAGGCTCTCGCATTGTATCCCATGCTGAGCCAGCCAGAATGTTTTGGAGTGAATGTATTCTCCATCAGAAATGCCGTTCATCAGAAATGAAATATTTCATGTCACATCAGATGAGTCTTCCAATGAAACATGGGCAGGTTTCCTGCCAGCTTGCTCACTTGGCTTCACAGCAGTCTGACACAGTTTGCAGCTCAGGAGTGCCCCAGAGAGAGAGCCCCGGAGACAGCTGGATCCTGAGCTTCTGCATGAGAAACTTGGCAACCACAGACACTCACAGTATGGCCAGGAGCATGGGTGCCTGAGAGCCATAATTCAGACTGGAATACAAACTTTCAGGCTCTCTGCATGGAGTCAAATGCCTGGAAGTCCTTAGAAAGGTTTCCAGAGTTTCCTGCTCCAGGGCAGGCTCATCCTGTGATCAATCCTATAGCCAGGGGCCCAGCACTTCTAGTCTCTTGAGCCAGCTTTTTCCTTGGGCTCCCTGACTTCTGCAGCCTGCATCTCTCAGGCAGACACTGCCTAAGCATAAAGATTTGAGCTAGCTTGTATGGTGATTTATTAACTCTGAAAATGAGGCAACCCAGGCAATCAGCTGATCCAGTCGCCTGGTAACCTTAGGGTCTTTGCTTACTGAGCGATCTGCATGACTGCAGACCCTGAAAGAACCTGGGATTACAGACCTGCCAGTATTGCAGATCCTGAAAGCCGCTGCAGCTGCTGACTAAAATGGGTGTGATGCTGGTCAGCTTCACAGCTAGCCACAGAGAAACACCAGGAATGGAACTGATAAAGCATATTTAATTTGGGAAACACCATGTTTCTGAAACAAACATTTTATGAAATCCTACTGTATGTTAAATAGAGGACATTCCTGTTTCCTGCTATTCTGTCCTCTGTCCTCTATTGATACAAAACCTGACTCCTTTATGTCTGGTTTCGTATCAAGAGAGGACAGAGGACAACTGGACTGTCCTCTGTGATGGCCACCCTAATGGTAAAACATTAAACAGAATTGGTTCCAGGTATGGGAAAAACAAAATTTGAAAGTTCAACATTTATTAAAACCAGAAATCCCAAGTTCTGACCTGCTTTTTAAAAAGAAATGGAAAATAAGGCCAATATTTTCTAGCCTGATGCCTAAAATACTTCTCTTTATCCCATTTAACAAGCATTCAGAAGCTTTGATTGTCTAGAGTGTTGCACAACTGCTATTGCCAAGGATGCAGAGGGCCAGCTTTTTAAAAATATATAGCTAGTTTACTTGGGTACTAAAGAACTGGGCTCAAAAATGTTGTTCTAGATTTATTGTTGATGTACTTTTCATAAAAGAGCAGGTCAGGAGACACTGATCAGTGGCTATGTGACACTGGTCAGGCCACAGCTGGAGTACTGTGTCCAGTTTTGTGCACCCCACTTCAGGAGGGATGTGAACAACATTGAGAGGGTCCAGAGGAGGGCCACTCACATGATCTGGGGGCAACAGGGCAGACCCTACAATGAGAGACTGCGGGACCTGAACCTGTTCAGCCTTCACTGAAGAGAGGAGGCTGAGGGGGGACCTGGTGACCATCTATAAACTCACTAGGGGGGACCAGAAGGGTTTGGGAGAGATCTTGTTTCCCCTAGCGCTCCCTGGCATAATAAGGAATAAAAGCCACAAGTTGTTGGAGAGTAGGTTTAGATTAGACATCAGGAGGCGCTACTTCATGGTCAGGGCGGCTAGGATCTGGAACCAACTTCCAAGGGAAGTGGTGCTGGCTCCTACCCTGGGGGTCTTTAAGAAGAGACTTGATGCCTACCTGGCTGGAGTCATTTAAGCCCAGCTTTTCTTCTGCCCAGGCGGGGGGTCGGACTTGAAAATCTACAAGGTCCCTTCTGACCCTACTTCTATGATTCTATGAGACTTATAGGGAATAAAGTGTGAAAATATATTGCAGAATAATACCTCGGTATTAGACAGAAGCCTTTAATAAAACTCTCTGAATTAACTAAGAAACTTGCAGGATTTCCAAGACTATAAATGCAAATGCCAGTTAATACTGAAGTAGGATTACAACGCGATAATACAACTGGTAATAAATATAATAATATGATTTTATTATTTACATGACAGCAATGTTTCAAGGCCTCAACTGAGATAGTGTTTCCAGCATGCTGGATGCTGTAACAATTCACAAGAAAGGCAGATTGCTCTGTATCCTTGACCCATGCCGTATTCGCTAGATTCAGTCACAAAACACTTCTTTCTGATCCTAGCAAATTCTTTCAGTAGGAAGTGTTGTAGTTGAGGGTGAGGGATTGAGGTTTTTGGAATAGAATTACATTCCAGAAATTCTCAAAATTAAAGATGAATTAAATAAAACATTTTGAAGAGTGCAAGCCAGATTGGATGGCTCAATGACAATGTGAGAGCTTTGCAGGCAACTTGAAGATTGCCAGCAAAACCAGCCAGGCCAGCCTGCCAAGGAGTCAGATGCAGCTAAAGGAAGAGCATCTTTCATAGTTTCCAACTGGCATCATGCAATTGCCAACTAAGGAGAAGAATAGAACAGCCTTCAATGTTTCCTTGTTGAGGCTGGTGAAGCCTCAGCATCTGACCTCATTTTCCCTTTAAAGCTTAGGAGCAATATTTATTTAAGAGTGTAATTAAAATACTATGTTAAGCAAGTGTGATTTTAGTGGTCTCATTCTAATCCTCAGTTAGTCATGTTCCTAAACATCCATACAATTCAACATAATTCAATATATTTGGCACACTCAGCTCAAGAGAGACCCAGGACTGGATCAGTAAGGATGCTGAAGAACAGGTTGTAGGCACATTGGATGAGTGGTGCAGGGAAAGCTTGCACAACACCTGCCAAAACTTTGCTTGGCTTGAGCTAGTATTGATAATCCCTCATTTTCATAAGCACTACATTCAGTCACAGGCTCATATAAAATATAACAAAGCATGCAATCAGCAAGTGGAAAACATCTTGTTTGCAAGTATTTCCATTCTCTCCTTAAAATAATTCCCAGATTTGCAGGAGTGGAAAAACAGAATTAATAGCACTATATCTGTGCAAAATATTAACAACAGAACATAAAACCAGATGTAATAAATGTATTCATAAAATATGTTAATATATTTGTAAAGTATATAATCATTATCTATTTAGTACTTACATAGCATCTCTCATGTATCACAGGATCTGAAAGCACTTGAACAAGTGACATGTATAATCATACAAACAAGGCAGTAATACAAAAATGACAGCCCCCTCCCCCAAAAGAGGAGCTACCTGTCTTTCATCATCCATGAATGAACCTCATTAAATTGAGCTGCCAGAGGAAGAGCACCTGTCTTTAGGTATATTCCTAAGTAAAATCCTTGAAATTACAGACCAGTTAACACTACTTTGTTTAGCTAAAAAAACAAAACAGCTTCTGGAAACAAAAAGCATATCCTTAAACCATGGTTCATTTGAGGCCAAGTACAGATGTTCAAGAAGCCCGAGGCAGAATCTATCTAACCTATGCAGGTTTCTGTAAGTGGTATGGGCTAGACTGGGACTGAACAGAACACACTTTTGCCCTTTGGTGGGGGGGTGGGGAGGGGGCGCGGGGGGCTCATGTAGGCTGCCTGCACTGGCTGAGGCCAGCAGGTTGCAGGTGCTGCCGCATACCTCCCACCATGCCCCATGGGCTCCTTGGGCTGCCAGAGAATATCTACTGGAGTTCAGTGGCTGGGCCACCTCTGATTGGCTGCTGGGCAAGGGCAAGCACACCACCAACCCCTGTCACCGGGGACCACCCCGCCCCATGCCCAGCCCTAGGCTTCCAGGAGAGCCCCAAATTGGGTCACCATGGAGTACCTGGCAGCCTGGCTGGCAGTGGTGGTGGTGGGGGTGGGAAATGCTCTGCAGAAGGAAGGATTGGGTCCCTCAGAGCTCTAGCAAATGGCAGGTAGCAGCAGGAGGAGACCAACACAATTCCCAAAATTTTACCGCGTGCCTGCTGATGCCACCTGCCATTTGCCAGAGCTCCAAGGGACCCAATCCTTCCTTCTTCTGAGTGCCCTTTTCCTGCCAGACAGAATGGGCTTCCAGGTGTCTGCCATCACCATGGAACCGCACGCCCCATGCCCAACCCTAGGCTTCTAGGAGAGCCCCAAAGTGGGTCACCAGAGGTCCAATGGGTCCTTCTGTGGTGTGCCTCCCCCATCTAGGGACTATAAAGATAGAAACATACTGAGCTAAAGATACTCCCTTCCCCCCTGCCTCACCCCTGCTCCCTGCTAGCTGGCTCTGGTTAAGATTTGGCCATAGGCAGGAGGCAGGGCTGGGCAGAGGGGCTCTGGTATGAAAGAGTCAGTTCCAGCTCTGTGGGGAAGAAACCTTCATTTCCCGCTCCTTCTCCTCTGCCTGGCTGTGGTTCATAGCTGGCCACAGGCAGGAGTGGGGTTGGGCAGAGGGGCTGTGCTGACTTACCTCTGAGATCCTCGGGGCAGGAATGGCTAGGCACTCAGCCAGAGCAGCGCAGGCCATCTGCTAGCACACCTCCCTGTGAGGGGAGGGTAGCGGGGACTTCAAAGCAGCTGGAGATGCTGGCAGGGAGCAACCTAACGAGTCGGTAAGGGATCTGGTACAGAAACTCGATATACTGTCTAACCTAAATCTATTAAGTCTGAGACCACATCAATCCAGGTCCATCTTAGATCAGGTTCTGCCATTTTTAAACCAGCCTATATGCACTGAACTTTTGTTTGGTTAAGGGTTTATACTCGTTTCTGACCACTTATACCAGTTTGTGTGTAATGTCTGTACCTAGCCTAAGTTTATCAATAATATAGAGAACAAAGAACTGACTGATATAATTTAATGGACTTTTGAAAAGCTTTTGACTCAGGTGTTCTCCATATCACATATATAGACTTTGGAAGGCTCTCAAGAGCCTTTTCATATGGGCATGTTTTTCTCTCCTTGAAATAAATTCCTCCACTTTTAGCACTAATTTTGTTATAATGAGGGCTACTTCCATTTCCATTTGGGTGTGAAGAGTTACTCACTGAGAAACTGTTCATCAGCCTTAATTAGATATACAATGTCTCTATACTCAGAAAGTTCCTATCCTGGAAAGGAAAAATAATACTGAAGAAAAAAGGAATAATGTCTAGCAAGCTAGAGACAGCCAAGCAGAATAGAAAAGTAATAATTTTCCAAAAGAAATGGGACAGTTTGCTCAACCCCATGTAGATAACATTAAACATAAGAAAAGTGGGAGAGTGATGAAGTAAAGGCAAATGTGTGAGACAGGAGTTCTTTATAAACAACTCACCTACATGCCCTAGGTGTAGAAAAGGGAACTCCTTCAAACCACTTGTGGGCAGTCTCAGTGGGGTGTCACACACTGCTAGAGTTAATTAACAGGAATACGGCAAACAAAAGGATGGAATAATCAGCTATCACATTAATATAACATACAAAACTTGTTTGTAGGCAGAGTTAAAGGAAGAGGCACTCAAACCTAAAAGCTTAGACAGATCAGTAGGCAGGCCAGTAGGGGGCGCTTCTGTGCTGAGCCACCTGCCTCACTGCGCCTGACCAAAAACCAAGCCTTGAGTGCTTCCCCTGGGGTGCCTATGTAAGGTTGATCCCCTTCCTGGAGCACAACCACAAGTATGGGGTAACCACTGCCACCACTTGGGATCTGGTCTTTGTTCAGGTCATGCCCCCCAGGGTACACAGGCCTTGACCCACTGCAAAATATCGGGGTGCTTCCTTTAACCTGAAGCACAGAAAGTAGCCTCCCTTAGTCAGCCGAGCAAAGGAAGCATAAAGGTATGCCAAATCCCTCTCAAGCATGTACCACAAAGCTTGCTATAGTGGATAGCTTTATTGGGTAGAGAGGGTAAACTTGGGGAGGGGTACAAGTTAGAGAAGTATCAAAAAAATAACCCTGAGCAAAAAGAATCTGCCTGATAGCAGTTTAATACACTTCTAAACTACGGTAAGCTACTTTCTAGTTAAGTTTTTGGTAATTTACCCACTTCAGCATCCCAGAAGAGAGTTGCAGAGGTTCTAGCTGCTGTGTAAAAGGCCCAACATGTCTCTCCCCTCTTCCTGGAAAGCCTGTCTCTTAAATAGGCCTCCTGACCTCACCTTCTAGACCCAGTCAGAGACAGGTGTTGTTTGATCCTGATCGACCAGTTTGAAAAGCATCACACCTTGACATGGACTCAAGCCCCTGCCCCCATGACATGAGGTCAGAGCTCAAAACAATCGAGGCTAGGTCTACCCCTCTTACCTGATCCAGGTCACATACACCATAACCCAAGCGAACCAGATTGACAGACAGGTGAGGAGACCAAGACAAAGAAAAGGAAAAAAACAACAATCCCTCACCCCCAAAAAGCAGGAGTCAGGAAGAGAATTCTTCCACAGACTTAAAGAAGAAATTTCTTGTGTGTCCCTTTCCACCTTTATATTGCCTACACGATTTTCAATAGCATGCTTCACTCCCATTTCCAACATACGCATAAATGCAATACATACCTCAGTATCATTAAACTTGCACTGTAACACAAACAAAAAGTGATTTCATATGCTGTTGTACCTATTATGTTAGCAGAGTGGTACATGAGACTGACACATTCCATACATTGGGTTGGAGTTATTTTGCTATTCTGCTGCTGCGGGCATTGTTAAGTTTCCTAGTGTGTTTCTGGTTAGCATTCCTGTGCCTCAGGGCATAACACAGGAGAATCTGTGAGGTGAGGAGTTAGTCCTGCCTTGGAATTACAGGGAGAAACTGCACCACTGAAGCAGCCACTGACTGTATACACTGCTCCAAAGAATATGCAAGGCTGTGGTGAGCCTTTGCATTTATTTATTTTTTGCTCTTTCACATTTTAGCCCCCTGAAGAGTCCTGGAAATATGTACAGCAAGAGGAGCTCTTCATGCTTATCAGGTGGGACATAACCTGCCAGCTGTCAAGAACATCTGTTCAAGAGGGGGTGTCATTATCAGGGATCCTGGTTTTCTCTGATTAAAAAATCCCCACTTTTGGGGTTAAAAAAGGAACTCAAGATCCACATTTTTCTGTGATTAAAACAAAACACCAGTAATACACAGATGTATATATAGTAGTGTTTCATTTTAATCATGGAAAAATGTGGATTTTGGGTTACCTTTTTTAACCTGAAAATCGGGGATTTTTTTTTATTAGAGAAAATCAGGATCCCTGGTCATTACTCACATTTTGAACCACTCCATAGTCTCTCCCAGACTGCAGTTGGATACAACCAGGGATAGGTGCAGCATCAGGGTGTATGTGCTTTTATTACATCAGCAGATTCACCTGTTCCTGTCACTCTTCACCACTGGCACAGCTCATATCTCTCCACCTTCAAATACACCTGTGGAAGACAAAGGAAACAAGGGACTTCTGAAGTAATACCAGCAATTGAACTAGCAAATTCCTGTGTTTTAGCACATGAGTCTTTGAGGCAAGGAATATCAGAAATAATAGAGAGTTGGTTGAGAAACTACTGTTTCATCTCACTATATTCCCAGCAGTCACATTCCCCCTTGCTGTCCACCAAGATGTATCATGAGAGATGCAGCACAACGATCAGGGAGCCTGCTCTGCGAAAGAGAACAAGATCACAAGGCACCCGAACGACTCTCCCCATCAGGGTTCCATGTCTGATGAGATAACTCAATGTAACTCAGTGTTAAGCAAAGCCAAAATAAAGTATTGCTCTTTGGTCTGACAAACCAAACTGGGACACTGCTTCAGTCATGATCAAACACTTCATTTTTATCATAAATCACAAAATATTTTGTTTCGTCATTTTCAAACTGAAATTTTTCAGAACTTCATGTTATGTTTAGGACTGTTGGTGGTGAAAATGAAATCAATAATTTGAATTTCACGTTTTCAGTAATTTCTTATAACTGATTCACATCCTCCTTGCACTGAGCCCAAATGGAAACACATAATGCACACTTTGACAAATTGGTTATGCAGTGAAACATGGAACAAATGACTGAAATACATATTTTGTCAGTTTGCACTGTAGTGTAATTTAAGTGTGAAATCTCTTTTAAAGAGCTTTTCTACTGTGAAAATCACATAGCTTAGCAACAGAATTTGAATATTTTTTTGTACTATGGGAGTAATTGCCAGCCCATTTCCTTACTACATGAGCTTTAGTAGGGGAGTAATTCCTCCCTACCAATACACCAACCAGGTTGTAACTCATCTACTTAATGTCAGTAGTCCCTCTTTTCCCTGCCTTGGGCAAGAACATAGTGTCAGATATTCAACAGATGGGGGGACCATTCCTCTGAAAAACGCCTAACTAGAAACCATCTTGGTGAACAAGTTTGAAAAAATGGTGTAGGAACTGAACACTGGCACTTCCCCAGGGTATGACAGTGAATTCCTTGAATTCCAACAGTGTCTTGACTTTCATGAGCAAACTCAGCTTGCTTAGCTCTGCTCTTCATAAGAATCCTTCATGAGGGAAGGATGAAGCTGTGTCATTAGAGCATAGCCCTGTTGGTTGGTTGTTTATAAGGCAACCAATTGTTGCTTTATATTATTGCTTGGGGTTTACTACAAGGTACTGGAATATTTTATGCTCAGATTGGTCTTGCTAAAATCAGACTGCCTTCTAATTGCAGATTATGCCAGGTTTTGCTGTGCTCACAGCACACCAGCCTGCAAGAAAACCATCTAGAAGAGGGATCAGTGATGTTTTCCAGCAGGGGTCCAGAATGACGCAACTCAAGTGGGAAGGTGGGAAGGCATTAGGACCCAAATGCCATCACTGTTTCTCCCTGCTACTCAGCTGCAGCATGGCGCAGCAGCACCCTTTGCCTCTGCCAGAGCCCATGTCACCCAAGTGCGGTGCAGCATAGGCAGAACTCCCCCTCCACCAGAGCGCAGGCAGCTGACTGCAGTGTAATGCAGGCAGAGCCCCTCATCACTGAATGCTGCTGAAGCTACAGCCCCATGGGTTGGATCCAGAGGCTCCACAGGCTGGATGCAGGCTGTGGGCTGTCGATTGCTAACCCCCGATCTAGGATACTTTTTCATTGGTTTGTTCACTTTGCAGAATTTCCTTGAGAAAAGGGATACTTCAGAGTCCATATGAATGACAAACTGTTCCTGGAAACCTCAATGCAAAAGCTTACCTCAAGGTTATATAGGCGCTCCATTTATTTTTAACTATTTTTGACTATTAACAGTCTTCCCAAAAGTCACATCAGTTCATCCATGCTGATGCCTGGGTTCTCAATCTTGGGGTTTTCAGTTCTGAAAAAATCTTGAATTCTGATCTGAGTGTCATATTCAAGTTCTGCTGTAGCATGAAGCTAAATATTCTGGAATCAGCTTTCTGCAGCTTTCATTTTCACTATACCTTTGTGATTTGGCTTATGAATGTCTCCCACAGGTACCCAGCAAAATACAATCTACCTATCTCTAGGGGCTGATCCATGACACACATGAGGTAATCTCACTTCACATGGATATAAATGTGGAGCAGACATGTTGGGTACAGGAACAAATAACACGTAGGCTGTTTAAAATGCAGTTTAAGTTAGAAGTGTCCAAATGTACAATCCAGTTGAGATTGGTCTATAGCTCATGAAATATTTCCAAATGATACCTGGATAATGAGGTATTGTTTTGAATTGGTTTTCTGTGAACCAGTTTAGTGTTATGTGTGGACACCAGGCATTCTGTAACTAGTGTCTGATTGGTCCTCTAGGCATCCCACACTGTACTTCTTCCCCACCCCATGGCAACTGTCTGCTCTGCCAGCCAGAACTCTACTTCTCCAAACTCTATGGCCTGCTCTTGACTGCAGTCTATGGCATCCCAGGCTAATTTGGGATGAGGGTGCAGGGGGGCCAAGTAGGTAGCAAGGGCACCCTTACTTATGGACTCCCAGAGTCTAGGTGGTCTTGAGGCTGCCCAAGATTTCTCCAAGTTGCAGCTTTAAAAGTACTTCCCCTAATGAGCTATTAAATTACTTCCATTGCCTGTGATCCACCCTGGTCCATGGTGTCACAGTCTTATTTGGAGGAGCAGCGAGGGTTTGGGGGGCGGTACCTGAAACAGCTCAATCAACTGGCATTGTTGCAGTTGCATTGAGATATGTGTGCAGAGTGGAACAGGTAGGGCAGGCTGGGGAGTGGGGGAGGTATACTGTGGAGGACAAGGACCAATGAATACTTATTGGGGCAACTCACACTGAACAAACATACTGACAGCCATTTTTGGTACTAAGTGCCCATTGTTCAGTGGTTCAGTTTCCCCTCATACAGCAATCAAATGTCTACCACTAAAGGCCGCCAACCAATCTCATAGTGTGCGGGGGTAAATTGGAATTAATTAAGCAGCTTTCTAGGGAAAGTCTTCTTAGAGCTGGATCCTCAGGCAAAGCCCTTGGGCAGCTCTCTGGGATGCAGAAGCAGCCTCATGTTCTCTCGTGTCCTGCCAACTGGGGTCATCTTTGCCTGCTAGGAAAATTCTGGGGACACTGGGCACTTGCCACTGGAAAGCATGCTGAACTGGGTACTCACACCCACTCCTTCATGATGGTGCGACAGCACTGCAGTGTTTAAAAGGTGACCAGTCATTAGAACCCTTGAGCAGGTATTTGTGGATACCTCTGAACTGTAACAACTGAAAACCAGTTACCAATCAGTGACATTCATTTGAACAGTTCAGATGTTATGTGTGTCCACACCCACAATGCAACCCTCAGAAAGTCAAGAGTAACTTTTCACTGGGCTAAGCTACACTGGTGTAGAGATCACGTGTCTTCAACTGTAGTCATTTTTTTCCAGAGGGAACTGTTTGATCAATGCAAATTAATTCCTGTTGGGTTCCCTACTACCCAATCGGTGATGCACTGAAACTGTATATACTGCAGGCATCTAGTGTGAGACAGCTGGTCATCTATCTGCTCCAGACACAGGTTTAACTCACACAGGTGTACAAGCTAGTATAACTTACTCAGATGAAAACTTGTTGCAGGTCAAAACCCACCTTGTTATCCTTGATAAGTGACTTACTGTGACCACGTGGTAAAACTGGCTCCCAAAGATCAAAATTGTAATAATCTACTGTGCAAGCTTGTCAGCTCTACCTAGAGATCCAACAGTCACACTTTTTAGACATCTGCCCTCACTCTCTCTACTCAGCAGCAGAACATCACGCTCCAGTCCCGGTGTGCCCACTCATCCCCTTCTATACTTAGCATCCCCCTGCTGTGAACACGTCAGTCAAAATGGTTGCAAATGTGCATAGCTCAGATGACCTCCTTTTGCACCTAAAACTCTTTAACTTTGTTCTAATTTACTGCTTATGGCAAATTCAACTCAAATCCCAACCAGATTTCTCAGTGTTAATTGGCTAGAAGAGAAAACAAAACCCTACTATTCAGTTACCAGGTCTGTAACTTCCATGTTGTCTTGTGCCTCTCCAAAATAATTTCTGGATTCACCAAAGCCAGAAAATTGCCAGGAGATGCTGATAATTCAAACTATATATGCTAGCTCTAGAAATAGAAGTAGTATAGATGCTTTAGACTGGCTCTGTTCTCAGACTAGTATGCCTAGCTTTGCAGGATAGCACCAAAAGCTATTGGACCAAAAGCTTAATGGACCATTCCTCTTCGAAGACTAGCATATGCAGTGATTAAAAATAAATACCCAAGGCTGGTATTGTTTAAATGGAATACAGTGATAGTTAATGAAAAAACAGATGGTTATTATAGTTTATTTACAGTTAGATAAAATATGACAGATATAAGCTGGGCCAAAGTATTATGGGACTTTAACTTGGTTTGCAAATTTGTTCGCAAATTTGCATGTGCAAATGCCATAGCTTGGATAACTAGATGGCTAAACAAGATGTAGGTTTGAATGGAACTATTCGTTCATGCATATTGCAAATGCAGAGTTCTGTAACCAAATTTAGGCGCTGCATTTGAAAATATAGTCCCATATGATTTGAGAAATATTAAATTTCAGTCTCTATTACATGCAACACATTTGCAATTATTAAAAACAGAAACATATATATTTTGTTATATATCTTTTCCTTTGGCTTATTCTGTAAGAAATATATTCTCAGTTATCTGTTGTTATTTATTTAGTATGATTTAAATGTCTTATTAAATCTAAATTAAATGTACTTACAACACTTACGTGCTACTAAAACAAACAATCAAACAAAACTCACACAGGAAGGTATAATCCAAAATGAAGTTTATTTTGGGCACAGTTTAGATTTTTGTCATAATTTTTGCATACTAATGTTTTTAATGGGATTCAAGAAGTATGCAATATACTCTCATTTCAGAAGCTGAATATCTTGTACAATGAATCTTTTACATCTGCTCACTCCGTGATTCCACCACTTCCTAGTGAATAATGTATTAAGCTTTCTCCAGCTCCCCTGTTTGTCAGATGAGATCTGCAATGGTTTCTTCATGTTCATTTATTCTCTACACTCAATGAATATCACATTCTAGATGCAATTGTTGAACAAATCACAGCATTGTCTTAGATTTCCATTTTTACATTTTTTGTTGACTCCTTGGACTAGTAGAGTTAAGGCATATCAGCTTGCATAGACAATGGCACACAAAAGCATGATGAGGCATCCACATCTGGCTTTCTAAATGACCAGCAACCCACAGACGACTGGATGGGTTGAGGATGGTTTGCATGGGACCAGAGAGAAGTTTGAATTGGCACCTCTGGGTCTGTAACAAGGCACCTTAACTATTCTGTCATCAGCCTTTTATTGACAGCCCCTCTCTATTGGGATTTCCATGTGCATACTAAAGAAGAATTTGTCATGTATTGACAGATAGCACCCTGTACTGCCCAAATCCATCAGCAGCATTTCAAACTTGTGCACTGAGAACACTTGTTGTATTGCTCCAAGTATCGCTGTTACTGCTCTGCTTACTTTTATAATGACTTTTTAAAACTCAGACTAGGGACTCCATCAAATACAATGTGTGCCCGCCGGGCTTTATTCACTCCTAAAGGTACCGCCCTTCTGATGTCGCCCCGTCCAAGGACCCCGGAGGGCAATGTGGGTGTTCTTTCCCCGTGTTGCCACCCCTGCTCTTGCCTGCCACGTCTTGGTGTACTGTTAATGGGGGGTTGTCTAGCGGGTCCCTCGCTGCCCAGGTTCAACCCAGCGGATGTACACGGGGCTCCAACCTCCCCTGCACCCTGGCCTCATGCCACCTTCCGGAGCCGGCCCTCAGGAGGGGACACGTGGCTTCTCTTGCCCGTCTGCCGCCTTCCCTTATCCCAATCCCGTGTGCCTAATGGGTCGAGCCTCTATGGTTAAGGATTTCGCTCCCGACCCTCTGTCCCTAGGACCCTCAGTTCTACCAGCCTCAGGTGCCAGTGGTCCCAGCGGCGACCCCGCCTCGATCAAGATCCTCCCTTGGGATCCTTGTCACCCTTCAACGCCCGGCGTGCACCTGATTCCGGCGAGTCCTCTGCGGTGGCTCCTCCTCGTCACTGTCCTGTTCAGGCGCTTCCTGTCTGCCGCCGGCTCCTGGAGGCTGTTGCCAGCTTCCTCACTCTGGCTCTGCTTGTTCCGGCTCCCCGTTGTTTCCTGCACGCCGCGGGACCTCACTCTCCTCTTCCTCCGTCGACGGATCCCCTGCTCCAGGGCCATCCGCCCCTTCTGCTGCAGCTGCCACTGTTTTTATCTTTGCTGGCCGGTGTCTGGATCTGATGTCACCGGCCGGCCGCAGCTGTGTAAAGAGCCGGCTCACGAGCCGCGCGGGTTTCGCCGGCGCGTCGTCCCCTGCCACAGGTGAGTTCCCTGTGTCACCCCGGTCTCCGGGACACAGTGATTTGATAATTTAGGAATAACTATTGTTATGAAGGTGAACACCACCCTGCTACAACTACTTTCTTGCTTTGCCATTATTACTATTATACTTCAAAGTGCCCAGTAGAATGTGTTTTAATGTATACCCTTTCCTCAGGATTACTTATTTACAATGACTAAAAAGCACTTACAGTGCTTTGGCTTCCTTGATGATGTGCCTCTATTTTCATAGTTTCATGGTTTCTAGGGTCGGAAGGGACCTGAGCAGATCATCTAGTCCGACCCCCTGCCATGGCAGGAAGAACACTGGGGTCAAATGACCCCAGTAAGGTGGTCATCCAACCTCCTCTTAAAAACCCCCAGGGTGGGAGCCTGCACCGCCTCGCTTGGAAACTGGTTCCAGACTCTAGCCGCCCTGACCATGAAGTAGCGCCTCCTGATGTCCA
>NW_017729032.1:145096355-145099086 GCF_001723915.1 Gavialis gangeticus
GCCTGCTGATCCCCCCTAACCAGTTTATAACAGGCCACAAGATCCCCCCTCAGCCTTCTCTTTTGAAGGCTGAACAGGTTCAGGTCCTGCAACCTTTCCTCATAGGACCTACCCTGCTGTCCCTTGATCATACGAGTGGCCCTCCTCTGGACCCTCTCGATGCTGTCCACATCCTTCTTAAAGTACAGCACCCAGAACTGGACGCAGTACTCCAGCTGCGGCCTGACCAGTGCCACATAGAGGGGGAGGATCACCTCCTTGGACCTGCTCGAGATGCATTTTAATGTATTATGAGCTGTATCCTCCTAATTTTGCCCCAGATTCTGTACCTTCAGGTTTCTTATGTTGTTCATCAACCATTGGCAAGGCCTACCTGAAGGCTGTTGCCCTATCAGTTAATGTTTATAGATAATTCTGATGTTTCTCAATTCTTCCACTCTCACAACATGGCTGATCAATGCTAACAACTGTGCATGCACTACACTTGTAATAAGGGTCTGTTCTGTGATATTTAGTAGTTTTTCATTATTTCTTTGCCTCCATTTCCCCTGCTCTGGGTCTTTCACTTTTCCAACTATCTTCCTGAGAATATTATTTCAAAACAAATCAGTTTCTGTTGCTCTTTCAGCACCATACACCAAGTTTCACTCCCATATATCACCACAGGTCTAATAATGATGTTGCCTAGATGCAATATCATTCTTCTGGACAGTATCTTGGATGCAAGAAGTATGTTTAGAGCTGCAGATGTTTTATTCTCACTCTGTATCCTTGTAATAATCTCCATGCTCATCTCATTTGTGTCAGTCAACAATGAGCCAAGATCCTTGCACCCTCTGGAAGCTATTGTTTCCTATACAAAGTCTTGTTTCACTCTTCTAGTTGCATTCTTGCGTGTGACCTCCATATATTTGGTCTTCTTGCTGTTCGGTATAAGCCCTACTCTCTTGGATGTTACACATTCTACAGAGTCTTTTAATAGTCTTTCCAGGTGATTTGTGTACCCCAAACTATTGTGCAATCCCCTGAGTAGGATCCCGTCTTTAATTTTAGTCACCAATCTGACAATTTGTTACAACGTTAGGTTGAACAATATTGGGGAAAGTGCATCATCTTGTCTCAGACCAGTTGTAGTGATGGAGGCTTCAGAGAGGTTTCCATCCACTTTAACTCTCACTTTTGTGTCTGTCACACATGCCCTAATCATGTCATGAGCTTCTGAGGGAATCCAAATTCTATCATTATTATTCCAAAGGCTCTATGAATGCTGTCATAAGCCTATTTTAAGTCTATGAACAAACAATGAATGTCTAAGTCATATTCCTAATACTTTTTCATAAGATGCTGTATAGCAAAGATCTGGCCTAATGTGAATCTATCTCTGCAAAAACCTCATTGATAATCCCCTAAATTTTCTTTTATGTAGGGAGAAAATCTTTGCAATAAGATCGATGACAATATTTTATATGTAGCTAGGAACAGGGCTAATTCCCCTGTAGTTTCTACACTGTTTTGCTATCTTTCTTAGAAATCAGGCATATAACAGTCTCATTCCATTCATTAGGCATCTTCTCTCACTCCCATATCAAGTGTTAGCTAATGGATCTTCCTGGGTAGCCAAACTTCACTCTCCTTAATGAATTACCATCTATTTCTAATTGTGACATGTGAGGACAATGAGTGTTTGGGAAGAGATTGGATAAAAAATGGTATAGGCTACAACAGAATGATCCCATTGTTACTCCATTGAATATGTGTATCATATGGTAATTCATTTAAAGGTATACGGTCAACCTAATTTTTTCCCAGTCCCAGTTGTCCAGAGTTCCCAGGTCTATGCCGTGTAAAGCTGCTTTGAAGGGTGAGTGGGGTCTGGGTGAAATAGGGAGTGCTGTCAACATGCTAGTGTGAGAGACTGTATAGATGAGATTTTTATCTGTCAAGACAGAAAAGAAGGGTCCAGTTTATTAAACAGAGTAAGGAAAGAAATGATAGGATTTTGACATGACCTGGATATAGAGGGAAAATGAAAGGAAAGAGTTGATGAACCCTTTCATTAAATGTACAAGTGGCATGGAGATGCTGATGTTCAGGGTAATGGATGAAGGATGAAGAAGAAATAAATTTGATGGGAAAATAAAAAGCTATGTAGAGCTTAATTTACCAGCAAGACAAGAGATAAGGTAAGATGTGGGAATTCAACAGGGAGATCCAGCATGATAAAATAGAGTTGTGAGTCACCAGAACTCAAATGTTTTAATGAGGATAACATGAGAAAGAAATTAATCCTATAACTAAAATTAAACACATTTATAAGAGGAAGATACAAAGCACTTTGTCTGGCCTTAAAAATAATGCATGCATGTGACTACTGATTACCTATACAAGGTATTAATTATATGTGAAAGAAATAAGAAGGCTATAGAAAAACTATTTTGCCCCACATGTAGCTATTACTCATTGGATGCGTCTACATGAGATGCTTTACTGCACATCAGACTAATCTAATGCACAGTAAAGCATCACCATCTACATTTGCGCAACAATTACTGCACAGTAGATTAGTCTAATGTACTGTTTTCTAGTACTGGTAGATACAGGTACTAGAAAGTGGCACATTAAACTAATGTGCTAAAGTGCATGTGTAGACATTGACTGGGAGCAAATTGCTTCTGATCAGCCCAGGCAGCTGGAGCCACAACTTAGCCCTAAGCTCCCGGGGGGGGGGGGG
>NW_017729032.1:145099157-145107332 GCF_001723915.1 Gavialis gangeticus
CCCCGGGGGGGGGGGGGTAGGGACAACTCCCCACCCACTCCCTGGAGCAGCTCTACGATCAGGACTACTTACATGAAGGCAATAAGGAAATGACAAGGGTCATGCAAGCATTCACATGAGCTTGGTACTCTTCACCTAGTTCTTCACATGCTCAAGGCTTGTAGCTGTAGGGAGCATTGCACAGAGCTCTAGGGGGTGGTCACAGAGCTGTTCCCAGGTCCCCTCCCACCTCCTCAGAGACCAGGCCTGAACCCTACCCCCATACCCTCTGCCAGTCTGGGGCTGCCCCCAGTGACCCCTGCCAGTCCAGGGCTGGCACCCAGGGGAGGCTGGGGCTCCCTCTGGCTGCTGCAGGGGGGCAGAGCAGGGCAGGAGCAGTTCTGGATTGAACACTCCCATCAGGAGCAAATTTGCTTCCCACACAGGTGCATGTTCAGATGCATGCCCAGGGACAGTTTAATATGCCTGAATTTTCTGCACAGAAAATTTAGGTGCATTAATTGCACATGTAGATGTGCCCACTGATTAGGTAAAGAGCACTGGAAGCTCCAGGAAAATTCGAGACTTACAATATTTATTCAATGGGAGCAATATTTTGGCTAAATTAGAAGCCAAAGAAGAACAGAGGAAGACAATTTCAATTTGCCTTTCTCCATGTCTTCTCAGGTTGGCATAATCTTACAAATTTTATTTCTATTCCGGATCCAGTGTTAGGGAAGAATTCCATTTTCTACTTTTCAGACTGAGAAAGAGGGCACCCTGGAATGTTTAGCTATTGTATGGGACTGCATTAACACAGCTGATATATCACTAATGATGGCCACTCTTCCAGGAGGCAGAAAGGCCACAGTAAACTAGGGTAAAAAGTGCTCTTGGGCTTGAAGAAATTTTATAGCTCTTGAAGTATTCATCAACAGTAACTCAGAGCTGATATCTGTGAAATTTCTACAGGGAGTATTTTGCTTCAACATTGAAATGACCTGAGGTTTGACAATGTTTCAGTGGAGCTGAATTAAATGTTTTTATATCTAGAGAAATGATGTAAAACCTTCCCTCAACTCACGTCTCAACAGTGAGGGTGTAGTGTATTAATTTTGTTAGTTTAATGAGTTGTAGTAGCTGGATTTGTAGTTTTGCTAAATAAAAAGATGCAAATGCCTCCATATACCAAAGAGTTTTTTTTAGCTTAAAAAAACCCAGTATCTCCAAGGAAACTGCCAGATGTAGGTCACCACAATAGTCCTGGGAACACATTTTTTAATTCTGCTGAGTTAAGAAAAAAACATGTTATATGAAGCCATTCAGCTAATGTGTACATTTTTGGGATGATAAAAATCTTTGGAGTGATTCTTCAGTGAGTTAAATTCAAAGGGAATGTTTCCAGGAAGATGAAATGAAGCTAAATGATTACCATTCACCACAATAGCTCATCAGACTCAAGGACGCTGTTACCAGAGGAATGACTAAGGGCCATTATTAATGATGAACGTTTTGGGGAATTTACACGTCCAAGACCCACTTGATGTAGGTTCATATTTATCACTGCCTGTCTGTTCTATGCTTTGTTAAAATTAGCATAAACTCCTTGCAGATACATTAAATATGATGCTATGTAGGAAATGGGCCTCAGTATCCACAACATTCTCACTGACGCCTCAAGAATTGCAAAGGACAGAGGTGGAACATGATACAAACAGACAGGCACCACGGCTCAGGCAGTTGCTACCACTTGGTTCTTGTTTTGTGTTTGTGATTCAGCAATGCCTTACTGTTGTGAGTAGCCAGGTTGGTCAGGCCCCAGCCCCACACAGTTCATTTATGTCCCTGGTTTACTGCATGTAGCACTTATTAAGATTAAAGAAATGACCCAGTGGGTGTGTCGACATGTGTATTTACGTGTGCCTTAAGTTAATGCACCTCTACATGTGGATGCACTAATGCTCATGAAGGCACATTAAATTTAGGCTTGAATAGCTTAATAGCATTAGTGTATGTGCAGATGCACTAATGTACTTTAACACAGTGTGTATCCATTGGCTCACACTGCGTTAATGTGCATTAGCGCGTCCACACATGTGCTAATGCGACTTAGCTATTTGCACCTAAATTTGATACCTACTTTATGCAGATATCAAATTTAGGCTCCTATAGCCTTAAATCACCATTTTTAGGGTACATTAAAGCATGTGTAGACATGTGTCCTTAATGTTCCTTAAAAATGGTGATTTTATGCTAAGCCCACTAAAAGAGGCACTTGAAGACATGCCCCATAAGTGTAACTACTTAAGTGTAATTTTAATTACTGTTGACCAGCTGATCAGACTGGCTTACAGAGGGGAAGTGTGCAGGGGTTACATGTCCAAAGTCTGATAGTATACTTGAATCTTTTACATCTTTGTTATACACTGAATAAGTAAACAAAATAATCAGTTCTAATGATTTTAAAAGAAAAACCATCACCAGTACCCACACAGATACCTGGGTAGGTGTACCCCATTTCACTACTTTGCTCTGTGAACCAATTAATTTTCCCCTTGTTGTTGAACCTCCTGTCAAACTCTCTGTCTTCCTAGAAGATACATCACTTACCATCTTTCAGATGCAATTTGTAAGTGCCTTGAAGCTTATTATATTTTTGTCAGCCCCAATGGGTCTGGTACTATGCTCCAGGAAGGAAGAGAGAAGGAAGAAACTTGGTTAGAATCAGAGACCTTGTTAAACAATGGAAAAGGGGAAGGGAGACCTGCTGGAAGCTGAGGTTTTGTTGAGCTAAGATTTTGCTGAAGTCTTAGTAAGATAGTGTCAGGGGTGCTGGACCTCTAGTTTATCCAGTACTTATGCCTTGTATTATCTCAGTGAATTCAGCAGAATTATTTATAGAATAAGATACCGCTCAGCCTTGTGCAAAAGGGGCAGAATCTGCTCCCCCCACTCTCCACAAGCAAAAGCATTTTCTTCCTTATTTGAAAAAAGACACAACCACAATCCAGCAGAGTTTTTTCAAAGCAAGTTGAGGTCTAAATAATGACGTACCAAAAAGATTACAATATGGACTGGTATAAGGGAAAAGATTTTTTGTTCATGTGCTATTTTTCATAGCTGCTGTATGTGTTTTTTCATTGCCCATTACTTTACCATATCAAATAGAGCATTTCATGTTTCTTAATGAGGGGTTTGCATTAAGGCTGAAGTGCTTTGAACTCTGTGTGCTTCCTTTCAGCTCAGCATGGAGGCTTGGTTGGTAGTCTGCTGATCACTAGGAAGACTAAGAAGAAAGAACATTAGGGCAAATTAGGGCACTTCTTTGGTGGAAGCTAAGTTTGTCTTCTACCACCAGTGAAGAATATATTTTATTTGCTGAATACATCAAGCTGTGCTGCTAACGTAGTGTAATTGTGAATCTGTATGCAGCTCTTTCTTTGCAAACACCACCCCATTTTGCAGAAGTTGTAAGTGGTAACATAATCCAGCAACCCCAAGACTCTCATTAGCAGGCATGAAGAGGGAGATGGGGGAGAAACGGTAGACTCGTTTGTCCAAACTCAGAGCAAGTTATATCTAACTCTGGGAAAATCCTAACTTTTGATGCCAGACTGTCGTTTGCAGAACAGCTTGTGGTCTTTTTCTTTAACCACTCTGGTAATCCAAGTCCTTCACATGGATCAGGTTTCTTGAAAAAGCAATCAACAGACAATAAATGTGATGGAAATCCAGGCAAAGTAGTAAGACAAAAAATGTGAAAGCATAACAAGAGGAAAGCATAAGTACAAAAGAACCCTGCCTGCATATGATGGAAGAGTTATTCAAACAATGCCGGCCTATTTCATGTGATAGCTGCTGTTTTGTGCTGTCTTACCTTTTTTTTCAGAATTCTGCCAAACAGCAGCCTTATTAACCCACTTGCAGTTTCCCAAGGAACTGAACTGCAAGTATTGTTATAGCTCAGGGATTTCATGATCTTAATTAGCTTAACCATGTGGTTCAATGCACATAGAACGCAAGGAAAGGGACAGGAGGTTTGCACCTATTTTTACTTAGAGAAATGTGGCATACTTGAGAACCTTACTTTAATGCAGTGTAGTCATAAATATCCTCTCTTTCTAAATGGACTGCGCACACAGTATTACTCCTGGTCATTTCCTAGAGATGTTTTTGTGGTCGTAGGTACCAAGTGCAATCAAGTACAGGACATTCAAATAGATTATCCACCTACATGATCAGTGAAAATATAACCATTTTTAAAAATTCAGCCAATATGAAACATTCTGTCCTCTAACCCACAAAAGCAGTGTGTCTTCTGCAGGCCTGAGATGCAAATTAGTAGAGAAGAGCCTGCTTTCTCAGGATCATGCAACTAGTATTTTAGATTTTAATTCTTTTTTCAGTGCTTGTGTACTCTCCTCAATACTCACTAACATTAGGCCATGTCTTAAGGTTCTTGCTCAACCTGAAAATTTGCCTCAATTAGTAAGTAATATTTAACTAATTAATAAGGATTCACCATATAAACACATGTTGAAAAAAGAATGTTCCCCTCAGAAGGGATATTTCCCAAAAGAAAAAAAAACTATGAATTAAAAAGCATATTTTAGATCATCGGTTAACTGTTTTGTGAAAATAGCACAGAATAATTTTTATTATATTAATCTTCCTTTCAATTAAGCATGTCCCTGCACCAAGTTTCTTGTGAATTCAAATAACTTTAGATAAGTACTAGTCTTGTTACATTCTGTCCTCGACTGCCAAATGACATCAGATGTCTAACTTGTTGTCATCGATCTCAGGATCTCAGCAGATCTAGCTTTCTTAGGAACATTGACCTGCGTCATTGAGAACACCTCTGCTATTGCAGGTAAATCATGAGCACATCATCTATTTCCTTGCATAGATTTATCAATGTCCCTTTTAAGTTCTCTTGTTGTTGCTGTTCTTACTTTTGTCCTGCTTCTTCTATGGGAAGATTCTTTTAGAACCTCTGCTCTGTTTGGAAAAGCCCTTCTAATATCTAGTATAAATGTATTCACTGTCAATTTATATCCCCTCCCAGCATTTTTTTGTAACAGTGAACAAAAAGCTCTTTAAGTTCCTATTTTTCTGATAGTTTCTCCATTCTTTGTACCCACCCACTCTTTTGAACATTGGTGACCAGAACCACCCATAGTATTCCATAATAACAGCTTTATTAATGTGTTGTACAGTGACATTTGTGCTTATTTCTACCAAAAAAAAAAAAAATTTCTGAGGCAATCTAGGATTGTATTTGCCTTTTTCTGCAGGTTTGCTATATAAGCAGCTCATAATCATTATGTCATTAGCTATAATACCCAGATCCTTCACCTCCCTGAGGTATTGTCAGTGGATGAACTCCCATCTTGCAGTAAAATGGCATAAACTTCCATTTTGTACTCTTGAATTTCACCCTGTTTTATTGCTCCAATCCTCAAGGTCATCCAGGGTGCCTATACATGAGCAGGGAGGCTGCTCTGATGCACTGTAATTGTAGCACATCAGAGCAGACTCAATTAATCAAGTCTGCTGGAGCATGGTAATTACTGTGTTCCAGCAGCCTCCCGCATCTCATATATCAGCATCCCTGCATTTCAAAATGGTGGCGGGGGCACTTTATCTAAAACTCGTGGAATGACCTTTAGATGAAGTGCCCCCATTGTCATTGTGAAGACCAGGGATGCTGATACATGAGATGTTCTAGGCACTTTAAATAGAGCAGGTCTTGGAGGCCTCCTCCATCCCTCAAAAATCATCCAAACTAATAGAAGGATGGGGTAGTAGTAGACAAGAAACTGATTTAAAAAGCAGTCAAAACACATAACTCATACTGACACGCCCTTTTAATTGATTCTTGCTCATACTAAGGCCCTTTTATGCCACTGTGATAAGTAAAGGAGGCTTAAAGTGGGTGTCAGTCTAATTTACAGCCAGCAGCTATGAGATTTTATTATCTAGGAAAAGGGGTGTTGCTTTTCCTAGACAGTATTAAATTCTAAGATGGAAAATTAAAAGATGTTGAAAACACCACTTTGAGAGAGACCCATGAGAGAGGTTAGAAATGTGGCGAGGAAATAAAATGACATTTAACCTGGAAAATTGTTGGCTCATACATCTGAGTTAAAAAAGAACAAAAAACAACAGAGAAACAAAAACTCCACATATAACCTAACATATAGATATGCCGAAGACAGGAGGAAACTAAGAAAGTAATAATAAATTAGGGGTGATGGAGAACAAAAGATTAGATGTGAGTTTACAGAAGCAGAAAGAAAACAAAAACAGAACAATGAAAGGAGGAATTGTCATGGAGCTTGCATACTGGGATGTCAAGCAATATGTAACAACAGAGAGTCAAAAATCTGGTGAAACTTCACTTTAAATAAGTTTCTCTTAAGACCACCTTAAATGGCAAGTTGTTTTAAGGAACCTGACACTTATTCTACTTCAAGGATCTTGCCTTCCAAAGGAAGCCTCTAGCCTTCTTAAAATCTATGTCATGCCAAGCTGGGTTGAAGAAATGTAAAGCCTGATTCTCTATCGCCTGGTGCCTTCACTTAAAAGAAAGTGATTATAAAAGCCATTGATTCAGTAGCACATTATACCTACTTTTAGATAACTGTAGATGACTATTCAAGGTGAAAGGCACATGAGAATTAAGTCTTCAACATTTGTTTTCCTTTCTTATGTTGATAGATAGTATATATATGTATATATGTGTGCACTTCGTCTATTTTGAAATATGGGTTTCCCTTGCTTTATGCGGTTTTATATGTGCAAATTCAGTCTTATGCGATGACCCTTTCTATACCAAAAATTTCATAGATTCATATTCATAGATTGTAAGCAGAGATGACTCGAGCAGGGTGCAGGGCCCGGGGCAGATCAGCCCATGTGGGGCCCCACCCCTGCTCTGATCCAGGCCCTGGATCTGAAGAAGCTGCCACCGCTGATGCGGGCAGTGGCATCAGTGGTGTGGGGGTGGTAGTGAGTGTCGGGATGTGGAGCCGCCACTCTACTTGACTCTGCAGGGCCCCCCAAAGTGTAGGGTCTGAGGCATTCACCCCAATTCGCCCCCCACTAGGGACGGCCCTGATTGTAAGGCTGGAAGGCTGGAAGGGACCTCAGAAGATCATCAGGCCTAGTCCCGTGCATCAAGCAGGAAAGATAACTGGGGGTCAGTAAGGTGACTGTCTAGTCTCCTCTTGAAGATTTCCAGGGTAGGCGATTACACCACCTCTGGAGGGAGCTTATTCCACAGTCTGGACACCCTGCCTGTGAAGAAATTTTTCCTAATGTTGAGCCTGAATCGATCTTCCAGGAGTTTGTGGCCATTATTCCTGGTTTTCCCCTTGGGTGCCCTGGTGAACAGTTGCTCACCGAGCCCTTGATGTATTCTCCCATTGTAATGGTAAATTGCTACCATGTCCCTTCTCAGCCTTATTTTCTTCAGGCTGTAGAGTCCCAGACCCCTCAGTCTTTTCTCATATGGCATGTCGTGTAAGACTCTGATCATATGGGTGGCTCTTCTTTGGACTCTCTCAAGCTTGTCCATGTCCTTGTTGAAGTGTGGTACCCAGAATTGGATGCAGCACTCCAGCTGCAGTCTCATCAGTGGTGAGTAGAGCGGAAGAATCACCTCCTTGGCTTTGCTGGAGATGCATCAATTGATGCATGCCAGAGTATTATTTGCCCTACTGGCTACAGCATTTCACTGCTGGCTCATATTCATACTGCTGTCTATTATTACCTCCAGGTCTCTTTCATTCCTGGTGCTAGTCAGTTTGGTGCCACCAAGCCTGTAGTTGTGTTGGGGGTTGCTTGTCCCAAGGTGGAGCACTTTACATTTCTCAATGTTGAACTTTATCAGATTCTTATCTGTCCAACTTGCTAGCCTGCCTAGGTCCGCCTGTATCTGTAGCCTATCTTAAAGTGTGACCACGCTTCCCCATAACGTGGTGTCACCTGTGAACTTGGCCAGTGAGCTCTTTGCCGCCACATCCACCCCCACATTTTTATATGCAAGGTAAATTCACTCTTATGCAATTAGAGTGGTGGAAGCCCGCAGTCAGCCGCTTTGTGCAGTGTATTGTGGGAGTGATGCGCACCAAAATATAATCTTCTGTGTGGATCTGTGCTCCTCGCTTGTTGTCTGTGACATGTGTTTCT
>NW_017729032.1:145107485-145126585 GCF_001723915.1 Gavialis gangeticus
GGGGGTCAGTACAGTTGAGGTCTTGAAATGTATCCTTATTTATTACATTGTAAAGTAGGTTCCCTTTATGCGAATTTGGGTTATGCACCATTTTCCAGGAATGTATGTACAGCATAAAGCGAGGGCAACCTGTACCCTATATTCTGTATTTTTTTCAGATCATGGCATATTCTACACCTGGATGGTCCTGGTTGTACACTGACATAAGACCACAAGGGAGTGACAGGTGTTTTAAGAAATGTGTATTCTTCTGTAAGCATAACAGATTTAAAGAGCTCAATCTGTTTAGCTTATCAAAAAGACAACTGAGAGAAGATTTGATTACAGTGCATAAGTATCTGCACAAGGAGAAAATACTAGAGGGCAGTTTTATTCAGCAGAGAAAGTCATAACAAGAACCAGTACCAGAAGGAAGGCAACTAAATTCTATTTAAAAATGAAGAATTTTTTTCAGCAGTGAAGGCAATTAGCCATTGGAACAAACATTGAAAGGAAATGGTAGATTCTCCAGCTCTTGATGTCTCTTCAAGTCAAAACTTTTGGACGATGGGCATTACCCAAACCTATTTTATTGGGTTCAATACTGGGTGAAAAGAATGAAATGGAGTGAGCCATGACACACAAGTGTTCAAGTTAGATGATGTAAAGATTCCTCCTGGTATTAAAGGATACAAGTTCGTGCATATCTTCCTGATTTGTTGCTTTTCCTTTACCAGCTACATGCCATTTCTCTGTTACGGAGAAATTTGCTTATGACATTTATTACATGAAATGTATTCCTTTGATCTTATTTTTATAGAGGCAGAGCAAAATATGCTAAAGCTTTATTTGACCATTCCAGTGGCTGCTGCCTAATGGGGAGTGAGTTGGGAACAGGAGGAAAAGTCATGGGTATACATTAACTTTTCTACATAATAGACCAAATTAATTCCTAGTGTAACTCAGATGGAGGCAAGGTCATTATATCAGATGTTATTTGACCTAATGTTTTTAAGAGTGATTTTTCCAAGCAGGAATAAGTAGTGTGTTTTCTGGCACCATGTTTATATGGGCTTCATGTGCTCTTTCCTTTAGCTGATCAATAAAAATAACTACAAGAACAACTCTTACATCATATTCTCATTGGGTTGCCCTTTTCAGAAGAAATACAGCAGGTGAAGGGGAGGCATAAGTTTCTAACTTTAAATATGAGGGAAATGGAGATGTTCAATTTTCAATAAACTTATGAAGAGAAAAGGAGGAAGTGAGAAGAATGAATCAAAACTAACTCTCAGATGAAATTAACTGACATCAACTGCTCATTCTGAAATAAACATCTAAAAGCGTAGGCATTTTAGAAATGTATCCCAAGAAGCAAGTTCCTTCACAGTCTATGCCTGTGAATTTGATGAATTATGAAATTAAAAACAATTCTTGATGAACAAGATCAAACTTTTCTTTCCCAAGACCTCATGAATGAAAAGGTTGTGGTTGGAGGATGAGGAGGAAGATGGTGGTGGCTTTTGGGATTGGCAGTTCATCAGGGGATAAGAGTTTGTCCAGAGGAAAACAAGTGATAATCAGAAGATTTTGGCTTGAGTGAGGAAGTCAGGTCTCCAGAAGTGGCCATAGAGCAGGATATAGTTAAGACTGGATTAAAGGATGATACAAGAACAAATTGGGACAAGGGGCCACATGTCAGGCTACATGTTACTGGTGAGGGACACAAGATAAAATGGTGATTTCAGGCTTGGAGAGAAGGGAAGGCATTGCAATGAAACTGTAAGGAGATGTGACAAAATACTAGAAGGAAGATAATTTGAGTGGGGCAAAGATGTCACTAGGAAAGCTGGTCAAAAGACTTGAGAGATGAACAAGAAGCTTCATCTCTTTCCCCTTATTGCAGACTTACTGAGCAAGTGGGCAGGTCACCAAGGAAGTATATCAGAAAATAGCAAAAACCTTCAGGAACAAAATCAGGAAGGCAAAGATAAAAAATGAGCTACACCTGATGAGGGAGGTTACAGACAACAGAAAGAGGTTCTATAAGTATGTTGGCCAGAAAAGAAAGACCAAGGAAGCCATGGATCCAGTGTTAAATAGCCAGAGTGAACTCTTAACAGGAGATGCAAAGAAGGTGCAGCTATTTTGTCTCAGTCTTTGCCTTCTTTGCCTTCATGATCACTTTCTGGTTTTCCAGGACTAATATTTGCAGAGTTTTCATAGTTTCATAGTTTCATAGTTTCTAGGGTTGGAAGGAATCTGAGTAGATCATCTAGTCCGACCCCCTGCAGGAAATAGTACTGGGGTCAAACGACCCCAGCAAGGTGTTCATCTAACCTCCTCTTAAAACCCCCCAGGGTAGGAGCCAGCACCACTTCTCTTGGAAGTTGGTTCCAGATCCTAGCCGCCCTGACCATGAAGTAGCGCTTCCTGATATCTAGCCTAAACCTACCCTCTGCCAGCTTGTGACCATTATTCCTGGTCACTCCTGGCAGTGCTCAGGGGAATAGTGACTCCCCCAATGCCTACTGATCCCCGCTGACTAGTTTATAACAGGCCACTAGATCCCCCCTCAGCCTTCTATTGTGGAGGCTGAACAGGTTCAGGTCCTGTAGCCTCTCCTCATAGGGCCTGCCCTGCTGTCTCCTGATCATGTGAGTGGCCCTCCTCTGGACCCTCTCCATGCTGTCCACATCCCTCTTGAAGTGCAGCGCCCAGAACTGGACACAGTACTCCAGCTGCAGCCTGACCAGTGGTGCATAGAGGGGGAGGATCACCTCCTTGGATCTGCTTGAGATGCATCTGTGGATGCATGACAAGGTGCGGTTGGCCTTCCTGACTGCATCCCCACACTGCCGGCCCATGTTCATTTTGGCATCAATGATGACTCCAAGATCCTTTTCTGCCTCTGCACTGATGAGAAGGGAGTTCCCCAGCCTGTAGGTACGGTGCTGGTTCTTCCTCCCCAGGTGCATCACCTTACACTTGTCAGTGTTGAAACCCATCCTAGTCTCATCTGCCCACCCTTGTAACCTGTCTAGGTCTGATTGTAGCCTATTCTTCCCTTCTAGTGTGCCCTCTTCCCCCCACATCTTAGTGTCGTCTGCAAATTTGAACAGGGTGCTTTTTACCCCCTCATCCAAGTTGCTGATGAAGATGTTGAACAGTGTAGGTCTGAGGACTGAGCCCTGGGGGATACCACTGCCCACATCCCTCCAGGTCAAAAATAACCCATCCACCACCACTCTCTGGGTGCGGCCCTCCAGCCAGTTAGTGACTCAATTGATTGTCTAGGTGTCGATGCCACAGTCCCCCTAGTTTTTTAATGAGAATGGGGTGAGAGACAGTGTTGAAGGTGTTCCTAAAGTCCAGAAATACAACGTCCACTGCTACCCCTGCATCTAAGGATTTGGTGACCTGGTCATAGAAGGCCACCAGGTTGGTCTGACAGGACCTGCCTCTAATGAACCTGTGTTGGTTGCCCCTAAGCATAACCTCCCCTGCTGGCCCCTCGCGGACATGTGCCAGGATAACTCTCTCAAAAAGCTTACCCAGGATCGAGGTAAGACTAACTGGCCTATAGTTTCCTGGGTCCTCCTTCCTCCCTTTTTTGAAAATGGGAACCACACTGGACTTTTTCCAGCCCTCTGGCACCACACCAGAGCACCACGAGTGCTTGTAAAGCTGTGCCGGGGTCCCACAATGACCTCAGCTAATTCCCTCAGCTCTCTGGGGTGGAGATCGTCAGGGCCAGCTGATTTAAATACGTCCAGTCCCTCCAGAAGTTCCCTGACTAGGTCCTCATTGACCTTAGGCTGGTGTGTGCCTCCCCTGGGTCAAGTTTTCCAAGTGTTTGCTAGGACTCATAGACAAGCTGCTCAGCTTAGGGTCCAGAGTGCTTGAGACAGGCAGATACCCCAGCACAATCAGTGAAGGTATTTGACATAGGAAAAGAGAAGGTGAAGTCCCAGTGGAACTGGTGCATCTTTTGGATCCAAGCACCGGAACAGAAACTTGAACTTGTGTGGGGGTTTTTGTAGGGAAATAACAGTGGTTCAAGGGGGAACAGTAGGTTTGTTTATGGGTAAACAATGCCTCAAGGGAGTAGACCAGACTTGTTTTGTTATGCTAGACAATGGGAACTGATCATTCCTGGCTGTGGGAATGATCTCGTACCCTGAGAGATTTCACAACGAAAACAGGCAGATTCAATGTTTTGGGTATCAATACAGGAGTAATCACTAGAATTGGTCTGATAAATGCTGAGCTAGGTGTGTGTAGACATGGGTTGATTAGCATTTGGAGCAGAGATCCCCCATCATGCAGTGCTCCTCTGCTTCCAGAGGTCAGTGCGGTCCTTGCCTTGGAATCTCTGTTCTCCATCCTGAATGCTAATGAAGGTGCTTTCCTGTCCCACCTCTGATGCAAAAGAGACTAGGGGAGTTGCCTTAATCCTGTCACCCTTATCCAGAGAGGTTTAGGTGCGTCTCTCACTGCATCTTCATTGCCTTTTGTAAGTCCTTCTTCTGATCAGTTCTGATTCAGGCAGAGGTAGCGGCAGGGAGGGGGAGAGACCTTCATGAGTCAGACAGGCTGGGTACTGTACCCAGGGACACAGAGATGACAGGTGACATATAAGCCTCTCCCAGAGTCACCTGATTTTCTGTGAATGCCTCAGTCTTGTCAATCACCACCTGCACCTGGGGCAGGTGGCCATTTTATTTAATCCCTTTTTCCATTGTGAGTTTGTCCAAGGGACTGGGGCTGGCCAGCTGACCCTGGGCTCCCTCTTCCCCTCAGTAATGGGGCAGAGGGCCTGTTACAGCTGCCTTGGAGAGAGATGATCCTGCTTGAGGCAAGAGGTTGGATAAAATGGGCCATGGGGGTCCTTTTCAGCCCTACTTCTCCATGATTCTATGAACTTCCTCTACACCATACCTAATGCTGACAGATTCATCATAGAAGGATATATGTTAATGATGTGTGAAGCAGTTGTGGCAATGCAAATGCCTTATTCTCATTTACATTACAGCCACTAGACACCTCTCCAGCATCTAAAAGGGCTGTAAGAGAGGCACAAATTGTGTTTACTTTCACTTTCAGGTCTTAATTACAAAACCCGAATGGTATAAAGTGACCGTGGTATATAATGTTATGCTGCCTCACTGTTCTACTAATAGTGTTTAGTTTTTAACAGACACAACATTAATCCTCATATTCCAAAGTACTAAGATTTTATAACATTAGACAAGCTTTTAATGCTGAATTGGGGCCCAGCAACTACCTCTGTTCTAGGCAGCATGTCACTGCTCCCCTATTCTCTTTTTCTTTCCCTCCTCCAGTTACCCACTTCTCATTCATTCTGTCACACTACTGCTAGAGTCTAAGGTGATCCCTGAAGTCCCAGTACAGAAACATGGGTAGAATAAAGAGAATAAGCTAAGACATGTGGGCCCTAGAGTTGCTGGAAGGCACCTAGCAGTAGCACTATGTGCTCTTCTAAGAAATCCAAGTTCAGGACAAGGACAAGCTTTAAACATAGTCAATTAACTAGGCAAACCTGAAGAAGTGCCCTGCAATTCCCCCACCAAAGCATTTTTATGCAAGACACTAGCTGCGAAAAGCAAAAGCAGCCCAGTCTGCTCCCTTCTGAAGCAGCCTTCTTTGGTAAGATTTTGATGCGAAAGGAAAACAATCTTAGTCCATTGTTCTCTGCATTAAGGACAGACAGGTTTTACACAAGGGAGATGCTCCAGAGGGAGACTGACTAGAATCCTAGTAAGCCATTTTGATTTTGGATTCCTTCATCCTTCCTAATCCTTCTTTGAAAGTCTCCAGCCATTCTGTACAGAGTTACTGCTGCTGCTGCTGTTGAACTTGCAAAAAAGGGGAAAAAATAGAAGGGTAGAGGAGTATGCATGACAGAAGGACAAGAAGAGGAGAAAGACAGGGAAATAGGCATGATAGAAGAGAGAAAGACAGAACCTTTAATACTTATACAACACTTTATATTGTCACAACACAGTATTTAATCTGTCCTCATTTCCCCTGTGAGGTAGTCAAGTATCATTACTAGAGTTGGACAGAGAAAGGTAATTACATCCTCAAAGTCATGCTGCCTCCACAAAACATTTCTATTTCAAGCAAGTTTTGACAGCAGGTATTTGGCCAGCTCAATCCTTACCCATCATTGCTGCTACTTACATCATGACTGAATTTGTCCTGTGAAAGGTGCGACTGATGTAAGACCACAGGACAAGTCAGATGGTGAGCCCAGATTGGAATTTGGGGATTCTTGTCTCCCTGTGCCGGATCCAGTATATCAGAGAACAGTACAGAAAAAGTAACGGACAGAGAAGGGACCACACAAAGGAGATGTCCCTGAAAGAGGAGAGCAGCGTGGGGGAAGACAGGAACGACAGTTAGGAGAAGAGGGCACAGCAGCATAAGGCAAGGTGGACTCTCATTTGCCTCCTTTGAGGGAATTTCTGGAGGCAGACAGTAACCACCACCTCCAAGCCACAGGGGTGTGAGCATGCTCATGCATTGGGCGGGGGGTGGGGGGGGAAGGGTCGGCAGCTTAACAGCTAGTATGCAAATTACATTTAAGAAAGAGAACTGCTGAATGGAGGGAAGTAGCTGGCTAAAGCTCTCAGCAGAGGTGAAGTAACAGTGGGGATGCTGTGGCACTGCAGAGGGGCTTGCAGTATGAATGCATTCAGATTCTGTCAGCAAAACTCCATGGTGTAGGCTAAGCTTCTTATGTGAAATACTTCAACTCCCTGAAACAAATCCAAGTCCCAGAGGGGCTGACTCAACCTTCCCTGTAGGAATCAGATCTCATGACAGAGACGTCTACATTTGTTCGGTAAAATCCTATGGCCCCTTGCATAAGAAGAGGGTGCATTTAGCTTATACTAGATGAATACTAAATCCTTCTCCTCACACTGTAAGGGGTACTTGGTACTTGTCCACTTGGCTGTTGGCCTCCACTACAGAGGAGCACTGCATTTTACTCTGGCAACTTTTGCATGGGCAGTAGCACAGTTTATCTACCTGAGGATGAAATATATGATATAAACTATGTGAGACATTTATTGTAACAGGAAAAGGTGGAAATCAGAAAGACAAATGGACTAGGGCATATCCTTGGTCATCTAAAGGTGAATGCCGCTGTCCACATGGACAGCTACTTGATGCAACACTGGCTCTGTTACCGTGAAAGGAAAGGGCTCAGGTGCAATAAAGCAAGCTGCAGCAATCACCTTTGGCTGTAGATTGAACACTCATGAGCTTGGTGGAAAGCTACTTCCATCTTTTTATTACCCGAAATGAAATGCCATAGATTAGATCATTAAAAGGTGGTGAGGGGGAAGAAATGTGATCCAAAGAGGACCCAAAATAGAGCACCTGGGAAAAATTAGGCCCCCATTTATTGCCTAGAGGAAAACCTTCAATAATATAGAGTTATGCATTTTCCCTAGAAATGGAATTATTTTTAGAAGAACGACTAAGAGTTAGCTGTATGTGTAAGAGTAAGGGTAGGAAAGGTAATACCACTATCATCTTTTGAAATTCCATTTTTATTTTTGTTGTTACATTCTAGACTCTTATTACGAGCTCCCGATTAAAACAACCTTCAGACCAGAGCAAGCGCTTTGGGCTTTCAGTAAATTCACCAGAGTTTCATTGGAGGCCTTATACAATATATTACACAATATACCAAAGCCTGTTAGAACAGACTTTTTGAACTTTTCACAGCTTAAACTTTTTATTTCTGCTCTTCACACAGCTAGCTGCGATCAATTTTCATTTGAAAACATACTTGTAAAAATCTCTTGAGACTCAAAAACAACAGTAATTATATTACAGTAATCTGTGATACATGGATTCAAACAGAACGGGGACTCATTCACCAAAGCATGATAATGCTGTTATCTCATTGCTTTTTGTCTAAGCACATTGATCGTTCTAATTACAAACAACAGGGAAAAAACAAACAGAAGTAAAAGCTTTCTCTTTTTTAAAAGCAAAGGAACTCTGGTCCTTATGGATAAAACATATGGTAAACAAAAGGTGTAGTTCTCTATGCCTATACCTCAGTATCAGTGTATTTATTTATATTGGCACCAAGCTGGTGTGGAAGGTTAAAGAATCAGCTTCAGTCATCCCTACTCAAGCTGACATTTAAGATTAGATAAGGTAAATTGTGATTATCACTGCAAGATGCACTAGATGCAAATCTGTCTGAAAGAATCTCATCCTTCCTAGCCTCCAGCACGCAGTATAAAATGCAGGCCTAATTGATCCTTATCACTAAAGTTTCCAATTATGAGTCAGGAGGTAATAGTTAATACTGCCGGCAGCACTGGCTGGGCCAAAGAGACATTGTTTGGGGAATCAAACTCATCACAAGCTCTGGGAGACTGGTTGATACACCAAGAACAATTTTTCCCCTTTACAGTGGCTCACCTCCCATTTAGAAACCTAAAGAAGAGGCCAGACTTTCCACTGCAGTCAGAGCCCAGCCAACCTTGCTCTTCTCCAAGTGGGAGGCAAAGACATAGCAATCTCCTGCAGTGCCCCAGACAAAGTGGTGACCATGGGAGTTAGAGAGGAGGAGGGGGGAGGCAGGCAAAGACTTTTACTTCCCTGGGCTCTCTCCTTGCTGTGACTGTGGTAGCATGTGCTCATGCCACTGTAGCTGAGGAGCAGGCTTATTTGTGGGCACCAAAAAGCCCCTGTCCCTCGAAACCTGTGCTATGCAAGCACAGCCCCATGCCACCCAGCAATAGAAGCCAGGAAGTCCTGAGCACTGTAGTGTATGGGGGGAGCAGAATGGCACCCCCATCTCCAGGATTTTTGCCATAAGAGATGCTGCTTCTTTCCCCACCCTCCATAGATACACTACTGGGCTGCAGGAAGCCCAAGCCGCAGGCTTCTTGCAGCTGGGATTTGGTGAGTCTGCCTGTCAGAGGCAGCAGCCCGGCAGTGGGGGCACCCCAGGGGCTGTCTCTTATGCCCTACTCTGGCCCAGTATCATCTAGGGAGGGAGGGGAGCAGAGCACTGCCTCCCATGGCAAAAATCAAGGCTGGGGTATACTCTTTTGCTTCCCACCCATACACTGTGGGATGCAGGAGTGCCCAGCTTCTATAGGTGGTTGGCACAGGGCTATGCCAACCTAGCAGACTCGGGGGTGGGGGAGAGGAGGTGTGGTGATTCTGGCACCATTTCTAAGTCAACAGCCAGGGCACATGCCCTGCTTACTTCCCCCTAGTCACACTACTGGTGGGAAGGCAGGGATTTGCTGATTTTCTCAAGTGGAAGCCTATGAGCAGAGGTGTAACTACTATTTTTGGTGCCCTGAGCAGCACAGCAGACCTGGCAGTGGGGCTTGAGGCTTGGCATCTGTGGTCTGTGGTCAGCACTGAGCATCAGGAGATAGCTAAGATCCACAGGATGTAGTCAGGGGTCTCAAGAGCCCAGCATCTTGGGCTCCGCAGCCATAGGATGCAGGCAGTGGGGCTTGAGGGTACCACTGATAGCCATGTGGAGTGATGATTATAAAATGTCTCATTCAGCAGCAGGATTAATCCCCTGGCTGCAGACTTCTTCTTTCACATGCTGCAAGCTCCCTGCCTGATGGAGGCTATAACTGCTGAAATCTTGAGACCCCTTGGCTCTGTTCCAGCACCCCTTCTCAGTCATTGCCCAGAGCTCATGTTCCTCTTGCCCCTACCTAGTTATGTTACTGCCTATGAGAACTTTTGAAAATCTGACTGCTTCATTTAGATATTTTTGACAAATTGGTTCAAAGGACACATTATGACTTTTCCTGGCCTTATGACCCAGCCATAGCAATAGCACCCCCATCACCCAGCCACCCATCACTCTTTGACATAATTTGACCCTATCAATATAAAAACTTTATGCAAATATAGAATACTGATGAAATACATTTTATATTTCCCTGTCTGTACTGATTTAAAGAGGATTGAATTGTCAAACCCCATAACTACAGAGCCTGGGTTAAGCTGAAACAGCTCATGCTTTAACTTCAGTGATTGCTTGTTCAGTCCCTAGAATAAGAACTGAAAGTGCAGCCATCACAAACACACATGATGAGATATATTCTGATACAGTAGTGCGAACCTGATGCCCTTTTGGAAATGGGTGCAGCTGCGTGAAAGTCAGTGTTTCATTTAATCGAGGGTCAGGTTAGTCTCTGGATTTTTCTATCTGTGCTTGGTTTTAGAGTTTAGGGTTTGAATAACACAAAAATTCAAAGCAAAGCTCTGGTAAAACTCACCATTTTGCCTAGCTCTGCACTGAAAGCATGTGAAAACGCAAGATTTTGTTGGACAACACCGATGCAAATTCATAAGGCTTTTGACCTCCAGGTAGAATCTGGACTGTTACTATAACCATGAATTTTGTTTGGTTTTGTTTGGTTTTGATGAGAAACCATAAATGGGAGCAAATTCACTTGAAACTGGATTTTGCCTCACTTGAAAGGTTTATGAACCTCTGAGTGAGCCTCAGGTTTGGAATTAAACTTGATACCAAGGAGTAGAAAAGTAAAACGAGTTAATACTTGCTAGAGGTATTGAGGGGACTACAAAGAGCTTTCAGAGATGGGGAGGAAGCAGTTCCATTACTAAAAGAAAAAGACTCAAAATTAATGTTTCAAAGGTGACTGAATTATTTACGCTATTATCAAATCTGTCATCAACAAGAATAACAGAGATCAAAAAGGTTGAAATATTGAGAAGGAAGGGCATCTGCTTAAAATAACTTGGAAAACATAAACATATACAATCCAGGTGGCTATGATGATATGCTAGGACAATGACCTATTACAATTATACAAGTTGCAGGCTTTGTCTACAGTTGAAAATTGCAGTCATTTAACTAATGGTATGATTTAAAACCAATTGAGTTAAAATATTGCAGAATCCTATGGGACACTTATTTCAGTTTTATGAATGGTTTATTTATGAGTGGTAGCTTAAGGCTGATTTGCAATAGGTTTAAGTTTAATACTGATTGCACAGCTGCAACTTTCTTGTACCAGAATAGTTTTGGGCTTCAGGTAAGCTAATAAAGGACTGGAAGACGTAAGCAAAATGCTGGTCTTCAGAAAAAGAAAGAAAAGGGATCTTGGTAAATTCCAGTACCTACATTTAACATTAACTAAAGTAAAATAGTAAAAGAAAATATGTTGATGGGGTGAACAACACGTTTAACCTACCTAGCCAGATTGTGTCACTCTGACTCCCAAGTAGATATTTATTTCACAAGTGGTCTCATTGATTTTTCATATGACTAGTTGTGGCGATAAGTAGTTTTTAACAACAATAAAGGTAACAAGTGCCAGTAGACAAATTTGATAGGTTTATTAGGCATCTCAAAATAGGTGGAAGAATAGGATCAGAGCAGAAGTAACAGAACAGAATTGGATTCTGATTCAGTATTAAATAAAGTGTTTCACAAACTTTCAAATAAAAAATCTTTTAAATGGTTTGGGATAGAAACTATCTTTGGGTTGAAAAAATGTTGGAAGAGAAAGGAGTAAGACAACCAGAATGTGGGCTTGACCAACCAGCCTTGATCTTAGATTGTTGTAACTCAGGGGAATCAGAAGCAGATGGGTCAGGAGCCTGAGGCCTGTAAGGAGTTATGAAATAAATAGTCATCTTGGATACTGCCATGAGCTAGTAGGAAGTCAGAAACAGGAAACAGGGATCCAGACTGGCCAGGGGGGTCTGGAGCTGGCAGCCATAACTGTATAGGACTGGAATGTGGGTGATTGCCAAACTAAACCATGTGCCAAGAGCTGTCCATCAGAGTACAGGGGTCTAGAAGTGCATTAGGTCAAACAGCCAGCAAAGAAGTGTGAAAGCACAAGGGGCCAGGGTGGAGTCTGGCACAAGGAGCGTGCAGGCAAGAACACAGATGAAGTCAGGAGGCAGGGCCCTAGGAACAGGAAACCAGGAACAAACAAGCAGGATCTAGGAACAGGTCAGAGACCAAAAAACTAGAGGTGAAGTTAAACATTAGGGGTGCAGACAGAAGTGCAGCTCCCAGCTGTATCTCCAACATTACCCAGGACCAAACAGAAGTTTACTGTTTGTTCCAGGGGGGAGGGGAAGCTAGCTGTGGGCCAGGTTTGCAGAGCAATGGCTAGGCTCTCTGCTAGTGCTCACTGTTTTCAGAATTGGAGTGGGGAAAGGCAGCGGAAGGAGCTCATTTTTGGAGCTCCCCAGCTGGTGCTCAAGGGTGGGGTGGATATGTTTGGTCACAGCTATAAACTACTTTCTATGGCCAAATCAGGCAAAAATTGTCACTTCTGTCTGCACCCTAGAATTAGATCATGTTAAGAGCCCTTAAAACTTGAATGATAACATATTAAGGCTCATTAACAATTGCTAAATGCCCTTTAGGCATTTTAAAGTTATGCTACTTTGGACAAGTATTATCTTTGAACTGGGCTACCTAGATTGAATTAAATTAACTTCTGCGTGTTTACCTGAGATAAAAGCACCAGTCTAGTACTCCAGTATCTTAGGAGGCACTGCTTCCTGATAGATTACCTGTCATCCATGAATCTATGACCCTGGACCAACCAGGGTGGGGATGGGGTTAGTGAGGAGGGAGGGAAAATGGGTGGAAGAGAAGCCAGGTGTAGCGGGGCTAAGAGAAGGGGTGGAGGAATGGGTGGTTGGGAAGCTGCTGGGCTGTTGCCTCCATTGTGCTACAAATTGCCTCCCCAATCCCCAACTCACCCCCTTCACTCCCCAGATTGCTCTTCTACCACTCTAGTTGCCCTCTCTGCCCCCCATTGACCCTTCCATTCCCAGATCACTGCCCTGCTCTCTGATCAGCCCAAGAGTGGTGGATGTGCTGGGGAGGGAGGGGCGGGGAATCCCCTTCCCTGCCTGCTCCTGGGTTCCCTGAAGATGACAGCACTCCTGTGCACTCAGATTCAGCCCCCAACAGGCCTTGGAACTGATAACTTTTAGATATGCTTTAGTAGATGGCTTCTGGTATTAAGGCTAGTATTAGCTAAAATCTTCATTAATGAGCTTAAAAAGCAAATAAATAGTGCACTGGTGAAGCTTGTAGGTGCTACTAAATTGGAAGGAGTTGCAAATACCATTTAGCATAGAGATACAACTAAAGGAATGTAGAGAGATTAGAAAGCTGGATTCCATTTGTGGAAAAACCCTCACAAATTAATACAACTGGGAGGAAAATGAGGCAAACACATACATTCAGTGTGCAGAGAAGAGAAATCTGGAAGGCAGCAATACTTAAAGAGACTTAGGGCTGACAAGGAATGGCATGTATGCATTTGTAATGTGATATGCCAGCTAAAAAGGGGCAATGCAAATGTGTGCTGTATATGCAGAGGAGTATCACACAGCAGGGGGATGACAGTCTCCCTTGCTCTCATGTAATTGCTCCAGAAGTATTGTTTTCAGTTAGTGCATCTTCTGAGCAGAAAGATATCAACAAATTTCAGAAAACCAAAACACAAGTAATGAGGTTGGAGAATTGAGAGAGCTGGAGATATATCATTTAACTGAGCAGTGACAAATGGGGGGAAATAGAGCAAGATGCAACCGGAGAAGGAAGATGAAGACACACAAAAGGAAAGGGACAAAACTAAAGAAAAGGAAAGCTCAGATTACATGTAAAAAACAATTGCGAATAAACTTGTTAGATTAAGGATAGCCAACCTGTGGCACAGACAGCCTCAGCAGGCTGGGGAGGGGACAGGCAGCAGTGACTGGTAGGGCAGGAAGTAGAAGGCCAAAAGCAGATTGGGCAGGGAGCTTAGGGCAGGAATGGGAAAGGGATAAAAGTGGTACTTGGTGAGGATGCCAGGCTAATTTGTGGCACACCTGAGAAGGTTGATCCCAACTGTGTTAGGCCTGGGAATAATGTACACATGGTGGAAACTGGTGCGCAGGCTTTTTAAAACCAGACAGAGTACACAAACTAAGAAACAGCCTGAACGGTGCAATCATACACTGGCAGAAAGCTGCATGGTTAATGAGATCTTTTGCATTTCTTCAGTCCATTCTGCATGGTTTTGTAATGAAGTTCCTCATTGCTCTGGTAACAAGATACAGTGGAAAATTCAGGTATTTAGTTCTGGCAAACCACACTAAAGTTAAAATACATTACACAACCTGTAGAATCTTTCCCTTGTGGGAAGACTGAGTGATGCTGTGCTAAAACCCAAGTCTTTAGTTGTTTGATTGCCAGGTGTTTCAGGAAGATTACAAATGTTCCAGAATCCATATCACAATGGTTCTTCTTTTAGATCCCTTATTCAGCGAGGACTTAAATGACTATCTTTTGTGTGTTACTGTACAGAGCTGGTAGTTTCTCCTTAGTAAAGTTTGTGTAGCTAATATAAGCTGTTTTGGCAAAGTTAGACTAGAGAAGAAAAATCAATCTGTCTGAAGTTTCTCACATCCACTTTTCTGGCAGAATAGGCTTTTTACAAAGTTGTGGGAGGAAATCAGCCAAGGCATTCATTAGAAATAATAGCTTAAAAAATTCAGAGGTACTGAAGTGTTTGAAAATCGTTATAGCTTTTTTGTTGTTGTTTGTAAATTAAAGGAACATAGCAGCTCAGAAACTACTTGGCTTAGACACTGAAGGGTTTTTTTATTTATCAAGGTTTAAACAAGGCCTGGTACTGTTGACCATATTAGATTACTGAGCTGTTTATTTTTTAAGTTGAATAGTCCAGGACTTATGAGAAAGTCACCATGAGAACATGGTAGGGAGAGGGTCCTTTTAAGCTATGGAGCATGGTCATTCTCTCAAAGAATAAGCATGCAAACACATACTGACATGCAGGCTGAAGACTCCTGATTAGAATTGGTAAAAACTCAGAATTTTCAGGTCCTGAGAAATGTTGACTTTCAGAATGTGATTGAATATTTTTTGAAATTTTCACTATGGAAAGTTCTGAAATTTTGTTCTGAACTTTCTAAAATGTTGGAACCCATTTTATGGGGTTTTATTGTATTTATTTTATCATCAGTTAATGGCACATTTGTAGTAATATCTGATATTATAACCAAACTGTTTTCTCTCATATTTTAAACCTTTAAGATCAGATGCAACTTACTGCTGATGCAGGGATGGTGTTTCCATTTTCTTCCCTCTCTTGTAACAGAGGCAATTCTTAGAGTCTGACACAGCACAGGAGGACAAAAAGGGGTGTCATTTATGACCCATCAACAAATAAGTGAATGAGAGCTGCAAAGAAACCAAGAGAAAAATTTGAGTGATGACTGTAAGCAAAGGGAAAAATGCCAGAAGTGCTCAGCATAGGACTAACTCTGCTCCCATTGGCCTCCACTCAAGCAGAACTAGTCCAGTGGTCAATATTTCTGAAAATCCCATGCCATAAGTATATAGGAAGGAGATAGTAAAAACAGGCAGGTTGAGCCTAGTTTTGAGACTATTTGATGTCAGTGGCAAAATGCTTATTGACTTCTGAACCTGAGGGATCAGGCCTTATGTTAGAATGACAGGAAGGGAATTCAATAAAACTTGGGTGTTTGGTGAAGTGTGAGAAAAGATATTGGGTATGTTTTCTCTTTCCCTATCCAACTATGGAGTTTTCTCCAAAAAACTAGAGTTATTTGGATTTCAAGGTTTATTATACACAGTCCTGGATGAGCAGCAGTTTAAGGTAGCAAGTCTCAAAATTCCTCTCCACCCACAGTTTAGGTGTTAGTTGCATTTCCTTCAGGCCTCAGTCATGACTGCATTGTGGCTTTCATTTTATACAGGAACAGCCCCAGTTTCCTCTCCCAACCTAGCAGCTGAGCTCAACTGAAAGAAACTATTGTATAAAACAGCAGGGAGTGGAAAAAAAACATTTAAAATGAAATTCTTCTAATCATTTGCTGAAATGGCCATAAATATGGGTTTGAAGTCCCAGCTGGTAAGGTAGGTTTAGAATTAAATTCTACTTACATTAAGAATCAGAGTCTGGAGGCTATATTCTTGAGTCAGTCACTTTTCCTATATTTAAAGATTAACAGGAAATATATGTACACGTAAGCAGGGCTGGAATTTCAATAGGGATTACGTAAGTGCTAGTGTAAGGATAAGCACTGGAAAAAAAAAAGTGTTTATATTACCAAACTGATGGCTGTCATCCTACTCTCATGGAGGTCAATAGGATCACTTCCATTAGCTTTAGTAACTGCACAGTCAGTCTCTGCAGGATAAACCTGTAGCATTCTGAGACTTCTGAAATGTTGTCATACTGGGGCCCTGTTTTGGTTAGGTTGTCTCAGACAATTTTCTTCCAGTTTGGTGTCGTGCAAAAAGTTTCCTTTTCCACATACAGTAGCATAACATTTCTGTGATAATTTTAACAGCCGTTTACATTGAAGAGCTATATTAAGAAACATTCTAATATATTTTTACCTGTATATTAATTTAAATTATCGTTAAGAACAGGCCAGACCAGTATCATGTCACCAGCCTGGTATCTGCAGACTGCTACAGAATATTCCTTAGGCCACAATTTGGGAAGCTGTGCTGCAGCAGAATTCTGCCTGTTGTCTGTCTCTTTTTATAATTGTAAAGACTACGTACCAGTGTGGGAACTAAGTACTCTCCAGAATTACAAAGCTCAGGCGAAAAACCTGCATATCTCTTGACACCTTCAGGCAGAGTTAGACTGTGCAAGCTTGTTTAAAAAAAACAGACAAAAAATAGGATAGGATCCAAGGAACGGTGGCTGGAGGCACTGCAAAACCTACCAAAATTATGGGAGTGGGAACTGGGACACAGCTGCTCCATTACAACTGTGATACACTATGCCCACTCCTCACACTTCTGAAGCACAAGTGGTGCTGCTGCTAGCTTAGTCCTATTTATATGCCCATAGGCTTTCCCTCTCAGCCCAGTTTATTGCAGTGCATGTGCCTCCTGTCATAAGGGCTAGGGACAGAAGTGACACATAAGCTGGTTTAAGTGACCACAAACTGATTTAAACCTGTAACAGAACAGAAGTTCAGTGCACATAAACCAGTTTCAAAATGGCTGAAACTGGTTTAAGATAAACCTGGTTGAATATAGTATCAGATTGAACTGATTTGGGACAAACTTCTGTTTATGAAACTTCTGTCCCAGACCCCTTTCTGGTTCAAGTTAAATTAGAGTCCCCCAGCACCCCAGTATGCTTTCCATCCATGTGCTGGGCTCTGCTGTCTGCTCCAGCAGAGAAGGTGAGGGGAAGGAGAGAGAGGGGGAGATAGGCAGGGACTCTCCCTCCCTCCAGGCAAACCCTGACTGGAGTCTGAGGCCAGGGAGGAGGTTTAAACCCTGCCCCCCTCCCCAGTTAACTCCCTCTTCCCCCAAGTACAGAGCTGCCCTGCCCTGCTCTGCTAAACTTACTGAAAGTTACTGCTGGCTGTGACTGGACTGCAAATCCCAGAGGCACCTAGGAGCAGGAAGAGAAAGTGATAAGCAAACATGCGGAGTCCTGCTGCTGTGATGCTGGACTGCAAATCCCAGAGTCTTTGGGGGCAGCAAGAAGAATAAGTGCCAGAAAGCCCTGCTCTAGCACCCCTTGGCTTCTGGCCTGGGCCACAGAGGGTATGTGGCTGCGTTTCCTGAATCAAAAGTAAATGTGTGTCCAGTTGTTTCTCAGCTTAATCTTTGCAGCTTAGACTAACCTGCAAAGACTGAACTGATTCAGCCTTGAGCTTTTTGACTGTCTGTACTTAGGCAAGGTGCTAGACTACTTCTGGTTGCACACAAGGACCAAGCACAGTGTGCCTTACCAAAGCATTTCCTGGAGCTGTACTGGGGCAGTATGCATTTCTCTGGGGTCAAAACTTAAAATCAAGATTTTGTTTCAAATTAAAATTCCTTCTGGGAAACAGGTTAGTTTTTTAAACTGGGACTGTCCTGGGCAAATCAGACCATTTGGTAAAATTTGGTATTTTACACTGACAGCTGCATAAAGTCAGGATGCAAGTCAGCTAGACTTCTTGTGCAGAATTCCACAGTGAAGAAAGAACACTCAATAACTGAGATTTTTGGAGTGTTATGGTAGGATTTCAAAGCTTCTTGCCAATAGTGAAATCAGAAAGGGTATTTTATGCAGTTTATTTTGCCATGTGTGGAGCCTAGTACCTTATATCTCTATATTTTGCCTGCAGTTATCCTTTATATATCATCCACTGGAGCACAGAGTATAGGTAGCTCTAGGTTGTTCAACTGCTAGACTAGAAAGTGCATTGAAGAAACACTGCAAATCTTTTCCAATTATAAAAAATTGCTCTTTTTTTCCTGATGATGTTTCTCTGTAAGGAGCTGGTGTTTTACTTAGATTGATTTCCATTAAGGTTGTTATGAGCAGTGCAAGATAAGAATCAGCGCAAGAGGCTTTTTATTTTTATTTTTTAAAGATGGTCCAAAGCCAGCTGCTGAAAGAGACAATAAGCTTGCTTTTTTTTTTCTTCCAAAAAGCTAGTGCAGCCTTACTCCTTGCTGAGACATGTCTGCATTCTCAAATTGCCTAGGCTGAGGCTTTTCATGCTTCAACAATGACAGCCATCTTCTTACTTCTTGTCACTTTCTAGAGGTGCTATAAATAGCATAGTGCTACATTTATCAATTATTTGTTCAGCTTTTCTCATTTATTTTACTACAGAGAACAAAAGGTAGAACAGGACCAAAGTACAAAAACTTTTCTAAGGACTTAGACAAGTTCATTAATAGAGCAGGACAAATTTTGAAACCAATGGCAAAAACTCACTGAGTGTAAAGGGGTGTACTGGGTAGCCATGTTGATCGGAGACAAAAAGACATACAAAAAACTAGAGCTCTTGGTTCCAAAATGATACCTTTTATTTCTAGTTGGTCTAATAAAAGGTATCATTTTGGAACCAAGAGTTCTAGTTTTTTGTATGTCTTACTGAGTGTAAAGAAACCCAAATGGGATACCAAAACCGTACGGAAGAAGCATAAGAATAAACCAAACAAAAAAGGTTCACTGGTTACCAGTTTCCCTTCCCCCACAGCCAATATTTACCACGGGGAAATTTATACCATGTCAGACATC
>NW_017729032.1:145131585-145138459 GCF_001723915.1 Gavialis gangeticus
ACTGAGTGTAAAGAAACCCAAATGGGATACCAAAACCGTACGGAAGAAGCATAAGAATAAACCAAACAAAAAAGGTTCACTGGTTACCAGTTTCCCTTCCCCCACAGCCAATATTTACCACGGGGAAATTTATACCATGTCAGACATCTCATAAATGCCTGGAGCTCCAGACAACATTCATTTTCACTTTCCAATTTCCTTCAGCATTGCAGTGATCTTTTTCTAATGAGAAACAAACACCAGTTGATAATTCATGCTCCGTATGAATTAGAATCCTCTTTCTACATTAAGCAAAACATAGACAATAACCCTAGGACTCCACCTCTCAACCTCCAAGGCAAGTGACTGCATCTTTGTCATGTCTAAGACATGTGTTCAACCCTAAGCTCAGTGACCAAAAACACAACTCTATCATATTCTCAGATGGCTGAGAACATGATTCCCTCACCTCAGTGGTAGGGTTGGTGGGGGAGAGGGCAGGGGGTGAAAGCTCTTTGTGTTTATACACATTGATGAGTCTTTTGTTTAGTAGATGGAGATAACAGAAAGAGGCTTTGTAAATGAACAGAACTGTCTGAACCCTGTATAATCATCTTCATGAAAAAACTGCTTAGCTTTATTCCAATGGGAGGCAGCTGAAGAGGTGATAATGTATCTGTCAGCTGCTAACTGAAAAGTAAAAATAATACTTATAAATAGAATTCTCATAGATTTGGTCATAAATATTTCTTGCATAAAAATACCCAGAATGTCAGAGTAGACAGGTTTCAGCATTCCATATACATGTATTTTAACTCTCAGTGGACATGTCTGCATGTGCACCAAAGCACGTACTAAATGACTATGCAGTAACCGCTGGTACTACCCAGTCCCAGTGCTGCACAGGTTGTTTTCGACCCTATGGCACAATAGCAACATAGTATCTCATGTGGACAGACCAGTGGGAATTTACAGCATTCTAGATAATAAGTAATAGGAAAATAGAAGTGACCAGCAAAGAAAGCTGTGACTTGGAGGCTAAGAGTAGGGATAAAGTGAGAACTTAAAAAAAAAAAAAGTCAGTCTGAGTTTGACTTTTCAAAGGATTTTAGATAGCAAAAGCTTATTCAACCGTACAAATAACGAAGAAAGACAAAGTGGAGCTACTATCCAGTGAGATAGCGGGTAGAGATTAAAGGTAATTTAGGCAGGTACCTAAAATTAAATTAAGTATTTCATCTCAGTCTTCAGTAAGGAAACAGGAAAGGCAGGAGGAGACTGGCTAACAGGAATAAGCATATAGAAATGAAAGTCACCACAAATAAGATGGTAGGAAACCTCAAATTACTTAATTCACTTCAGTCAAGGGGGCAAGACAATTTCCATCCTAGATTTCCGAAAGAATTGGCACATGAAATTATATGTCTGGTATCAAGGATTTGGGATACATCAAATCAGACACATATCATGTTTCAGAATGACAAATGTAGTACCTATTTTTAATAAGGGGAAAAAATGTGATTTGGGCAATTTCAGACGTCCTGATCTCAATCCTATCCATTAGAATGATTTTTGAAGAATACTTAAAGAGGTGGAGAAAGAAGGAAAATGGGATATTGATGCAACATTAGATTTACCAAACAAATCTGATATCTTGCTTTGAAATGATGATTGAAGTCCAAATTGACTAGCTCTACATTTCCTTTGTTTTCCATTGGAAAATCAGTTAAGTATTTAATAGTTGGCACAGAAATTAATAGTTAATCAGGTAGAATAGACATTACCGTAAGAACTGCAGGGTGGCTAAGGAATTGGCTAAAGGGGAGATAACAACAGGTAGAAGGAGAAGTACTGGGCTAAAAGGGGAAATTCATGGGGTTTCTTTGTGGATCAGTCCTAGAATAGATCTTGCTTAATACTTTCATCAATCATCTTATCTTAAAAGGTAAGCTTTTCTTGATGACACAAGTCAGGAAACACCATTAAAATAGAGAAGGACATGGATATCATGCAGAAAGAACTACTGACTGATGACTTTAAGACTAATAGTAGCCTAGCATGTGGGGGTCAGAGAGGGTGCTTCTAGGCTCCCAGGAATCAATATTGGGATATAGGGATCAGGACAGGGTGGTGCTGGCCCCAGGGCCTAATCCAGCCTATAGACCAGTCCCACTCCACTTATCTGATCCAGGGCCAAAAGGCTGAGCACCACTGGTTTATGGCAAAGGACAGTGCTGGCAGAAAAACAAAGGGGTATAAACCAGATGTGAACACATTAGAAATTAGGTTTCTAGCCACAGTATGACATTCTGAAACAGGCTTCTAGTGGATTTCTGTGCTCCCACTATTCTTAACTTGTGAATGATGGTAATTTTTATGGAAGGGATTCCATGATATGGTTATCTGCAACAGCGGGGGACTGGAATCAGGAAGTCCAGGGGGACTGGAGCCAGGAAGTCCATTCCAATCCTATATTTTAATTGAAGTCTCAGAAGACCATAGCAGATGCTATGGCTAATAGGACTCTACAAGGTAGGGGCTGCAGGAGGGTCAGAGTCAAGAAGTGCACAAAGAGAGAATGAACTAAATACCAAGCTGTTAAAATTTGCTAGACTCTTTCCCATGCAGTTTCTTCTGGTCTGAGCAATTAGTATGTTGAAGAGCACTCAGAGGAACCAACTATGACTTTTTGTGAGCTTGACCTTGGACTCAGGGTTACTGCTCACAACACCAGCTAGTTGTAGCATCAGGAGGACCCACTCATCAGTTGAGAGTAGCCATGATGAAATTGCCTGGGAGCACTGGAAGTTGGCATAAGTAGTGGGAAACTCCAAGGCAGGTAGAATCACCAGCTGGGGAGATCTTTCCAGTTTTGACTCTATCCCTTTTAACTGTGCTGTCTTGATTCTGAATAATGCAATTTGGTCAAAATACTTACTTACCTCCCAAGATGGGTGTGAGGACTGGAAAATGTTAGTTGAATATCTTGCAAAATTAAACTTAGCATTTATCTCGGAGTTTAATTCACATCAATATTTGTTACAGGTCATATTGGCCTTCAAATGTCTTTCCAATAAGCTGACCACTTGATGTTGCTCTCCTTGTTGCTTCCACAGTTCTTTAGAATTTGCTTTCCAAATACACTCTTGTACTTAAAAATATGAATAAATCTAAGAAGGAAACTCTCTTTCAATACTTCTCAGTGGTACTTTGTTGGGTAGGCTAATGGTTTGACTTTGAGAGGAAGAGAAGTAATAGGCTGAAACCATTTAACAATATTACCATAGAAGGCATGGGTTCTTGGCCTAGATTTAAATTTTTATTAAATAACATATCTGTTTAAGATCATAGCCCTGAGGGAACATGGTAGCCTCTTGCCACTATATCAGCATTAGGCAGACATGCAAAGATTTGACCACAGAGTCCCTTGCAAATAAACTGGGGAAATTCACTTTTACAAGAGAGCCTTGTAATGAACTTCCTGCTTGCAACAGAACACAGGCATTAATATTAGAATATACCTTCCATTTTATGGGGAAAAACTCTCAACCATATGTTAAATATTATGAGTCCACTTCGTTTATTTAACTCCCACATAGTCTAAGCTGAATTAAATGTGGATTTGTCATGGCACAGAGTCCTGTGAACCCCTCCCCTTGCAATCAAAGAAACAGCCTTCCTTCTGAAGAAGATTTAAAACAAGTCTGGTCTCTGCTGTAAGGATCGAAGGTACAGCAGGGTGGCACCTTAGCGCATCTTTACACATGCTCTGGGGCCTGGAGGGGGGTGCGTTTTAATTAAAGCAGCTCGCATGGGCTGGTCTAGTTAAAAGACCCGTTGAGTCTCTTGTATTCTCTGTCCCCCATTTCAACGTGGCGACGGGGGCACTTTAACTAAAACTTTTCCGATGCTGGATACATGAAACACTGCAGCACTGGGAGCATTCTGATTAGAACGCTCCAGCACGCTGAAGGTGTTTAGTTCAGAAGTGTACCGCTGCCACTTTCTGTGTGCTGACACACATTTTGCCATTTATAGAACTACATGCGACGCAGCGCAGCGCACGTTGGCTCAAGTGCAGAGCAGACTCAGTTAAACAAGTCAGCTCCGACCTGCTGGATCTCCGGCATGACATAGGACAAAAAGGTATGTTTATAAATGCCCTTAGAGGCTAACTGGTTCAGAGAGTCATGAACTTTCAAACAACCTATATAGGAATGGACTAAAAGAATGCAATAAAGATGAGGGTCCTGCCCATCTTCTATTGTTGATTAACACTCAGCAAATATGATATATTTTATGGTTTAGGCCAAGTCATAGCATTTCAATACTGCATGTCATCCATACCTTTACTTTTAAAAAGTGGTTTAAAGGCACTTGGAGCATGATAAATATACATCAGTTTACACTCTTAGATATTAACCTATAAAATCAGAGTTATATTTTATGAGAGAGATCCAAGAGACTCATCATCACATTCAAACCCTTACTGTGCTAAATCTTAGTGAGACAATAATGGCTCAGTCCCAAGATCTCCTGACAGCACTTTGTGTATAATACTGTACCATACCATAACATGCAATTTGTGTCATCTCTAAAATAACTTGAGAATATCACATACTCTGATATGTAATAACATTTACAGATAACTGAAAACAACGTCAAGCACCTGCTTCTGCTAACCTGTTGGTATCTGGTGCATTACTTATATTAGTTTTCAAGCAGTTCCATAGCACTATTCCAAGTGATTAGGTCAGCTATTTATGTCTGAGTGAACAGTCAGTCTTCAAGAAGTGATACTTCCTGCTATTCATAATCTGTTCTGACTACATGGAAAATTCTATGGAATGACCTGTATCAGGTTGTATCCTGATTTGGTACAAAATTATATCCCAGTTCTAGATTTCTGTAGAAAAGTTGAAAATGTCTCTAGCAAAGATCTCACATTTTAGCTGAGTTTAAAAAAAATTAGTGTGATTTCTGTATAAAGCCATTGATTTTTCCCCCATATTAAATGCTTCAGGACATAAAGGCTGAATATTCCTAGGTTTACAGAGGCTCATCTGACCAAAACTCCAAACATATTTCTACATGGCTATTTATTTTTTTAATCTATTAATTCATTAGTATAAACTTAAGTCTGATTAAATCTGTTAAAACTATTTTCTAACAAATGACTTGCAAGCTAATATCCACCACAAATGTATATAGACACTTTTTGCCTACCTATTCCTATATGTCTACAAACAAGCCTATCATCATAGCATCAAAAATAATATCTATTATTAAACCATGTTTAATTTGTATTATCAAACCCATCCAATATAAGCTTAACGCAAATTTTTGCAAGAAGAGAGATTTCATCTCTTTTCTGTTAGTCTTTTATGGCTTGGGTATCGTAACCTAGTAGTATGATAGAAAGTCATATGCTATGCTGAAAAGCACCGAGAAGCAGAGTTTAGCTAACATATCTGCACAAACCACTTTGGGCTTCAGTCCAGTAATATCTCATTAACTAAACTGGGTCAGTCTAGGTTATTACTTGGATGAGAATGCTCCAGGGAAAACATGAGGTGGCAGAAGATTCAACACTTGGAGTCAGAAGTAATAATAATAAAAAAAGGCCCAGGGTTGCACAAGGGAGCTCTCTCTTGCTGAGAGGACACATTCAGGCGACATTTGACATTAAGGCCTTGCTCACTTTGGGCTATTTAGAAGCCCAACACTATGTAGCATTTCTGAAAGAGCAGGCGTGTTGTCAGTGGTTTCCTGGCTAAATTCCAACTTAACCATTCCAAATACCTAAATTCCCCTGCCACTTCACAGACAGATAACGTATTCTCTCTTCGTATAAGAGAAGTGTTATGTAGTATTGCTGGAGTAGTTTCATCTGCCTCAGAGGAACTGCATCTCAGGGGCAGGTGATATGAAAAGGACATATATATATAGATACGATAGAGTTTCATTCAGTAAGCCACCTTGGTAAGAAATAGGTCTGCTGCAGAAGAAAGAATGTGAAAGGGTTCAAAGTTGGTTTTGGCTGTAATTCAACTTTTCACAGAGGAGCAAATAGAGATGTCACTGGATAATATGCTAATTATTAATCTATCAAATATAATGCAGTAGAAAGTGTGTTGGAACGTTGATTGGATTTGCCCACAATGATATTATTTTTCAAGCAAACCTTAAACTGCTTTTAACACCTTCCCTCCTCTGCTCCTCCCTAAACACCATGGAGCTGTAAAGAATCCAGATATTGACTATACATGATGTGCAAATATGCTTTTTATTCCCATTGGCAGCAGGAACACAGCAAGGGAAATGTTATCAGTGGTTTTCTGAGACAGAAAAACTATCCTAGATAGATTAAAAATAGATGTTAAGATTCCCACTCTTAACACACGTTAGTAGGAATGTGTTTGGTGAGAATCCTGAATATCAGTGGGGCTTTTGGAAGGAGGAAGAAGTGTTACTTCACCCAGGAGGGTAGTGGAAGAACTAAAATTCTCACTGCAACCACTTGAGAAACTATCATAATTCTTAGTGCAGTGGCTAATGAACTAATGCCTCAAGAGTCTGTTGTGCTGTAGACCAGGGAACATGGTCTTTGTTTCAGTCCACCAACCATTTTCTTTCAATGAAGAAATGTCTTTATGCTTCCCAAACTCTTTTCCACATAGGGAGAACAGTAGGTCCAACTCATGGAACCCAAAAACTTTGGAGACTTCATAGCTATAGGGGCGAGAGGAAATCCAGGGTGGAGCGCATCTGTGCAGTCACATCCCCCTTTGATTTCTCCTCCCTATGAGAAAGTGAAGAAGAGTGAGCCATGGGTAGGGCACTGCTTCAAGAGGAGATAGTTTCATAGTTTCTAGGGTTGGAAGGGATCTGAGCA
>NW_017729032.1:145138470-145140486 GCF_001723915.1 Gavialis gangeticus
TGCATGGGCATTGCCAGGAGGGACAGGCAGGTCTGTAAAGATGTTTCCACCAAGAGCCTGGTTAACTCTTCCCTGACTCTGCAGCCAATGATGCATTTTGGTTTTTGCTCACCATATAAAACTGCAGCAGCAGCAGTCAGGGAAAGGCTAACTTGTCTTCTGGCAATGACACTTCCCAGCCATGTCATGCCCCAACTCTGCTTTACTCTGCCACACTCATCCTACTCCAGGATTTGAAAAAAAATTCCTAGATCTGCTGGTGCCTAGGTGTCAGAGAAGTGACCCTTAATAAGTTGCAGCTTGGATGGTGAATTGGCTCTAAAGCCCTATGGAGGTCTATCCATCTTGGCTGGAAGCATGCCACCTCCAGAAGTCAGGTAAGAAGTACACAAAAGCAGAAGGGGCAAGGGTGTTTCTACTTGGGATACTCAGTTAACCACCTTCAAACTGATGCTTGGTGTAATTTAGTATAAAAGGCCTTTGCAAACCATGATTTGTATACCTTTTGCTAAGAGTGTTAATTTTTCTAAATGTATAAGTTTGGGTAAGGCACACATAATAGTTAGAAATAAATCACCTTTTAAAGAAGAAATTTGTTAAAGCCAGAATTATAAAACCCAGAGGATTTAATATTCAAGTAATTTATTTTTCTTTTGTTGTGAGCTGCTAGGGAAATTCGGCTTAATCAAATTTGTGATTCCTCCCCCCACATATTATCTGCTGAAAAATTACATTACAGTCTCCTTTAAGGAGATTTCTCCAGTTACAAAATTTCTCTGACATAGATGACAAATGTGAATTGATTAGCCAGATACTTGCTCTTCTATTCCTTCCCTGCATAATCTTTCATGCACAAGCTTTTAAAGGAATCTGTTGCAGGAAAATTTCAGAGACTTTCAGCCTGGCAAACATCTCTAAGGCAACCCTGATAATAGTGTCTGGAATTCAGCATGGAGTAAAACAATAAGCACCTCAAATCTGTGTCTGTAACCTAAGTGCCATTCAGTGTTACAAAACAATATTGGCTTCCAAACCTCTGTTGCTCAAGTTCTTTTGTGCTTATGATTTTTAACTTTTGCACCTAACTGAAATGTTATTTGCTTCCTGGGTACTGCCCATCAGAATATATATTTGTTTATATCATGGGAAGGAAGCTCTGATTTGCTATTCCTGAAGACAGCTCTTTGTTAAAAAAAAACCCCAAACCTTTCATTCTTATATTGAACCTATTAAGCAGTATCTGAGTGCTTACCCTTGGAAGCAAAAATCAGTATGACTGTCATAGTCCTACATCACTCCCCCACCCTGCCCAATAGATACGGAACAAGAGGATTTGAAATGGCAATGGAATGGGGGAAAAAATCCTCACTGAGTGTGTCTACAAGTGCATTTAAGTGCAACTCAATTTGGCAGGTGGATACATGTGCAGGTTATTCCCTAGTCCTGGCAGCCCTGCCATATGCCTCTCTGGCCACTGGGGGGAGCTCCAGCCTCTGGCTACATGGCTGCCAGCACTTGGCAGCCATGTTGAAGCCAGACCCAGCTGCCAGCACCTGGCAGCCATCTGGGAAACCGATCCCTGGCCAGCCCCTTCCCTGCCCAGGAGCCGTGTGTCCAACGCAGGGGCAGCATGCAGCAGCTCCCTCCTTGCCCATTCTGTCTCCCCATGCCAGGTTTGCTCCAGCTCCAGCTCCAACTCTGCCAGTGATGCCCAGCACCCTGTTGCTCCAGCCCAGCCCAGCCCAGCCCAGCCCAGCCCCTTCCAGTAATGAGCAGCACCCTGTACTCCTGCCGGCCATGGTTCTGGCCTTGCTGGCCCCAGCAGGCCCCTCCCTACCCAGGCCTCAGGAGGACTGTGCACCTGCCAGCGGGGGCAGGGTACCGGCTGTGGGAGGCCCAGCCTGACCCCCTTCTTCTGTACTTCCTGCTCCAGCCTGCCTGCCCACTGCCCACACCCCCCTATCCCCTGCCTACCCCCAGCACCCTCACAGTTCCCACCCCCATCCCTCCCCCCTC
>NW_017729032.1:145140519-145156961 GCF_001723915.1 Gavialis gangeticus
CCCAGAATAGGGAGTCATGGGGGTGGGGGGCGGGGGCTAGAGGGAAGGGCCCCAGTGTAGGTGTCCAGCACTCCAACCTCTGGGTGTTCCCTGGGGCTGGGCTCAGGCCAGCTCCCTAATGGCAGGGCAGACTTGGCACTACAGTTAGTGCCGGGCTGTGTCTACACATGTGTTAATGAGCATTAACTAATCATGCCTAAATTCGATACTTGAATTTGCAAGTATCAAATTTCGGTGTGATTAGCCCAAGTTAACGCACATTAAGGGCATGAACATGTAGGTGCGCACCTGTAATGTGCATTATCTTAGGCTGAGGTGTATTAATGCATCTTGTATAGATGCACCCATTTTCAAACATTGACGCCAGTTCCCCACACTTTGATTTCATACATAGCCATGGAAGGGAGCTGGGTGGGCTCTGCTAGAACAACATGCTCATTAGAAGACCAACAAACCATATAAACAAAGATCATTTTTCAGCTAATTTGATTATCAAAGCTCAGTTTACCCAGAACCTGATGATGGTTCTGCTTTACATCAACTCATTGTGCCAATGCATTTTAACTGGCATTTGAAAAGTATTGCTAAATAGTTGACTTCATGCCCACAGTGTAGCTCAAACACAATCCTCATAATTTTATCCAGAACAGGAATATGATGAAGTCTTAGGATACAAAGTTTTCTGCTTCTCAGTGTGTTAAAAATCATCTCAGGTAAACACTGAGATAATTTATTTCCTTTTTTCTTTTTTAAGACTTCAGCTTAAGCCTCACAGCTAAAATTCAGTTCTTTCTGAAGTCATTCACTGTTGATAGTGTACTTATATTTGTTTTCTTTGCTGTGCTGAAACAAGTAAAAGCAGAAATAAAGAAGTTTTTTTTTTATGTTTGGATTGCACCCTGTCATAAAATTCACCCCATATAGTGGGTCATTTAAGAAAACAGCAGGCTTCCACTTAAAATCAGCTGATAATTGCTGTCTACTGAGTGACTCACCCTGCCAGGAAGTGTGCTTTATTGTTGAGACTTCAGGTTCTGATTGTTCAAGCTGCCCTGAGTGCTCAGAGGTAAACTTAGGAAAAAATGGCTTTATATACCAATATACCACACGTGATGTCTGATACCATATAAATGTTTTTTTGGGGGAAGGTGGGAGGAGGAGCAAGGGATAGAGAATGACTCTTCTGTGTCACTTTCATTGCTATTGATGGGCAAGATAACAGTTATTCTCCCATAGTCATCTCCTCTCATTACATTTTCCATCAGTTCCCCATTCAGTAGGTGATCCAATTCATGTCAGGAACAGAGGATTTGACAGCTTGCCAACACAGGTGTGTTGGCACAGTGCAGAGTGCAAGGGGAGGTTAATGTTTCTATTTGAGGATACAGGGATTTTTTTTTTAACGTAGTGTAAAGGTACCGCCATAACATTCCCACGTTATCCAGTGGGACAGACACTAGAATGTTTGAACAAGCCACTCCTGGGTATGTGACAAATCACTATTGGTTCTCTGCTCAGTTGCAGTAGGCAAAGGTTTTTTAAATTGTGTTGTTCACATACGGCACAATTGTCAGCTGGCTTATTCAGAAAAAGCAGAAAAGCACTGGGTAGAAATAACAGTCCTGCATCAAGCCTGTCTTCCCTCAGGGAGGCTCTATCAGGCAGCAGTCTCTCATTCTGCCCAAAGTTGAGCTTTTGACTAAGAGTAGATGATCCAGAGTTGGAGGTCTTCACTTCCTCTTACATGAGATGAGCTGTGCTCTCTCTTTTTTAATCCTCCTGTATTACAGGTAAAGTAGATCAGGACTGGCTGACTCCAGAGCAGCCTGGTAACACTTTCCTGGGCTGTCTGAGGTTTGTGTAACTTACCACAAATGGATTAATAGAAATTATTTTAAATTAAATTGTGGACAATTAATAAAAATAAGTCTTTGAGAGGGTCAGAAATGCTCATTACTTGGGTTGCCTACTGAAGGAAACATTAAAAGTAATGCTGGAACTAAACATGTTTAAACACTTAGAAACAGAGATGGGCTTCAAACTGTGAACAGTTGTCTAATACCCACCCTTTCTTTCCAGTAGCATACTTCACTGTCCCAGCTGTCTTGTGGGGTTTTTGTCACTACCCACCATTCCAGAGCACCCTTTTGCAGTATTAGCATCATTTTTCTTCTGTTGATTTGAAAGCAATAGGACTTATCAACACAAAACATCCCACACAATAGCGATCTTCCACATGTCACCTTCCACCCCTCCAGGCCTCCTCTATAATCCCATTTGTCTATTAGGATGGCACCGCCCCAGCCTCTCCTCCTTCCATCATAGATTCATAGAGTCAGAAGGGACCTCAGTGGGCCATGCAGTCTGACCCCCTGCCCCTGGCAGGCAAGAAAAGTGTCACCAACCCTGGGGTCATGTGATCCCAGCAAGGTGCCTGTCCAGTCTCTTCTTGAAGACCCCCAAGGATGAGATGAGGACCACCTCCTTTGGGAGCCCATTCCAGATGCTGGCAACCCTGACCTAATCAGGTGAGTGGCCCTTCTTTGGACCCTCTCCAGGTTGACCACATCCTGCTTGAACTGCAGCATCCAGAACTGGACACAGTACTCCAGCTGCAGTCTGATTAGTGCCACATAGAGGGAGAGACGTGTCATTTCCCTGGACCTGTTTGTGAAGCACCTACAGATGCTTAACAACTGAATAGCATACAGCTTAAGCCACTTCAAGCCTATTCTGACTCCTTTTCAGACCATTCAAGGTTTCACCTCATTCTCTACTTTTTGGAAGAACACTAATCCCAGGAACATCTCCCAGGAATTCTGTGCCTACTCCTAAAACCAGCTAACTCTACTCCAATTGCTTGCTCATACTTTTACAGGGCTTCCAGAAGATAAGCCAGTATCTCTTGACACTTCCCTTAATCCACTGATCTCCTTCCTTAATGGCAGCCATGCAGGTGGGTCTGCTGCAGAGTTGATGTGACCATGTTCTTCAGGTACAACACCATGGGTGCCAAAGTATTCAGGCACCTGTTAACTCTTGACTGGCCTGTGTAGGGCTTCTGGTCACCACCACTCTTCCCCTGACTTTAGGATTTGAATCATTTTGGTTTTGCAAAATGAAAAATTAACCACTGAGGTCTTAGAAAGAAAATATCTTCACAGACATGCTCACCTCTGTTTTAGACAAACAAAACAATCAAACCCAGAGCTCTTTATTAGAATTGCTCCAGATTTACGGGTTCAGGGAAAGACATGAGTTTGGATCCCTCCTGATTTCCAGTTTTCAAATGTTGAGGCTCACCAGGATCTGGGGGAACAGCTGTTCACCAGAGCACCCCAAGGGATGACAAGGTCAAACAGTCAGACACTCCTCCAAGATGGTTTCAGGCTGGACATAAGGAAGAACTTCTTTACTGTTCGAGCCCCCAAGGTTTGGAATAAACTGCCACCAAACGTTGTTCAAGCACCTACTTTGAACACCTTCAAGAGACATTTGGATGTTTATCTTCCTGGGATCCTATGATCCCTACTGACTTCCTGCCCCTGGGGCAGGGGGCTGGACTTGATGATTTTCTGAGGTCCCTTCCAGCCCTAATGTCTATGAGTCAATGAGTCTAAAGCACAGGACTTGTTTTTGACAGCCCTCCTTGTTATAAGGTCACTGCCAATTACAGCTATATGAAAATGACTGACTGCTTTAAGGACAACACACCGGTACTGTCAGTGCCACGAAGCTTCTGCAGGTATGCAGAGCAGCACCACCCTTGGGTGTCTCATGAGAGTGACACACTGTCAAACAGACCTACAGGGAACATATCTCCTGCAACCTTGATGGCCCTATTTTATGGGAAGGGAGCAGTGCTAGGATTCCACCTCCGCCTGACTCTTTATGTGCGACTTGCACCCTGAAGAAAGCTCAGAGTAAGTGGCTAGTCATAGCTTCTGTTGCTGTGATTGACTTGCATATGGGTCAAAAAGGAGGCTCCTTGCACATCCTCTTTTCCTGGCTTGTCACTTCCCTTCAAAAAAACTTTACCTTGACCTGGTTCTAAGAACCCAGAGGAAAGAAAAAAGCGTTAATTAATGGACAAAGATAAATGATATTACAGAAAACAAATGATTAAAAAGTCAGCCAGAAAAGGACACTTTTTAAAACTAAAATGATGGGCTCTGCCTTGGAATACAGAAATTTATATAAAAAGAAAGCAATAAGTGTCACTTAGATGTATAAGAGAACACAGTGGAGGAGAATGGTGAGTCATTTTTAGAGCTGGAGGAAAAGCAGAATGTTATTTATATATTTTAAAGTTTTCTAGGTTGGGGTGCGCTTTTTGGGTCAATGTTTTATATTAGATCCTCATTTTGTATACAAGTGGTAACTATTACCCTAAGACGACTTGAATGAAATATTAGCCAATTTAAAACTATGTTCCACAGAGGGTGCAGAGTTTATGGATGGCTGCTGTGCCAAGAAAATTTTAATATCTAGAAACGGTCTGACAGATTGAGACTGGAACACAGATATGCTAACTGCTGCTTTAGAGAGGATCAATAGCACTACTCAGCTTTAATTTGGCCTATGGTGCATGTTCTGGCCAAAAAACCCCACAAACTTTTATATCTTTTCATAATGGCTAAGATCTGGAAATAAAGGTTTTCATAGCATGAAGGAATGTACTCAGTAATTGCTTCTGCTATGACTATTTAACCAATGCTGGAACAGTAAAATTATAATAATTCAAATGTGTTTTACATTTACTCTCCAGAAAGCCCTTAAATGTTATTATATTAATGGATTCCATCTATTCCTTTTAAGGATACATCTACACAGCAGTCAAAGTTCTCAGATATGCATACCTGAACTAATTGCAAACTAGCTAGTGTGAGTACCATTAGTAGGGTAGCTACAGAGGCACAGAGCTCAGTGTGGGCTAACTGCCTCAACATTTACCAAAGATCCCTGATGGGCCCTGCATACTGCACTAAATACTGTGCTGCTGGGGCTACGCTGCTAGCATGACCGGAAGTTGTAACTTTACGTGACCTGCAGTTAAAACTTTGACTGCAGTGTAAATGCATATGACAAACATGACAAAGAGAGTCACTATGATGGATTCTCAGTTTTATTGAGAAACAGAATCATTCGTTTCAAGAGGGCTTGATATTATATCCAAAGGTCTTAGGATCTAGTTCCGTCTGAGACATTTAAACTATGCTCAATGCTAGGGCTGGATTAACCCTTTAGCAGGCCCTAGGCAAACAAACTCATGCGCCCTGGGCTGGTCGAGACCCACCTCTTCACCCTGGCTGCTGCCCATGGGGAGCCAGGCTTGGAATCGTGGCTAGGAAGAAACTGCTGCAAGGTGGTGAGGCTTGTGGAGGGGAGGGGAACAGAAGGTGGACGGGGCCATTCGCACCGCCACCATGGAGGGAAGGACCAGAGCCCCCCTGCAGCTCTGGGCCCTAGGCATGTGCCTAGTTTGCATATGCATTAATTTGGCCTTGCTCAATATGCATAAAGTAGATGTCCTGCACTGGAGTTAAAACAAGACTTTACTGGTATTCCACAAAGGTGCCAGACTAAATTGTATCAAGGCAAGCCCCATTACAGGCTACAGATGCAAATATGTATACAGGGCCGGCCCTACTCATTTTGCAGCCTTGGGCAAAATAACTTTTTCTAACCCACTCTCGCAAATTCACTAACTAACCATACTGACAAATTAGAAACCGTTGATTATTAATCCAATTCTGCTAAACTGGGCAACTGCCAAATTTGTCCATAGGACAGGTCAGTTCTGCACTGATGGTAGAGATTAGGAATGATGTAACTACAAGTTCCTTTCCCTACCATGCACAAACTCCTAATCTTAACACTTACTTAACTAAGGACAAACATAAGATATATTGTTCACAGACCTGCTCTCTGCCAAAGGTAACAAAACTCCAGCTTAGTCAAACATAGAATTGTTTATAAAAGTTAGAAAAAGCCGGACAAAGAGATTGATTCAAACTGGACTGACTACATAAAAAAAATTGTGATAAGATGACTTCAATGCTTCTGGCAAAATTGTGGTTTGGCTTGACAATCTGACAGATTCTAGAAATGGGACGAAATAATTTGAGCTGAGTTGTATGTTTTGGTTGTTTCAGGTTAACAAAATACCCCCGTTCCTGGGGGTATGGGGCCATATGATCTGGAATGGCCGCGTTTTACCAGAATAATCCATGCCTCCATCATATCTTGGGATCCCTGAATCTACAGTGATATCATTGAACCTTTGTTACCCTAATACTGAAAGGCACCCTTACCAGTCTGGGTCAGAAAGCAATACTGAAATGACCTCAAACTCAACCACCTTCAGCTAAATAGTTCCTGGCATCTGAGCCTTGGGTTCCTGCTGTTACCTTCTCCTTCTCTTTCCCCATTTACATCTCTATCTTTCATTTTGTCTCTGGGCTACACTTTGGCAAATCTAGCCAAGATAACCCCACCTTCTGCAGCACTGCTTGAACATGTGATTAGCTAAAACAATGTTCTAAAACTGTTGACACTGTTTCGTTTGCCAGATCTGTGTGTGGCCTTGTGCTGTGTGTGTGCTGGTGGTGTGATGTCACTGGGTTTCACCAGCAGCTTCGTTGCAAGTGGAAGTCAGCAGAAACAAGCTCCATTTCCTATGTTGTTGGTATTTTTCTCCTTCCAGTTTGGCCTGTGCTTGTTTTGTCCTAATAAAAACAGGATTGGGCTCCAACAATAATAGCAGCTCTAGACTATCTAAGCCAGAGGTTCTCAAACTGTGGTTCATGGACCACCACTGGTCCATGAGCTCCATTCAGGTGGTCCGCAGAAAGGTAACCGAAGGCTAAAGCTGACAAACATTACACCCGACTTCCTAGAACTTTGCTCAAAAAAACAGGCATATCCATCAAATTAGAAAGGTAAGCTTACTGATATTAAAATGAGTTGTGTGCTCTGATTTGTAGAACAAAAAAGTTTAAGTGGCCTGCTGAGACCCTCAGCAATTTTCAAGTGGTCTGCAAAAAGAAAAGTTTGAGAACCACTGAGCTATACTTTTTTCTCTTTTCCCAAGAAAGAGGCACTTCATACTATCCTTAATATTATCAAAAAGCGAGTCAAATGGGTTTCTCCCTACAAAAAAAGACTTATTTGCAGCTAAAGAGAAAGAGCACAAGGAATACTGAGCCAGCAGTGTCATACTGTTGAGGAAATGCAAATGCCATACTGGCACAAAACAAACAGGAGGGTTATGTGAAAGATTTATGAAGTACACCTATCGTTCCAATCCAACACGGGTAAAGATTTCAGGTGGAGCACAGGGTCAAGCTTTGAGCCCCACACTTCAAGAAAGATGTGGGTCAACTGGAGAGAATCCAGAAGGAAGCAACAACAGCAACAACAAAAATCAGTTGTTAAAAGAGCACGGCTAGGATAGGAACAGAGTCCACGGGGGAACACAAGGCTCTTGGAACATCAAGAGAGTTGGTAGCAGTCCTTATAAGGCCTTGGCTGCTTGTTGCTTCTGGCTTTGTTTTCTCTGGAACAATAGAGACTGTGAATCTTATAATGACCTGGCCTGGAAAGCTGGAGGAGTAGGAGTTCTCTAGTTATTTTGTGCATTGCTGGATAGCTTCTAGAGGTGAGCGTTTTCCCAGGCAGAGGTTCTGCTGATAGCATTGAGACAACAAGGGTATTTCTGTCATAGAGAAAAATGAGACCATAGAACAAGGGTAGGTACAACATGTAAGATGACTGACTCTGGAAGACCAATGTAGGAAGGATCCCAAGCAACTCAAGCCTGAGGGTGGAGGAAGGCATACTGCATCTGTGCAGGACCCTTGTCTGTGACTCAGTAGAGCCCGGGAGGATGGATGACTCCTGCCACCTCCCCTCCCTTTAATGAAAGAAAAGTTGAAGGTATTGCCACAGAAGAACTAGTAACAATAGCAGAGACGCAATTGGAGTAACTGACATGACACTCATAGGAAAAAGGACTTCAGGATGTAATTGCCAATGAGAAGGGCTAAAAACACAGATTGGTAGGAGAAGGCAGAATATGAGTGACAAAACTCAAAACTAATGTGTGTCTATTACCTTGATCATTTTGATTACATGTTGCGTCCAATATTGCACCCTCCAGTTCTCTCTTGGTGGCTTTTTCAGCAAGTGTGCCACAAAGTAAGCCTTGCCTCCTCCCCAAGGACCACTCTGACCTCTACTCCTATCTCTCCCTGAGTTGTGTCTGAAAGTTGGTGCTTTGGGGTGCCAGAAGGAGGGGGCAGAGCTCAAGGCTCTGGATACACAGAGCATAGCAGGGGCAGCAAGGTGCTCTGTGAGGTGTCACTGCCAAAAGCCAGGTTTACCCTTCCCTGGTCCCTGCAAAGTGCCATAGTTTTATGTGGCAAGTTGAGATTCCTGCAGGACCACAGAGGGTTAACCTGGCTTTTGGTGGTGACACCTGACACCTCCTCTTGCAGCAGTGTCCTGTCCCAACTTCACTTCACATGGTCCTGCCTTGACTCCAGCACCTCCCTTTAATGAAGGCCTGCAGCTTATGTGCCAGGCACAGCAGCTGCTTGTACCACTTCTGGGTCATAGGTAGGGATATACTTCAATTGTGCCAAGGCAAAGGAAAAATTGTGGGCTGCTCATGGTGCCTGGTGCCATTTTCACAGTTGTGTTGTGGTGCCATCACCCCTCCCCCTCTACTGATTGGCTGAGGGGCCCTGGAGGTCCCACGCCTCACTGCTGATTGGAGGAGAGGGGTAGGGCCCCACAAAAGGCAGCCCTCTTGGCCAATCAGCAATGGAGGGAGGAGGAGGTAGCAGCCACCATCTTAGCTGCTCCCCTATGTGCTAGTAGGTCACCTGCCCCTGCCTCCCCTCCCCCCCCTTCGGCAGGCTGTGATGCCAGGCTGCATCAGCTGCTGGCTTCCACTGGGGAGCCAGCATTTTACTTTTAGTAAGTTTTTCTTCAGCGATTTCATGCAAAATCAAAGAAAACACCATTTTTTGCTGTGTTTGGGGAAAACCGCCTTCTTTTTTGCAGTTTCCACAAAAATTGCAAAATCGCAATTTGAGTAATCCCTGCTCATTGCCATGTGTGACAGCTGCCAGCGCCACTTGTGGCATGCATGCTGTGGATTGGTTACTCCTGCACTATCCTGTAGGCTACACAATAGTCAAGGCAGGGACTATATCTTCTTCAGTTTCTGCAAAATGCCACACTCATTTTGGGCACTAACCCAAAACAATAATAAACTGATCAGATGCTGGTGACTAGGAGCTATTTTCTATCACAGTGCAAATATTGATGTAAGTTATAGGCTATCGGCCATCATGCAATACCATTTGCAGCAGTGTACATCCAGAAAAAATCCATTGTTCTGTGTTGGCATTCCTTCAGGTACTCGGGATTTACACTGGCACACTGATAATACTCAGTTTGATAAGGATGTTAGAGTCAGTAAGCAGGTCTATGAGATCATTAATATTGTATCTACACCACTTATAAACCGACCCCAAGAAAGCGTCCAGAAAACACCCTGCGAGTGCCTTGGTCCTGCTTTGTAAGTGCTGACTTCTGCAAATAAACCAATGTACCCACCTTATAGTGGACTTGTTCGTGTACCCAGCTCTGCTTTTAGGCTTTCTGTCTAGGGCATGCTAATTGTTTGTTATATATTCAAGTCCACTCTATGGTGATTACCAGTGTGCTGTTACATTTCTAGGGTATGTCATCTATTGAGCAGTAAGGCAGTGCGAAGCTTCGGTCGCTGATTCAATTCGGCAGAGATTTGGCCTGATTCAGTGGCCGAATCTCCAAATCTGAATTGAATCTGGTGACCCTTTAACCTCTCCGAATCAAATTGGAACCCTCCAAATCGATTCAGAGAGATTCAATGATTCAGACATAGACACAGGTTTAAATGTTTTTTCTACATACTCCCTCAAGGTCAAGGTACCAGGAGGCTTTGAACACTGACATGGTTGGAAGATGGAGCATCCCATGGGAGTGTGTGGTGGGGTCCCCAGTATGCTTGGTGGTAGACCTGGAAATGGACCAGAAGCACTTTCAGTCCACTTCCAGGTCTGCCACAGGGCATGCAGGAGACCCCACCATGCCCCCTGGCTCGACAACTGTTCCCTCCTGGGTCTGGGGGGACACCTGGGGTCCTCCCATGGCCAATCACCAAGCCAGAGGGGCACAGGGGGAGTCCCTTGCATGCTCAGCAGCGGACCCGGAAGTGGACTAGAAGTACTCCTGGATCACTTCTGGGTCCACCGCTGAGCACGCGGGGGTTCCCCTGCACTCCTGTGGGACATTCCATGCACCTCACCACTGCAATGTTCACGAGCCATGCCTGCTACCTCGAGATATGTAGAAAAAACATTTACAGCTGTGTCTAAGGCCAAATTGCTGATTCTTTGAATCAGCATCAAATTTTCAGATTTGGATTTGACTGAATTGAATCGGAACAGAGATCCGAAGCAACAAATCGAATCACTGCCCCCAATTTGGGCTGAATCCAAATCGAATACAGCACATTTCGCACACCCCTATTGAGCAGTAGCTTTTAGGTAGGGTGTGCTTTTCAACAGTGATACCAAATGGAGGACAGAGCCAGTACTTCTTTTTGATCCTTGGTAAGTAACACTTTCCTGGAGCATGTAAGAGGATAAAATAAAGGAAGGAGGACCCTTTTACATCATATACTTTTCTGATTACTGCTTCACATATTCATGTTTCCCTTTGGCATGGAAGCTGGATCCACTTTTTAACCAATTTACTGTGTGGACTGGAGCTTTCCATTACTCAAACTGAATGAATGCGCATAAATTTAAACAGCAAAGGGGAACGAATGAGGTGTATGTCAATGTCACTGTTACCACCCGTTCTCCTTGTACAGGTCTTTTTTCCATCCACCATCACCACCCTACACTATTTGATGGTTTCTTTTTTGTATTTATGTTTCCTATATAATATAGCACATAAAATGCAGCAGAGAGAAACGTTATAAGAAAAGTAGCAAGAAGTAACATTTCTTTTCTATTCAATATTACATGTTGAGGAGAAAAAGGGGAAATGTCTTTGTAGTTAATTCCCTTGCCTAATTCAGCTGTCTAGAAGTTTATAAATATGGTATTTTGGGCTATGTAAGTTTTGCAGTAATGATCCATAACCTCACCTTGAACTTTTGTGCAACATAGTGCACTATTAGCAAGTGTTCTGGAACAACAGTGATAGATAGAATAAGGTGTTTTATGAATCTGCATCACATCTAGCTTCCCATTCTCTAGCTACCAATTTGTCACAATAAGGCAATTTGCGCACACTGCACACATATATGTCTATAAAAAAGTCATGTGGGAAATAACCAGAGAAAAGACTTGTGCTGAAAAATGGCGGAACAAACTTAGATTGGACAGGTAAAGGAAGGAAACTTCTATTGGCAAAGAGGATGTGAATTTGGCAAATTTTGGAAGGATCTGCATAATCTATTGAAAAAATGTTTGAATGCTTGTTTGGATTCAAATAATTGAAATGAGACATCTTATCAGAGGCTCTCAGATAATATTTGCAGTACTTTCTGAACATTTTCCCAGTCCTTCCAGTACAAATTGATCTAAAAGACCATGAGAATGGGTTTCCCCTATGTTATTTTGACAAAGATTCAGGGCATAAACAGAGCCAGGAAATGTAGAAATGCACACCATTCTCTACCTCATTCCATTTTTCAAAAGCAGGTGGGGGGCTTAGATTCTGCAAGGTAAGCTCTAGGTTTATTCTGTTGCAAGAATATACATTGACATGCCTTTCAAATGGCTCTACTGTGCTACAAGTATGGCTGTCAAGCATGTCAATATTTAAAGCAGTTTGCTAAATGCCCTAAAGGTCATAAGATACTAATGCCACAGACAGCATTTGCCTTGCAAGATCAGGTTCCAAATATACTGGAAAATGGGCTTCACTAAATGGCTCACTAAATACAATACGCCAATAATACACACAGTCTCTATACCAAATCCTGTGAGGTGCTAAGCGCTGCGTACAAGGTGCTGAGAAACAGAAAGGGCAAAAAGATCTTAAAAGCTCAGCTTCCTTGCAACCCTGCAGGATTTAAGTCTTAGGGCAGAGTAGTTCTCTCCATAAGCAGCTTAATCATTTAACTGTCTGAGCTGTCATTACACATTGCTATATGAAACAATATTTTCCTGCCCTTAACTACCTTTAATTAGCCTTTCACTTTCTGCAGAAGGGTTCTGAAGAAAAATCATTAACTAGGGTGTATGAAAGCTTGCTAAGGCCCTACTTGCAGAGTCTGTCATCTGACACCTTCCTGCAGTGATTTCCAAAATAAATATTTCTATAAAAACTCTTATCATGCCCACAAAAAAAAAAAAATCAATAGTAAAAGCTGAGCCACTGAAATATGCATATGCCTAGGCTAAATGACCATCAGATCTTCTGTAACCCTCATTTTCCTCAGCCTAGAGCCCCACGTATGGCATCACATATTTGAATTAGGACATGATCCCATAATTGGGTCTGAAATGGGCAGAGACAAGCAGCCAAGCTGCTCCCCTGACTACAGTGGAGTTTCATGCATGCTGAGTGGGCTTCCAGGTATTTACAGTTACAAAATTGGGGCCTTAGATTGTCAGCTCTCGGGGGAATAGACTATAGGGCTCTGTGAAACAGCACCATTCTGTTTTGATTTCTGTTTTGACATTTTGATGGGATAGTGTTTTGTTTTGAGTTTCATTTCATTTCAAAACCACTGTTCTGTTTTGTTTCATTGAAACTGTTTCAATGCTGTTTTAACGTTTTGCCATTAGGCTATAAAGGGAAAGCACAAAACTGCCTGTAACTTTGTCATTTCTTGCCTGATTCTTCTGAAACTTGCAGGGATGGTAGCCCCTTCTGAGGCCATGATGCTTGCCAGGTTTCAAGGAGATAGGTTTAGGGGCTTCTGGGAAACGACACCTTAGGCTGCTGACAAGCAAAACTTGTGACATGGGTGACACTGTGTGTGTGTTAAGGCATGCCCTCACTGGCATTGGGGCCTCTACACAACATGGTAGTGTGCCCCAATGAAATCTCCTCCTCCCCTACATCCTCAGTGCAGCCCACCACTTTAAATGACAACAGGTAATAACTTAGTAAGCAGCACAATAGCACCAGCAGCATCTCAGGCAGCCAAACTGTGACAGAGCCTTTCTTTTCTCTCTGCAGGAGCTTCTTCTCTGGCAGCTGCCAAAGAACACTCCCTGCCAGCCCCAGCCCTGGGGCTTAGATGTGCCGAGGGCCCTGCCTATTTGCGGTCAGGTGCTAGGGGTGTTGGTCTAAGGACATAGCACTGGCAGACGAGGTCCTTTCCTTTGGGTCAATCTAATTTGGTATGTTTTAGCAGACCAACTGAATAGTTACAGAGATATATCTTAGGAAGCTTTCAGGTTGAAAACCCCTTTGTCAGGCTGAGGAAGCATCTGCAGTTGGTCTGTGTGTGTGCTGTTCCTGGAAGGAAGGAATAGTAAAGAAGCCAGAGGCTGGCATGCAATGCAGACAAGAAAGTCAATGAAAATGAAAATGGAGGCATCAGGGGGTGAGGGACAGGTTGGAGTGTGGGGGAAGGGGAATGTAGCAGCACAGGTAAAAGTGGAGAGGTACCTGGGGACCCTGGTGACTGGTGCTGCCTTAGTCAGGGGCGGGCACGTGCCCCCCCCATGACCAGTCTTGCTTCTTGGGGTGGGGGTTCTCCCCCAGCCAAACGCACTGCCTGGTGGGGGGGTGGTCTCCCCCACTGCTGATCTCGCTGCCAGGGGTAGAGGGTCCCCCAAGGCAGATCTTGCTTCTGGGAGTGGCTGCAATGATTGGCCGGCACTTGCAGGGGGGCACTGGTGCTCCTGCCTGACCCCTGGCCATTGCCTAAGTGGCGAGCCTGACCAATCAGGGGTGTACTGGCACTCTCATGGGGTGCACGGGCACCCCTGTGCACCTCCTACACGTTGCCACTGCCTGGGGTGAGAGACGTCTGACAGGTTGCAGTGTGTCAGAATTCGACTGTGTATATTGAGTCCATGAGCTTCTGTACCTACTACCTAGGAGGCTGATTAAGTGAAGTTCATAGGCCCAGCTCTGAAAAGCTGGACCCCACCATGGAAGCCATGCCCTTGGTCCACATTGGCAGTGCCTGTGGTGGGGGAGGAGACTGGTTGGTGGATGGCATGCTAGCATGGGACAGTGGATCCCCCTCCTCCACGTCCCCCCACCTTCACCATTCTGCCTCCCTGACTCTCTTCACCACCACTTCCATCCACTGATTCAGGATTTGGCTGCTGCATATGCTGCCCTTCACCCTTGGGTCACACATGGCAGCCAGCACATGGACTGCACTGGATTGTAAGGGATCAAGCCATTTTCTGATGCCCTCCTTCAGCAACCTCACCAGTGCTTGGATGTCTGGTGACAGCAGCTTGCCCCAGCCAGGAACATTGATCCCCTGGGGAAGAACTTACACCTTTCCCTCTACCCCCTCTTCCATCCCTCCCTGAAGGCTTTCCAACTACCTTTCCACCATGCTTTACGGTGTGTTTCATAGTGTCTTGTTTTTATACAAATATATAAATGTATCTGTAATCCTATATAAATTATATAAGGTGTGTATATGCCACAAGGTAAAAATGTATAGAAATAAAATATAAATGTATCTCCCTTCCTATTCTAATTCTACAGTGTAATAGCCAATATAATTATAACATTGAAAAGAATAAATCAATGAATATAGTAATAAAATAAAAGGGTCTAGAAGAAAGCAAAAGGTATTGTGGAATAACACTTGCTAGGCTAGCTTGTAAGTAGGAAATGATTCAAATCAGTGCTAGGAGTAGACTTCACTGTCTAACACTCCTGAGCTGCTGCAAGACAGCTCAGTAACTGTCAGACCCCAAGGCAAAAAGCAGGCCAGTTCAAACAGTGCTACCTTTTATGCTGTTTTTCCATCCCTCCCAAAGAACCCTGAGATTGGAAGGGAAATCAGGAAGGGATCATGGTCACTGGCCATCTACACAGTCAATATGAGAACAGTCCTTCCCCCTCCCTCTCCTTACTTTCTGTTTCCCTGCAGGCAGGCCCAGCTTGAGCTTCGAAACTCAAAAAGTGTTTCAAAACATTTCAACTGCCTTTGTTTAAATTTCAAGGCTGTTTTGAAGCCCTCCATTTCGTTTTCATTTTGCTGTTTCAAGCTTGAAAAGAGTTGAAGCAGTGTCGAAACAAAACAGCTGGCAAAATTTTGCACAGGTCCAATTGAATATCTTTTCCTATTTGAAACCATCTGGCATGATTTGGGTGCAGTAAAAATAATACAAATTAACTAAGCACATTTTCTTTAAAGGGATATGCCCTATTTTGCAGGAGGCTGTCAGAATCTGAAGAAATGAGCATATGTTATTGTGAAATCATATGTGATCATTGTAATGTGATGCATACAAGTTGTTGCAGGCCCAAGGCCTTAACTGCTAAAATCATGTTCATAATGAGATCATATGTGCTTACTGTTAAATGCTGTGTAAATCTGTGTAAATCTTGCAGGATCAGGGCTTTTACTATTAAAAAGCATGTTCTCCCTAGAGTCTTCTTTGTCTAGCTCTCACACAAAAAGATGAGAGGGGAAAAAAGATACAAAAAAGTTTTCAAAAGCCAGCTCATTCAAAAGAATTTTGCCTGACTTAGGAAAATAAAAGTCTTGAAAATTATTTGTTAGCATGGTACCATTTTCTTTCTTTCTTGAGAAATTTCAAAACAAGCACTAAAGTACAACCAGGATGCAATAAAATGAAGTGCCATGGCAGGACAGAATCATAGATATTAAGGGCTGGAACAGATCTTCAAAGTTCATTGAGTCGACCCTCTGCTCTGGGCAGGAATACTGCTGAGATCAAATGATCCCAGCAAGGTGTCTGTCCAGTCTCCTCTTGAAGACTTGCAAAGTTGGGGGCTATGCTACCTCTATGGGAAGTCTTTTCCAGATTCTGGTCACCTCTACTGTAAGGAAGTTCTTCCTTACATCCAACCTGAAGCCATCCTCTAACAGTTTATGGCCATTGCTCCTTGTCCTCCCCTGGGGTGCCTATTGAATAGTTTTTCTCCCAGCTCCTGTTATCCACCCTTTACATACTTATAGATGTCCACTAGGCCTGCGCGAAGTGGCTAGTATTCACTTCAGATTCAGATTAGACTGATTCAGGGGACGGTGATTCAATCTGGTGATTTGAATGGGGCACAGCATAGGGCAGTGGGGGGCAGCAGGGATTGCCCCCCTGCCAGGCAGCACCCAGTGAGTCGGGGCTTTTATTTAAAGCACCAGGAGCTGGAGCGGGTGGGGCAGCCATGGGGGGGTGCTGGGGGAGCGGGTTGGCGTC
>NW_017729032.1:145161961-145166496 GCF_001723915.1 Gavialis gangeticus
GCTGAGTGAGCAGGCAGAGGATGGGGCCTGGCAGGGACCTCATGGTCCCCTCCCCTCTCCTTCCTCCCCTGCCCCTAGTTTCTAGCTCCAAGTCTGGCTCCAGCTCCCTGCTGCAGGGGTGGGGACCGCCCAAATCAGAGCTCTCTGAATCTTTTCCAAAGATCTGGAGAACTTCAAATTGATTTGGACCTTTTTATTAGTCCCCTGATTCAATTTGGATTTGGAGATTCAGCCACCGACTCGGGCTGAATCTCCTCTGAATTGAATCACCACCCAAAGCTTCACACAGCCCTAATGGTCACCAAGTCCTGCCTCAGTCTTCTCTTCCCCAGGCTGAACAGTCCCAGATCCCTTAGTCTTTCCTCATAAGGTTTGTCCTCCAGGCCCTTAATTATTCTTGTGGCCCTTCTCTGGGCCCTTTCAAGATTCTCCATGTGTTTTTTGAAGTGCAGTGTCCAGAACTGGACGTAGTACTCCAGCTGGGGTCTCACCAGCACCGAGTATGGAAGAAGTATCATTTCCTTAGCCCTGCTTGAAATGCATCAGCTAATGCATCCCAGTATGCTATTAGCTCTGTTGACTACAGCATCACACTGGTGGCTCATATTCATCCTGTGATCAACCGTAACTTTGAGCTCCCTTTCAGCCATCAGGCTGGCCAGGACATCTCCTAACCTATACTCATCCTGCTGGTTACTTTTCCCTAGATGAAGCACTCTGCATTTATCTTTATTGAACTGCATCCGGTTCCACTCCACCCACCATTCCAGCTTGTCCAGGTCCACTTGGATCCACATCCTATCCCCTAGAGTGACTGTTTTTCCCCATAACTTAGTATCGTCCACAGACTTGGCCAGTGCACTTTCCACATCCTCTTCTAAATCATTGATAAAGATGTTAAACAGCACAGGGCCAAGAACTTAATCCTGTGGGACATTATATATATATATATATATATATATGCAGGATATACATATAAATAATCAGTAATGGATAATAAAACAACCCAACAAGTTGAATACTATTTACAAATACAGCATGAAGAGGATCAGTGGTTCTTACCCTTACAATCAACCCCCCTCTCTGGTTACATTCCCTTGGTTATTGTTGCGCTTAAACACGGTCACGCTGCCACCTGGTGGCCTGGGCTGACGCGACCGGCTCAGCGCGAGATATCGGTTGCGGACAGGTGGGTTGGCTAGAGAGTCAGGCGGCTTGGAGCGTATTGATTATCAAAAAGAGTTTATTTACTCACACTACCCAGTTGTTCAGGAGCGCAAGAATGAGCTCTCTGGTCCTAGGTTACAGTTACGATTTAGCGAAAGCTGCTGTGGTCCCAAAGACCTCCGAGAGCCTTGATGAGTAAAGACAGGGGGAATCATGGCTGGCGGGAGGGGGATGCCTGGGATGGGGAGCGGTGGCGGGGAGTTGGTCAGCCGATCAGGTCGCTGAGCGTTTCTCCAGAGCGTGTGCGGAGTTGTCCGAGTTGGGCGGAAGTTAGCTCTGAGTTTTATTTAGGGCTTGGTGGGCTGACCCATTCAGGGTTTAAGGTGGCCAATTGGGGCACTGCGTTTCCTTATTTGGGAGGATGGGTGATTATACAACTTTAGATCATGTGCTGTGTGAGCCGTACAAGTTACGTAAGGTGCACATGTATATAGCCAACGGGGGGGTAGGGGAATTTTTGTGTGCTGACACTGGCATTACATGTTTAAGGGAAGCTTTTGTTTTGTGACATGCCCCCTTGCCAGTGGCAGCAAAATTAGACTTCATCTTCCTCGTCAAAAGGCTCGTCAGGTAAGTGGGTATATACATATGTAGATAGCAAGGTTATTCATTTTTTGGTTATATTAAAGAAACAAGAGAAGATACATAAGGCTATAAAGATAACAACAAAAATACTTAAGATAGGCAGTAATATGGGGAGTAGCCATTTGGAAATATCAAAACCAAACCAATTAAATAGGTTATCTAGCCAACTTTCTTTCTTTTCAGTTACTTCTCGGAGGTTGGTGGAAAGAGTTTGGAGACCATTTAGGACCTCGGTTAAGTTACCTCCGTCATTGATTGTGCATTTGAGACAACAGTGGGTAGAATTTTTAAACAATGAACATAGTCCACCATGTTCAAGTAACAGATAATCAAGGCCTAATCGATTATGATAAACCGCCGACTGAAGTTTCTTAAATGATTTGTCAACGTTTTGGAACCCCTGTGTAACAAGTGTAGTGAGATTAGCGACAGTTTCTGTTAAAAGGACTATTTTGTATGAATTTTCTGTAGACCCGTGTAGTGGGAACCAGAGATCGAATTTGTCCCAGCTATCCATGAGGGTCCAGGCGTAGTTTCTTTGTTCTTGTGTTAGGGAACGCCTGCACTTGGATGGAGGGCGTTTACGAGGAGCGGCCATGGCTTTCCGCCAGCCTACTTGGAGCCCTTTTAAGCTCCACATGGAGGTTACAGGGGTTATAATCTTGTTTGGTTTGAGGATAGGGATTAACTTGGAAGTGTTTGTTTTAAGGTTAAACCAAAGCCAGCCAGGGGGTAAACTTCCATCGGGAGTAGCGTTTTGGCAAATTAGAGAGTTTTCAGCGAGATCTTTGTTGAGTATCGCTGGGAATTCTGCTACTCCTGTAAGTCGGTTACAAACTGTGCAGTTATTAATAACTTCAGATATAGTGGCATTAAGTTCAACACACCCAATACATTGAGGATAACAGCTCATGCGATCATTGGTATCATGGAGATTATCGAGACACTTGCTACAAGCGGTAGGTTTTAAACAGAGTGAGGTAGGAGTGATAAAAGGTGGAAAGTTTTTTACCGAGAGGTGAAAAACAGACATGTTAATACATACACGTGCCAACTGGGTTAATACGCTACATAACATTGTACCACCGTGTGTTTTGGGTAAGTGTCTCGAGGGGATCGCCCACTCTGTTTGACAACGGGGTGGAATGTCACGTGCACAGCGGGCAAGGTCTCTCAAGACCTGAGACTTGTTGGTGGCAGGGAGCTTGAGCAACTTTAAGAGGGATGAGATGTTTGATGAGCATCCAAGGGTATTTGGAGGACACTCTTTTCCTTCACATACGTATGGCCATGTAGGTGTGGGGTTATGGACAGCTTCATTGACAGTAAAAGTCAATCCTAAGACCTTATGCATGGGGAAGTGACAACAAGCAAGATTAAGATACTGAACGATATTAGTGCTGGTAGGTGGCCGTCCAAGATGAGCGATGATGCCGATGTTTGTTGTTTTGGTAAGTTGAGGAAAGCACAGGCGATAAGTAGCATTCATGTTTTGTCCCAGATCAAAACATTCAATAGTAGACAGGGCAAGCATCGTCAAAAACATGTTGTCAGCAGTTACTCATGTGACCAAAGTCATCATAAAGCTCATGATGAGAGGTACGTGGGGCTTCATGATTGGTGGCTGCTACAGCGGGCCCGCTACCTGGAAAAAGATAAATAAAACAGCAGTATCAAAAGATATTATGCATTTACTATACATTTTGCTCAGCGCGCCTAGACAGCCAATTATGGTGGGCCAATAGATGTGGGGCGTCTGGACTATTAAGGTCTCTAACGACCCAGTACGTATTTGGGAATTGTCCGGGGTTTATAACTTTTCCTTTGGTCGGCGTTGGGTGCTTGTTGGTTGGGTGGGGAGCGCAACCCATACGAGTTCATCTCTGGAGAATTTTGGCGTCCACAGTTAAGCTGGCCTGTTTGGACGGGGGTGCCATAAGGGTTTATCGGCGTTGAGGCTGATGAGGACAGTGGGGATGACCGCATCCCATCCAGTGTAGGAACCCTTGTTTAATAGGCGAATTTTTTCTTTTAAACAGGCCGACGGTGCGCTCAACGCCGCCGTTGGATTGTGGGTGATATGGAATATGATGGTGCCACTGGATATTGAAAATTGTGGAGAAGTCACTGATGAGTTTGGAGGTGAATGGTGGTCTGCCATCAGAGTGAATGACCTTTGGGGCTTGCCAGCAGGCAATGGTTAGTTTTAACGCAATGACAAATGCAGCGGGGTGACTTGGACTTGTCCGGTGCCAAGGTCGACAACAACGAGTCCCTTTGGATGCCTTTTTGCCCTGGGAAGGGGGCCTAATAAATCAACTTGCCACACTTGTCCTGGTTCGAAGTTTTCTTTTGCGAGGGCTTCCTTTTCTACCGCTGCCAGGTGTTTTTTTTCTTTAGCGCACTGCTCACAGGCTTGGGCTATGCATTTCCAATTTTTACTGCTTCCCACGGCTGTGGGTTCAGTAACACTTTGCCGCCATTGAGCATAGGAGTTATGTGGGCCAGGATGCCCCCAGTGCTCATGCAGCCAGTGAAGGAAAGGATCTGCATCAAAGGCTTCAGAAGTTTTGTTGACGGACACTTCCTTCCCTTCTTGGAGAAGCTGGTCGATTTTTGCCTGGACTGGGTCCATAGTTTCATAGTTTCTAGGGTCGGAAGGGACCTGAGCAGATCATCTAGTCTGACCCCCTGCCATGGCAGGAAAGAGTACTGGGGTCAAA
>NW_017729032.1:145166924-145218173 GCF_001723915.1 Gavialis gangeticus
CTAACTGCCTCCCCACACTGCCGGCCCATGTTCATCTTGGAGTCAATGATGACTACAAGATCCTTTTCCACCTCCGTGCTGACAAGAGGGGAGTTCCCTAACCTGTAGGTGTGGTGCCAGTTGTTCGTCCCCAGGTGCATCACCTTGCACTTGTCTGTGTTGAATCCCATCCTATTCTCGTCCGCCCACCCTTGTAACCTGTCTAGGTCTGATTGTAGCCTGTTGCTTCCTTCTAGTGTGCCCATGTCCCCCCACATCTTAGTGTCATCAGCAAATTTGAACAGGGTGCTTTTTACCCTGTATCAGAGCGGTGTGATTTAGTATGTTTGATAAGTGGGAGTGGGTCCATAGCTGCTAATTGTGAAAAATTTTTTTCCCATACTCTGCAACTGGTCTCAGGTTCTCCGCCTCCTGTGACGATTTTATAGATGTACGGTGAGTCAATTGCAATGACAGGAGGTGGTAGCGTACCATTGTGAAGGTCATGACAATGTTCAACAACAAAAGAGAACCTGACGAGTTCATTGAGTTGGGCGGAGGGGTAAGCGGTGTAAATGTTGTGGATTTTGCATGCATCACAGTAGAATCTGCAGAGTCCTCCGTGCCTCGTCATTCTGTCGGATGCCATCCAGGCCGGCGCCATAGTGCCATACAAAATCGGGCAATTGCGGGCTTCGCATGGTGTTGGCGTGTCACGATGCTCCCATGAAGCGGACCAATGGTATTGGTAGTTGAGGACCAAAGCAGACCAAGTTTTGGGCTCCCCACCAAATTCTGGGTTAACCCGGTCACTGTCAGTCTGCGCTAAGAGCATCATTCCAGAGCCTAGGATGGTCCCATGGCCCTTTGACACCAGTTCCGCCAACTGCAATGCAAGTAAGATCTTGCCAATGGTCCCATACTGGTGTTGGGTGGCTTGCAGGGTATGATGGGCGGCCAAGACGAGATGGTCTTGGTCATGTACCGTTGTCCAAATATGTGTATTAGTGTAGCCGACGGCGACGGTTAGTACATTGTTTAGGTTGACGGCATATAATTTGGTGTTTTCACATTGCGTGATTAGCTCTTGTACGGCTTTGTCGTCCTTTGAAGTCCACTTTTCTTCTTCTGTATGTTTGCGGATGTGTTTTTGGAGTTTTGCGAGCACTGGGAGTCCGCTAGGGCTGACATAGTGGCGAAGCCAATTTATGCGTCCCATCATCTGCTGAAAGTCTTTTCGCGACGGGGGGTTATTACTGGAGCGTTCCATGAGTGCCAAGAGTATGTCTTTTGGCGGTTTGTGGCTCTATCTCCACGGGCCCTTAAACTTGGTGGCTAGGAAGGTGATCTCATCTGAAGGATCAAGGTGCAACTTTTGCTGGTTGACTGTCCAACCTGCGGCTGTAAGATGTTGAACGAGCTGTTGTGCCAGGGTGGCGACCGTAGGGCTATTGTGGCCAAGAATGGCGATGTCGTCTACATAACTGCAGAGCAGGATGTCGCTTGGTACTTGATGTCTTTTGCGGAACTCATCCAGGCACTTGTTCATGGCTTCAGTGGCAAACGCTGGGGTGTTGCAGTAGCCCTGTGGACAACCATTCCACTTGTACATTTTTGCCTCGAAGCACATGTTGGGCACCCCTAAGTGGTCATCTATAGGGATGGAAAAAAACATGTCCTTCAGGTCAATGGTAACTCCTACCCAGCATTGGCTTTGAAACTCAGCTATGTTGCACATTTGTTGAGGGAGGTCTGAAGCATTTGGCTGGATGAGGGATGCACAGTACTTGTTCGCCATGCAGTAATCAAAGACGAGTCGGGCTTCACTAGGGCATCCTGGTTTGGCTATACCCCATGCAGCCGGGAGGTAGGTGCTTTCGGAGACAGATGTGATGCAGTTTTCTCGTTCCAACCAGGATAGCAGAGCTTGAAGGGACCCTAGGAGCGAGGCTTTGGTCAGGATAGATCGATATCGCCAAGTGGTCACATTGTGCAAAGGTGGATGATGACAGTTAACTGATGACACAGTGAGCGGGAGGGCTTGTAAAACTTGCTCTTTAAGCTTTAATGTGCGGAGTGCAGGGATGCCCAGGAGATTGATGCCCCCTAGGACTCCTGTTAGTGCCTTTTGGTGACCTTGTATCTGGAACTTGACTACAGGAGTGGGTCTGACAGCGTTTAAACCTTGGACCATGATGACTTTCTGCGTTACTTTGTGTGGCACATTGTCGGTGATTACGCTGACCTCGGCTCCCGTGTCGAGTAGGAAAAGTACGGATAGTTGTTTAGAGGGGTCTCTCGGGTGGAGTATGGTGAGGCAGGCATATGGGCGAGGGTCCTCCTGGTCTGAGGTTGCGCCGCCGGATTTTCCAGCGGCGACTACTCATTTTTTGGCTTTTCACCGAACTTGAAGCCCAGTTCTCTCGCTAGGATTTTCTGTCCCTCATCTCCCAGGAGTCGTAATTGTTGTTTGTTGAGCTTTGAGTTGTTTAACAGAAACCCTAACATTGCTCGCTTTACTGGGGTTCGCTGAGGCAGCTGTTGTTGGTGTCGAGGCTTGTATGGTTTGGTCTCTCGTGGTGGGCGACTGGAGTTGTTCACGTGGACCGCAGCGTGAAGTTTGATGCCCTCTTCCATACTGGCCTGTAGCTTGCTTTGGTGGTTGAGAACGCCGGAGACTGGATCACCTCTACAGCTTAGGAGGAGGAGTTTGCTGGACAGTCCTTGTGAGCCTCCATACAGTTCAGTAGTGCTTTCGATTGCTTCCATTGTGCAAGGGACGATTGCCGGATTGGCGAGGAAGCGATGCGGCCACAGTCCCATCGCTTAGGCGTTGTTTAGGTTGAAGTTATGTGTCATCGGGTCCCACCCGGTATAGGATGATCCGATAATGGCGTGGAGAAGCTTGGTGGCGTCGGGAAGGCCGCTGAGCTTACGACCCTCGTGCCAGGTGTGGAGTTTATAGACGAGGGCCTTGGCAACCAATGCAGGAAGCGGAATAGGCCAGCATGCGTTCTGTAGAACCGCATTGGAGTTGGTGACTAGTCCGCGGCTCCATCCTGTACTTTGGACCAGTTGCATGGCTTCATCACAGTCGAGGGTCTCACTTCTGGCCTCCACGACTAGATGACCTAGACATACTATCGGTGTCTTGCCTGGTTCGATACCCGTTTCTTTACGGAAGTCACTCATTTCCGCACGAGTGCGTGTGCGGGAAGAGTAGGTGGTTTGTGTCCCTCCTGGGTTTCCAAGGCTGCCGTGAGTCATCTTGGCGGTGGTGACTGGGAGGGTGGAGGGTGTTGCGTGACGCAGTGCAGGCTCCTCCTCTGGGTAAGGTGGAGGTGAGACAGTCGGAGGCGGGGCAGTCACGGGAGGATGTTCCATCTGTGGCGCTCCGCCCCCGTTTATGTCACTGCTAAGTCCCTCCAGGCTAAGGTATAACTTTTCTTTTTCACCGTCATCACTGTTGGGCAGCGATTTCTCCTTTTGCTCGGCGCCATCTTTGGGCGCTGGCAGAGCGCTGCGTTTTACTGCTAGGTCTTCAGAATTTTTACTAGCCATTCTCAGCTGTGACTCCAAATTCGCATTTTCGTGCAGCAGGACCAATACAGTACGAAACAAAACATTAATTATTTTTCCTTTGTCCCACTTGGGGCCAGTCCATTTTGTCGCTGTGCAACCACCCGACTCCAGAGTTTTGCGGAGTTGCGTTAGCAGTTCGTGTCTGCGCGAGTCAGGAGACAAGTTTGGGCAGTTGAATTTATTGGGCGGGGTGCCCTCTCCCCCTTCCCGAATGTGCCGGATGCAGCAGGTGAACTCCTGGGCGGGTGTCGGGTTCACCGTGCCACAGGATTTTACTTGCGTCAGAGACAAGTTCCCAACCTCATCTCTGGGCCGAAAGGTGACTTTTTTCTGGCTCATAATGCACCCGAAGGAGCTTGGTGCTAGCTGAATGGCCCATTCCTTGGACCCTGGCTCCCCAGCAAGGGATAAGAACCTAGTAATGCATGGGCTGGTGGGGCCGTCCACCTGGTGGAAAGCAATGTGCGCCCACAGGTCATCTGAGTCCGCACAATCAGTCTCCTGTACGCCACAGACAGTGGCGTATCAGCTCTAACTCTGTTTTCCTCCCCGACATCCTGTTCGTGATGCCATGTTGCGCTTAAACACGGTCACGCCGCTACCCGGTGGCCTGGGTTGACGCGACCAGCTCAGTGCGAGATATCGGGTGTGGACAGGTGGGTTGGCTAAAGAGTCAGGCGGCTTGGAGCGTATTGGTTATCAAAAAGAGTTTATTTACTCACACTACCCAGTTGTTCAGGAGTGCGGGAATGAGATCTCTGGTCCTAGGTTACAGTTACGATTTAGCAAAAGCTGCTGTGGTCCCAAAGACCTCCGAGAGCCTTGACGAGTAAAGACAGGGGGAATCGTGGCCGGCAGGAGGGGGACGCCTGGGATGGGGAGTGGTGGTGGGGAGTTGGTCAGCGAGTGATCAGGTCGCCGAGCGTTTCTCCAGAGCATGTGCGGAGTTGTCCGAGTTGGGCGGAAGTTAGCTCTGAGCTTTATTTAGTGCTCGGTGGGCTGACCCGTTCAGGGTTTAAGGTGGCCAATTGGGGCACTGCGTTTCCTTATTTGGGAGGATGGGTGATTATACAACTTTAGATCATGTGCTGTGTGAGCCGTACAAGTTACGTAAGGCGCACATGTATATAGCCAATGGGGGGGGGGTAGGGGAATTTTTGTGTGCTGACACTGGCATTACATGTTTAAGGGAAGCTTTTTTTTCGTGACTGTTATAACCTTTAAAACCAGTTTCCCTCCAATAGCAAGAACCCACCCCCCTGAAAATAAACAGCAACACAGTTATTGAGGTGGTCTGCTGCTAGGTGGCACGAACGTGGCTCTAGTTTCTCTTTGGACTTGGGTCTCCCTTCCTCAAATTTTTCGTCCGTGACACAAGCCTCCAGTCCATGGTGTGGCAGGTGGCTTCCTTCTGTTTACCCTGCAATAAATTATCTGCACACGCTACAGGGTTGTGTGTCCCCTCACACCTCGCCCCTGAGGTTTGTGCTTCATCAACCATTCCTCCTCTGAGGCCGTCTCCCCTCCTGACACTCACAGTCCAGTACAGGGGTTCCCCTCCCCTGGCAGGTCCTTTGTTCCTGCAGCCCCGAGCCTTCCTGGCTTAGACTGGGCTCCCTCTCACAGGGCTCTATCCTGGCTCCCAAACAGCCTATCAGCTGCAGCTGACCCTTGGCTTTCTCATGTCCTCCCTGTCACCTCTGTCTTAAAGCTGCACAGCTTTGCACGTGGTGGGGAATTCAGCTCCTCATGGGGTAACACAGGCTCTCCCATGTCCTGGGATTCATCTCCCAGAGCAAACCTCAGTTCCCATTCCAGTAGCAGGAGGGCTGCACCTCTGCCCCTTCTCTCTCCATGCTGGAATCAGATCCTCCTTCCTTTCTTTTCCTGCTCTTCAGCTGTTTTATAGTGCAGGCACCGCCAATCAGAGCCCTTCGTTGGCAGCAGGGCTCTGGTCACCATGCTAAGGGTCCAATAAAAAGCATGCACAGTGCACAGTATATTTTCATGCTTGCAAAAAGCCATGCCACCCGTTGCAAGCATTTTGCTGCCCTTTTTGCAAAGGGTCCTCAAACACAGCATGCTCACCCAGCTTGCAGCCCAGTGAGCAGTGCTGCTGTTACATAAGTTACCATAGTCCCTGTTAAAATCTTGACCTGTCCAGCATGTCTTTCAGTGGGAAAACCTCTTTCAGAATTCTGCAGGGTTTGGCCTCACAGTACTGGAGAGTAGGGGGAAGGGAGTTTGGTAAAAGTTTCTTTCCTATTGGGATTCAGTTGATATATGCCCCACTGTGTCATTTATGCGCTGTCTCTTCTAGAGTCACTGTAGTGCTACAGCTGCTTGCTGTTGCTAAATCTGAAGGGCTAGACAAAAAAAATACATGCTGGCAAAAGGCCAGGAAGATAAACTTGGAGTGGAGAATGTTAGTCAGGACCAGAAATCACCAACAAAGCAGCTGCTTCTATATTGGGTATGTTCTGTCTATAGCACAAGTATTTATTAAAGTGTTACTATGTGATGAATCTATCAACTAGCTTGATAAATAACCAGAACATAAAACTACCCCATGCAAGATTAAGTGCATTTTAGAAAAACAGTTTTTCATTTTTAAAGGTAAATATATTTTTAAAAATTTTAGGGTTACACTTCCTTGGTAAACTCGATTACCCAACCCTTTGTGAATTTACCATGTGGTGGACAAACCAATGGCTTAGCCATTTCTTCACAGGAATTAATGGGTGTATGAATAACCCCACTCATTCTTGTTTTACTGGTTCTGCAAGTAACTGGGAGAATTTTAATTTAAAAAAGCCCACCCACAATAAATGAATACATTCAACCTTGCTTTTAAATTAACCACAGCCTCTGTTCTTTCCTCCTCATTGCTCTTTTTCTTCCAATTTCAACTTGAGTATAATCTTTCCCATACATTGTAAACCAACCAATATAAAATTCTATAGTCCAATCATGCAGGCGTTACTTAAGAAAATTTCCCTTTTGAGCCAAGTGGGAATTTTGCCCAGGTACAAGCTTCAGGATTTTGCTCTAATATCCCTTCATGCCTCCTGCTTATGGACCTCTGAGTAACAGGATGTTGGATACACTGGTACACTGCAGGCCTTTCTGATCAATCTCAGTGCGCTAAACCATTCTGGCAATAAGACTCTGCTAAATAGCAGCATACTTGTTCTATTTATTATTAATAAGTTAAACATAAGAGCAGAAAAAAGAAAGAATCACTCTTTGTTATTAGGTGATTTTTTTAACTTTTTCTTCTTTTTACCATTCGTAACATGTAGTGGATTTACAGAACTGGAAATGAAAGTCTTTTTATCTGGAGAACAAATGGAACATGTGCAGTGACTCTGCCTGCACAGGCTAATCTGTGGAGACCACTCTCAAGGATAAAAGGGTACATAAGTGGTCTTTCAGGTCTTGCTTTCTTTGCTGAGACTGCAGAAAATGGGGAATTTAGGGAAGCATATGTAAGCACGGCTAGGTTCACAAACAATGAGCTAAGCAGAGACTGCTGAAGGGATAGATTTAATCATCGTATCTCTCATTCATCCTTTCAACACCCCACATTTTCAACGCTGCTGCTTTTTTGCTGGGCAGTGTCAGTCAGCGAAGAGTTGTCAGGCAAGGGAATTTTGCAGCTGTTTTGTACTGCTGAAACCTCCAGTAGCATCTCAGCCTAACCTTTTGCCTCATGGGCTCTCTGGTATTCTCTACCAGCAAATGCCAGTATTGATGCTAGAAATAGACAACGAACAAAGGAGTCCATCTTGCCTGGAATGTAACAGAAGGGGATCCCTGTATGGCATCTGCCACCCCTTGTCATTCTGGACCTTTTGCTGCAGAGCTGCTTCATTTGAGGCATTATGGTAATGATCCCACTTACCCAAGCACCAAGAAACAAGGCAGTCCCAGAACACACTGACAAATGCATCTTCTAAATTGCCAGTCCTGACAATTTTAAGGGTTATTTGATTGAGATCCTCAAGCCTTTCATAAGGCTTCAATATCGGTTTTCAAAATAATGACTACCAGGGATACAAAGGGAACTTACTACCTGAACATTGGTGTTCCGGAAAGGAAATGGTCTGTTGCCAGTAGTTGTGTATTTTCTGTTTGGTGGGACTTTTTTAAAAACAGTTTAAACATTTTGACAAGGATACTGACTGACTAGAATAGGATATGCCATCTGTAGTAAATAAAGTCTCCTGGATAGAAGAGGCAGCATTTCCACATTAAAGGCTTTAGTTTATTGCATTTCTAGAAAAAAATGTGTGAATTATATTTTAAAACCTGAAGTTCATGGAGCATCAGGACTGCAGATTTATAAGCCAGTTTGGGAAAAAGTGGACTTGAGTTTGCAGTCTTTAACCCTTGTGCACTGGTACTGCAAATCAGTCTTTCATTATATCCTTTCACAATTTCTCAAGTAATGGGTGGGATTTCTCAGTATGGGTGGGATTTTCAAAAGCATTCAGTTTGTCCAATTTAATTCTATTAAAGTTGAAAATCCTAAACTACATTCATAAAATATCTGTGTAAACATAGTTTATGCACACATACATGGCATATGGACTCAAAATCTGAGTGCTTACACAAGAGGATACCAATACAGCTACACATATAGACTAAACTTTGCCATTTCTGGGTTTTATCAGTGCTATTTGCAACCTAAACATACTCTTAACTTAATTTTCATGATCAAATATTTGATGTGTGCATAGACTTTCCTCTCATATGCATTTCCAATCATTTCAAGTTATGGTGACATGTACACTGACCCAATATAAGGCAACATTGTTACTGCACCTTTTGGAAGTACTAAAACACAACACAGTAACTGCCCATACTGCGCTGTATGGGTGACACACACTTAAATTTCCTCCTTACATCACCATAGCAGCATGCTATAAGTGGAGAGTGTGCCACTATGGTGATGTAGCTAGCTTTCCCGTGTCAACCTGTGTGATCACTATGACACCGTAGTGCACCATACAGCAATGTAGCGCATGATGTGGCACGCTGCTACATCACCATTGGCCGACACGTGGAAGTGCCTATTGCGTCTAAATGGGAATATTTCAAGTCTTACATGTGGGACCTAACTGTTGAATTTAAGTAGTATCATACTGAGGCAAGTCAGGTATTCCATGCTGTAAGCATCTTTTAACTACCATATTTCATGGTGTATAAGTCAAATTTGGAAGCCAAATTTTTAACTTAAAATTTATACACTGTCCCCTGCAACAGCACTGTCTGGACCTGCCTGGGAGCTCCCTGGGAGCTTGGGCAGCACATGGCCCACTGGCAGCCCGCCTGGTTGGCCCTGGGGGGCACCACTGCCACAGATGGAAGGACCTGGCAGCTCAGGGGCTGCTTGGCCTGCCAGCAGCTTACTATCGTACATGAATTTTTATTTATTTGCTTATCATACTACTTCATCTCTTTAGTATATTTCTATTAAAACAACAATTCCTTTTCAAGGACACCCCATGATTATAGAAGCTCACAGATAATATGCTTACTTTATCCTTGCATTCAACACAAGAATGCAAGAATATACAGAAACCTCCAAATTATTTGTTGATTCACATACTGATTTTTCTCCTAGCATCAAATCGTTTAAGAACAATAAACTGTAGATAAATAGTACAACCAACTCTTTAAAATATGCATTGTCTACCAGTTACTTGAGGCTTACAGACTGATTTTTTTTTCATATATCACATCATTTAACAATAAACTATAGAGAAGTAGCACACTGTCTCCTTAGAAGTACATTATTATAATTATTTTAAAATCATGTATCTTGTTAGTGTCCAAGACCCACACTTCTAAAAGAAATTCTAAAATAATTCTTTGTACCAGATGCTATTACCTAGTGCAAAGCAAATGCAATAAAGATGTCATTTATTTTCTTTTTGATCTCGTAGCCTGGTGGAAATGGCTATACATAGAGCAAGATAGTGGAAGATCAGGGATAGAATCTAGAAGAGAATCACCTAGTAGAGAATTCCAAGGAGAAAAATGCTTGTTGAGGAAACAGTTTCCCCATCTTGGTCTTATGACTCTTGGTAGGGTATGCAAGTTATTCTAAAATTACATAACCCAAAAGATTTCGAGATAATTGAGTCAAATTGTATAGCTACTGCTAAAAGCAGGTGATAGAAACTAAGCCAGCTTTCTTGCAGTCTGCAGTGAGTGCCACCTCTGTCTGTGGGATGTCATTGTGATGAGTCATCTTGTCACCATTCCATACAAAATGACTAAGTTTGTTAAATATGCCAGCTCATCTACTGAAGTTTGATATAATGGCAATCAGGATTATATATCACACGTCACATTAATCCATTAATGAAAGCAACATCTGCATGTCTACTGGCTGTTATTTCCTATCAGTATTCAAACAGTGAATACATTTTAGAAGAATGCCCAATAAAATGTGAATATTTATCAACCCATCAGTGTTCTATTCAGAATTTAAGCAAGCACTCATCAATATTCCTTCATTTTATATCTTAATTGAGCATTGGGTGAATGAATGACATACCAATATAAAGTGCTTAAACAATGCCTTTTCAACCACAATTTTAACAGCGTCACTTGAGTGACTGATAGTCTTCCTCTCATATTGGTTATGGACACTGTTTAAAAATTTTTGCTGTGGCTTGTAGCTGCAGTTGGAGCAGCGTTTAGTTAGATGGATGGGGCTAAATCTAGTTCCCCTTAGTCACCTGAATAGTTTAACCAAAATGAATGGAAATACTCATGCAAGCTGACAGGATCTACCCTGTTATCAGAATGGGAAGCAAATATGAAAAATCTTTTGGCAACAGGTAAAGGTTTGTGAAGCATACTACTATAAATACATACTGTTCATACTTGGTGAACAGAAAAGATGAACTAGAAAAAATACAGATTTTCTAAGAAATATGAAGCAGCAGGGATGCTTTAGTGACCGTCTTGTGCAGTTGGACATCCCCACAATTTGAGGGCAAAGAATGCTGATCTGGATACAGTCCTCACTTCTACATATGATTGCATTCTAATAGTGTGAGTCTACTGACTCTTCAGGCTGTGGATGTTTATTTTAAATATTAAAGCACAGTGGCCTGTTGGGCCTGTGCCTTTGCATCTGTTTCTCCCTCTTTTCCAAATTCAGATTTGCAATCTCCTGACATCTAACAATTTCTCTGTAACTTCTCTTGGCGTTCTAAATGTCCTTCCCTTACCCTCAGGAAGTTGGCGATTCACTGTTCCCATTCTCTTTCCCTAATCCCCAGAAAGGCTAGTGGGGATTCCTGGACTAGGATCATCAGGTCTGTAACTGAATCACAGAAGCAAGTCACTTTCTCATGGTCACCAGCCAGTCTAGCAAAGGGCTAGAGTAAATGAAGCTATATTACCTTTATCCCAGGCATATAATTCTAGTTGCATATGGCCCCAAGTTGATAATTTTCCTTTAACTTAATTTCTTTCATTTTTGACTTTGCTAAAGGAATAAAAATACCTATTGTCTCTCTCATCTTCTCTGTCTATTTGCTTTATTTCCTCACTTCTCTGTTCCTCTCCCCCTACTGTCTCACATATTCTGTAAATGTGCTGATCACAGTGATCTGAGAACATTTTTTTATAAGAACATTCAAATAATTTAGGTAGCTGGGTAATTAAGAGTACACACATGCACAGGTTCTTATTCTCAAGAAAAAAAATCCTGTAGTGCTTTCACCTCTGATCTCTGCTCCAGTACACTACACTTGACCTACACTTGAGCTTTTTAAAAATGATCAGCAGACCCTCCTCAGCCAAGGATATACAGAGCCAAAGACAATTTATGTCCTCTCAAAAATAATTTCCCTTCTTTTCTTTTGTCTTGCTTCTTTTTATCCTACTGTTGTCATGATTTTTTAATTAATTTTTACATTAATAGTTTAACTTAAGTCAGATCTGTATTCTGTAAACACCTAAAATTTCCACAGAAGCCAATGAGCTTTTTAGGAGTCAATGTGGGATAAATCCCTTGGATTGTAATGTGCTTTGAGGAAAGGTCTTGGGTCAGGCCCTCAGTTGCTGGAAATTGGCATAGTTGAGAACTGAACTTAATTGAGTTAACATCAATTTACACCATTCATCAGGCCCTTGGTCTGCTCTCCTACTAGCAAAAACCTCTGCACACTTTATAGTTAGTGAATGTACAACCTTGACACTGATGAGCACTTACTCATATAAAATAGTTACATTAGTAAGCGTAGTCCCACTAGCTCTAACTTCATGAATACAGCTTGTACAAATGATCCTTTAAAGACTCCACCAAGCAGGTTTACAATGTTACACTGATCATGGTTTAATGCCTCCCCTTCTTATTTGTTGCTGGAATGGAATAATTGAGGAAAAACTCCTGAAATCAATAGACCGACATAGCATTACTCTATTATCATCACACTAATGTGGGTGAAAGGAGAATCAGGCCTATATATGTTAGGTTTGCTTTTTGAGAGTTACAGAGGAGAGAAAGAAATGCAAAAAGCATACCAGAAGAGCTTTTATTTACTCATCGTCCTTTTCATTCAGTCTCTTCCTTCAGCTTCACTCTCTACCCAACCTTTACTCTCCTGCTTCATCCTCCTCGCTGCTGTTCTGTTTCTTCACTTTAGCTTATTGATAAATAACCAAAGAATCAATGAACATAATCCACCTCCTTCTCCTTCCTTCTAGAAAACTAAAAACTTGGAATTCACAGGGCATTTGCTGGCATCACAACGCTCACTCTGTTTGGACTCGATACGCTTTGCTCCACTTCCATCTTTGCCTGTTGAAATTATAAGCTCTTTGGGGCAGGGACTGTATACTGCTATGTGTTTGTAAAGTGCCTAACGCAGCAGAACCTCATTCTTCATTGGCCCTTTGATTCTGCCGTAACAATAACAGATAAATCCAGGATGGGCAACCATTTGGGCCCATGAGCCACATAGGCAGCTTTGGGGGCTACTGCAGGCTGGTCAGCACTCTCCGCTGGGCAACAGCTTGGAGTCCGTGCACCCTGCTGCTCCTCCCTGCCAATGCCATGAGCACTCAGCAGTAGGTCAGTGCATTCTGGACTCACCCCAGGTGGAATGGACTAGCTCCAGAGCAGTGGGGACCCATACACACAGCTCTGACCCCAGCCCTTCCCGAGCCTGCTCTGGACTGGCCCATCCATGATGAGCAGCAGTGGCAGCCAGGCAGAAGCTACTGCTGAGCACAGGAGAAAAATAGCCACCTCCCCCCCACCCCTGCTGGGTTTATTGATGGAATTCATTTTTCAATGTGGTGCTGCAGCTGCTGGCATCACCATTATGGTGATGGTGATATGGGTCCAGACTGAGACCAGAACGTTCAAGTTCAGTTATTATTCTGACATGATGGTAAAATTTTACTGATAATGAGAGTCAGAGGACTGGGATTTTCCAAGGTTTTGAATCTCGGCTATCCTGAAAGGAATTTCCTGGGGGCACTTTTCTGGCCTGGAGGCTTTTACCTGCTGCAGAAATGGAGAAATTAGTCTTTCCCAAAGTGGTTTCAAGAGTCCTTTATAAGGAGGAGTATTAGGAAACCTAAATATATTGGTTACTGCCAATTCCCTCTATAAGTGTATTAGAAGGAAATAGAGTTACCCTAGCATAAAACTGGAGTAACACGATGAATTATGCCCTATATGTGCTGTTGCAAACTACCAATATGTTAGGAGTTCAAGATTTCATAAAAATTATATTCAACAACTGAAACTAAAAATCAATAAATATTTTAAGTACTAAACTCTGAGTTATGTTTCCCACAGCAGTGTAACTCAGCCCCTGTTGTGCATATGTACTATGTCCTATTATTGCATATGCGATAACTCCTCTGCCTCAATACCTGTGTTTTCTTTTTGGCCAGCGAAAGGGGACTTATCAAAACATCTGGATATAGGTGCCATGTTTAAAAACAACAACAATAATCAAAACAGATGGGCCAAAGCCATTCCTAAAATATGCTCTCTAACCTTGATATAGCCCCTTTATCTTGCAGCATGATCTACATAATCATCAATGTGATTATGACACAGATAAGATCCAAAGGTCAACCTACCACCCTCAGAGTATGGATGTGAAGTAGCTTTGTGCCTCACTTCTTTGGGCTTCAAAAAATGAGGTGCTTTTTTTCTTACTCTTCAGATGTTACCAGAAAGGGCTCTGAATGTCTTAATACCCTTTCCTCTCAAGGTCCTCCCAAGCCTTTGTGGAACATCAGAAACACTTGTTTCTGCATCCAACTACACAAAAGAATAATATAGCAGGAGTCACATCTGGCCACCTATGAGTGCCCAGCCCAAACAATTAGCTTAGCTGACTGGGGTTAAGGGCTATAGAATAAGACTTGAAACTTGAGAGCCATAGCAAAACTCTTGAACCACTTTGCCATCAGCAGACCCCTATGGTAGAAAGCACTGTATAAATGCAAATTTCTAGATTCTTATACCATTCCTTTGAGGTCTTTGATAGCTTAGCACAGGGGTGTAAAACTCATCTGGTCCCAGTGGCTACTCAAGGGCCATATGAATGGCCTGGGACTGGTTCATGTGCCAGAACAGCATGGGGCCAGCCTTGCAAACTGGACTTGGCCCATGGATCAATCGGGGAATGTACGGCTCACTCCAGCTGGTCCAGGGCTGTGCCACACAGAGATCCTGCTCTGGTTGGACTGGGACATAAGCCTCATGTGGTACCTGCTCCAGCCAGCCTTGATTACTTTACAGTTTACATTAATACAAGATATAGCAGAAGGGTATAATGGAGAATAGAAGAAAATAAGACAACACTAAGAGGAACAGTTTACAATCCATGATCCTTCAGTCACAGTTCATGAACCACAAGTGGCTCTTCAACTTACTCATCTGCAAGTCTTTACAGACAATATTATCAAAGATTTTATTTTTACCACATTGTAGCAGCGTGGGGTCCTTGGGGTGGCCGTGATCTCCCCTAACACCCCCTACTGTGCCAAATTGGTGTTAAAGCACCCTCACAATCTCGCCCACCACATCTTTCATGTTCTGTAGTTATGTAGGGAGGCTGCCCTTTGAGCCCCAGGGGGAACCAGTAGACCTGTAGCCAAGGGAATGGTTCTATAATGGGGTTCCAGGCATCCCAGCCTTATGGACTATGTGTGGCTCCAACCACCCCTGTACCATGCCCCAAGCCTCGCAGATGTACTGGACATTGTTTGATTGATTTCACTCTCCTGTGCCCCACTGGCACTTCTGGCTTGCTTCGCAACCACGCTCCCTGGCACTCGTAAATCTCTGTCCCCGCTCTGGGGCCTCTCGCGCCACCTGCTCTGGGGCCTTGCGGCTCAGGTGGCCGTAGCCATGCCTGGCCCCTCCAAATCTCCTCCTTGGGTCTTAAACCTCCTGTAGGACTAAGGCGGCCTCTGTCTTACCTAGCCCCCCCCAATCCTCTGCTCCCCTTCTCAGGGCGGGGGTCAGTGCACCCCTGGATGTTGTGCCCTGTCTGGCACCAGGGCCCCCACACTACCATGGAGCCCCTATATGGCTTCCTCCAACCCCTAATAGCCTCACCCAGTTCTCTAGTCTAACAACAACAACAACAAAAGCAATAACACAAGCCAATCAGCTATAACACAGATCTAAGCCTCATGGCTAAACGTTCTCCAAACCACACCACATCTCTCACCCATGTAACTAGTGGCTTATACAACCAAGCCTTTTCCTCTTTCCCACATTCAGGGCCAATCTCTTTCTCTTAGTCAGACAGTACTCCTTCTTCCTGGCTGGTAGCAGAGAGAGAGAGCAAAAGAGCACTCACAGCCTCCAGCCTGGGTCTTATAGTAGTCAGCCCTGCTCATTCCGGTCAGCTGACTCACCAGGTGTGGGTCCTGGTTGCCCCTAGCAACCAGCACCTGAGCCCATACTGCTGCTTTTCAAGTAGCAGGCACCTTAGTGCCCTGCTACACACATGCATATGTCTTCCCTGTAATTATAAATAATGCAACATATGAATATATACTATAGTTGTTTTCTTTTTAACTGGAGTTTCCTACAATTCATCTAGGGACATGTGTGGTTAATACTTATCCTTCATTTGGCTCCAAGACTGTCACTGGGTCCTGCAGCAGAACTATATAAATAAATCACAGGTTTCCAATGGTCTTTTGTTGGGGGGAAAAGATGGCAAATGCAAAATGGCATGTTTTTACTTTTAGAACATCCTGCAACATCCCCAAAATGGCAAATTAGAATTTTTAGGAACTTTATCAAAATGTTCATCTCTGCACTTAAGGTGCCCTGAAGAAATTTCAGTCCAAAGATATTTTCTTTATCTTAAAAGCTAGAAGAGTTTAAAATAAGGGATTTATGATAAAGAGTACCCTTTAAGTCACAAGTAGAGCATCACCACTATGAAGTTCTGATGAAATGTAAGAACAATTAGTACATAAATCCTATCATAGAGGAGCTCATTTGAGCAAATTAACTGAAGAAAACTGATGGACTGTAGAATCATAGTTTCTGTTATGAATGACAAATTAATCAAATGTTCAATGTTTTTATGTTCACTTACAGCTTGTATATCGGTTTGCACTCTATATTTATTTATTTATTCTTTATATTTATGTGTCAACATTTCCAAAAATGGCTCATAAATCACATCAGCACCAACAGCAGTGAGATAGCAATATCCCTTGTTCATTATTAAAGTAAGCCAGTTATCATCAGAAATGTAGGGATGAAATGTTCCCCATCCAGCTACCAGCCCTTTCAGCCATCGATTTTGTATGACCCTGTACATTCTGTCCAGGTATAGACATTGCACATAAACTGGTATAAGTGCCTGAAAACTAGTCTACACCCATAACAGAACAGAAGTTCAGCATGCATAGACTGGTTTAAAAATGGCTGAACCTGATCTAAGATAGATCTGGATCAATTTAAGTTAGATGGGTGCACTGAACTTCTGTACCATATCCCCTGCCTATTCATGTTAGGTTGCTGTCTGCTGGTATCACAGGCATCTTTGTGTCTTCTTGCTAGCCTCCCTTCTCAGGGAGGCATGCTAGCACTCAGCCCACACTTGGCTGCTCCAGCCAAGTGGTTAGCAGGTCCTGCCCCCTGACTCTCACAAAGCTGAGCCAGCAAAGACTCTTTCTTTAGCCCCACCTCCTACCTGTGGCCAGCTGTCAACCACAACTAGGCAGTGGGACAGGGAGGAGAACTGAGGCTTCTCCCACCCAACCCGGCCATGACTCTCCCAGACCTGAGCCAGCACAGACTCTCTCCCCATTCCCGCCTCCTATTTATGGTCAGCTGTCAGCCACAGCTAGGTGGGAGTGATGGGGGGGGGAGGCGGATGAAGATCTTAACCTGAACATAATCAAATTCTTAAAACCTAAAGAGTATTGTCAATTCAATCATGGAACAAGAAACAAACAATAACCAGTACTGTTCCACATGAGAGATCTGATAGTTGTAACTCATGCTATATTGCAGGAGTTACACAAGGAGCATAGATGCCCATTCGTCATTATGTTTATGCTTTGCACTGACAGATTAAACCATTTAGATGTTTGAGATTCAGTTTTAATGACATTTGGCAGCTAAATGGTTAACTTTTGGCTGTTTATCAGTGTTTTTCTCTCCTTCTGTTATAGCTCTTGGCAAGATCACTATCTTCCTGCAGTGATGAAAGAGAATATTAAGTACATATATCAAAAATGAAAAACACGATACATATTTTTAATCTTATTTTTTATTAAGACTTCATTCCTGATTCATTGGTAGTTATGTTTTTAATTGATAGAGGCCAAAATTAGAGCTATGTAGTAATAGATCATAACATTATCCCCTTGTATTTAAGCTCAGAAGCTAAACACGATTATTTACTTCTTGAAAGTAACAACACCTTTACATTTACATATTGACAGAATTTCTTTCTACTCGTCAGAGTAGCTCTAATGAAATCTAGGAAGCAGAACCCAAAAAAGCAGAATGGAGGAACTGAGTAGATTGAAGTAATGAGGAAAGGGCTGTGCTGAAATCTTATCTGGAGAAGCAGGTAGGCATTGAGTATTTAATGGGCTTTCAGTCTAACAAGGAAGCAAATCCCAGTGTCCAATGCCCCCTCTGAGAACTGAGAATGCTCTGCTTGCAATCTGTGCAGAGTCGAAATCTTAATTCTGTCAGTGAAAGCATCCCCATTGAGCTCATGTGTCAGAAGAGGACAAGTGTATTTTTAAGATAGCTAGAACCAAAATACACCAGAGTTCAAGGATCAGAATCAACACTCACATTACACTGGGAATCAACTTGAAACTAGTGGAATCTTTGTAGCACTTGTATAAAAGCACCATGAGCAAAGCAGTAGACTCTGTTGCTTTGACTCATGCTGAGGAGCCTTGTAGAATGACCTTCAGCTCTGCTGCTTTTTTTAATCTCATCTATGGAATATGGACGTGTGCTTTTCCAGAGCCTGGCTGTAGCAGTGTCTTGGCTGACTCACAGTAGAAAATGCGAAGGTAATTCTACTAAGACATAAAGACATTGGAGAGGGATGGTGGGAAGTGAGATCTGATGTTTATTAACAGGCTTAAAACAGGAATTCTTCTTGGATCTTCAGCTACGTCTGATTTTAGGTAGAAGAATTTATCACCTCTGCATTAATGTACTGGTATAGAGCTACTCTTCAAAGTCAAAAAACCTACCAATCAAAGTGCAACTGGCAGCTTGCTTGGGGCCTAATACTGTCCACTTTACTCACACTAAGTAGTCTGCTATTATAAATATTCCTACCTGTATAACCTTCCTCCACATTAAGAACACTCCCCAAAGTCAAAAACACATTATACTCCCTGACCTCATCTTTACAGAAGTTCTCAGTATGCCTAGAGAGCAGTCTGCATTTTCCTATGGGATTCTTTACAGCTCCCAGGCAAAAAGGTGATCTCATAGTTTCATAGTTTCTAGGGTTAGAAGGGACCTGAGTAGATCATCTAGTCCGACCCCCTGCCATGGCAGGAAAGGTGTTCATCTAACCTCCTCTTAAACACCCCCGGGTAGGAGCCAGCACCACTTCGCTTGGAAGTTGGTTCCAGACCCTAGCGGCCCTAACTGAAGTAGTGCCTCCTGATATCTAGCCTAAATCTACCCTCTGCCAGCTTGTGACTGTTATTCCTTGTCACTCCTGGCAGTGCTCGGGGGAACAGGGACTTCCCCAGTGCGTGCTGGTCCCCTCTGACTAGTTTGTAACAGGCCACTAGATCCCCCTCAGCCTTCTCTTGTGGAGGCTGAACAGGTTCAGGTCCCATAGTCTCTTCTTGTAGGGCCTGGCCTGCTGCCCCCTGATCATGCGGGTGGCCCTCCTCTGGACCCTCTCCATGTTGTCCACATCCCTCTTGAAGTGCGGCATCCAGAACTGGACGCAGTACTCTAGCTGCTGTCTGACCAGTGCTGCATAGAGGGGGAGGATCACCTCCTTGGACCTGCTTGAGATGCATCTGTGGATGCATGACAAGGTACAGTTGGCCTTCCTGACTGCATCCCCACACTGCCGACCCATGTTCATCTTGGAGTCAATGATGACTCCAAGATCCTTTTCTGCCTCTGTACTGACAAGAAGGGAGTTCCCCAACCTGTAGGTATGGTGCCTGTTGTTCCTCTCCACTTTGCACTTGTTGGCGTTGAATCCCATCCTATTCTCATCCGCCCATCCCTGTAACCTGTCTAGGTCCGATTGCAGCCTATTCCTCCCTTCTAGCGTGCCCACTTGCCCCCACATCTTAGTGTCATCAGCAAATTTGAACAGGGTGCTTTTTACCCCCTCGTCCAAGTCACTGATGAAGATGTTGAACAGTGCTCGCCCAAGGACAAAGCCCTGCGGAACCTCACTGCCCACATCCCACCAGGTCGAAAATGACCCATCCACCACTACCCTCTGGGTGCAGCCCTCCAGCCAGTTGGTGACCCAATTGACTGTGTGGGTGTCTACACCACAGCCCTCCAGTTTCTTAATGAGAACGGGGTGAGAGACAGTGTCAAAGGCCTTCCAAAAGTCCAGGAAGACTATGTCCACTGCTACCCCTGCATCTAAGGATTTGGTGATCTGGTCATAGAAGGCCACCAGGTTGGTCTGACAGGATCTGCCTCTAATGAACCCGTGTTGGTTGCCCCTAAGCATAGTCTCCCCTGCTGGCCCCTCGTGGATATGCGCCAGAATAATTTTCTCAAAAAGCTTGCCCAGGATCGAGGTAAGACTAACTGGCCTATAGTTTCCCGGGTCCTCCTTCTTCCCCTTTTTGAAGATGGGAACCACATTGGCCCTCAAAAAGACTTCCATATTTTCACTGTGAGATATGTGGATGTAATGTGTTGAATCTGCACATGTGAATTTAAAGTTATTTTCTGCTGAATCTGTTAATGCTAATTCATCTATAGTTTTACATTATATTCACAAAAAAATCCTTTTTTTAGAAAATCATTTACCAAAGATGGGTATTGGATTACTTTGTCTTGATCTTATTTTGCTAAACTCACATTGTAGTTTGTCTCATTTTCTATTTACTTCCATGTCTTTAATTATTTATTTCTTAGAAATTTGTTCTGAAAGCATGCTTACTGCTGAAGTCACACTAAAGGATCTGTTGTTGTCCAAATTGTTTTTCTCCAGTTAAATGGTATGGCCACTGATTTGATAGATTAAAAAAATTGTATATGCCAGATTTATATTTCAATGTGCCTGTTGGTAACATATTCTGGAGACGTTCTTTCCCTCTCAATGTTGAAGCATGAGGCTGCTTGAAATTTGCTTTTACCTTGATGTAGTAATTTCAGTTTTTGCATACTCATTAGCCATCTTGCTATTGCCCCCATCACCAACCAGAAAGCCGCAGTCCTTGGTCTCAGGGTATACAAGCTGCATGTGTCCTGTGCTAGGGATTTTAGAAATTTCAGATTAATAGGCCCTGAAATAGGTGCATCTAATAGTTCTGCCCTGAGCTGGAAGCAGTGGCCACTATGAGGTCCCTGGTTCTGGGGCAAAACATATATTGCATCTGCTTGGAGAAGGGACCTTGGGAAATTGATGTTCTTGTCAATTTCATGATCTGGGTAAACACTGATACTGACAAGATCGTGATACTCATTTCACTGTGCATCTTCAGGGGCCAGGGAGCTTCCAGTTGTGAGAAATTTTGAAAAACAAATGGTTTCTGTTCAACTGGACTGAAACCAAATATCAGAAAAGGAAATTTCCAGCACCTTTTGTTTTTGAGTCATATCTGATCTTAGTATCATCCTCACAGCCTAGAAAGCCATTTCTTTATTGCTCAGTCGTTACTGTGTGGTGATATCTGTGGTTACTATATGTTGCTCATATACACAATTTAAATCACGTACTTGCAGCAGTCACACAGAAACAGTTCATAGAGCTGACTTTTTAATTAATTGGTAGAAAGGCTTCAATGGAGAATGCTGCAGTAATTAAATGGCATCAGGACAAAGCAATGATTACTGAATGACCTCTAGTAAGAGCAGGTTGTTTCTATGACCCTGGTGGTTTTTATTTGAAATGAATTGATGGAAGTATTATAGCGAACATTTTAAAGATCACAATAAAGTAAAACTCATCTTTATGAAACCTGTGCTATGAAAAAAACCTGAAAAGCATTTAGTGAGCTTTTTTGTATTCAGAATTTAGATATTTTAAATAATGTGCTTTTACCAATAACTGCTTACACACAATGACAGTAAAACACAACTTGTTTGTCCCAAGATGTCTCTTGTTTGTTCTTCTGTTTCAGTTTGCCACTGTATATGAAGTGGAATAATATTCACTGGCATAGATTGTGTTTGCTGTTACTTGTGATTACTCACCAAATCATTCTGGAGCATTCATTGTTTTTTCCTAATTATTGGGTTTGATGTCTACTTGGGGAATAGGGCATTCTCTGCTGTGCTGTCCTGAAAATAATTGCATTTGCAGTGATTGTTTTGTAATAACAATTCTACAGAATAAATGTGTTTGGGCCAAATCCTGCAGCCTCTACTCAGGCAACGTTCACAATGTAATCAATGAGAACTTTGCCTGAATAATAACTAGGTGAGGATTTTGTGTTTAGGTTTATTAGTTGTAAAATATTTACATAGCATATATTGACTATTAGGTCTTTCCAGCACACTAATGAGCAATCATCAAATCAAAGTGTTACCTATTACAGTATAAACGACCAATTAGGCAGTATATTGTCAGTTTGGACATGCAGCTTTCACAGATGTTAGAGAGAGCTGTATACACAGACAAAGGAGGTATATAGTTCTTTATTTAAAACTCCATGTAGATTAAGGGCCATATTATGATACACTTACTGACAATGGGTGTATTTACATATGCCATGAAGGCAATGTGATAAACTCTGGCAGTTTGCACCAGAGAAAACTGTTCCCAAGTGCAGCATTTAAATGTGTACCTGGGACTGCAGCAGTTAGAGCCAAGGCAGAGCAGGGGACCCCGGGGGGGCAGCGTTGGGCAGCATGGGGCAGCTGGACTGGCTAGCTGGAGTATGAGGGTGATAAAACGCAGAGCTAGGTGGCACTTGATGTTAACTTCTTTATAATTTAGCCTTCATTTTTAATTCCATGAGTGGGCATCTGAATATTATGGGCCATATAACTTCTGCAAATAACACCTCCCCACTATTTCCATTAATACAACTAGCAGGATCCATCTTGGACTTCTGTGTCATGTAAAGTATTGCAGATATGGGGCCAAAATTATCCACCATTCAGAGCTACCTTGCTTCTACCAGAGGAAAACTATAGAAAAATTTAAGATCCTCTATGACTTCAGTTTTTGGATTTCAGTGCAGCAAACGGCAATACAAAGCAACTACCGATTTGTATGGGATTTGAAACAGGCCCAGTATCACTGGCTGGCTGAGAGGCAGAAAATTTCTTGAGAATTACTGCAAAGAGCTTATGCACTTTAGGTGTCTTTAGCTATCTAGAAAAAATCCCTCAGTCATCCTGTTTTTGAATACAGGATATAAAAATTGCATAAACACAGGCTCTGTCAGCCAAAACTTCAGTGCCAACTGGCATAGCTCCATTAATTTAAATCTGCATCATGTGGATATTGAAGCTGGTCACTTTCTTAGATGTTATATTGATCACAATGGTAATCTCACACGCATGACCACACACACACAGATAGAAATCATGCCACTGTATTTACTGTGAATTTGTATGAAGGGTAAGAGAACATCAAAGATTTGTTGGTATTTCGGTGATGAAACATTCAGAATGCCATAGCAAAGTAGATAGGTCACTGCTCTGATGTTCAATCAAAGAACAGCCTGTGTGCCCAGAATTCGCAGATCACGTATTAAATGGATTAATGTATTTCCAACGATCTCTCGGCCATAATGGTTTGTTCAGAAAAGTTAAAGTACGTAATAAGGGGCATCAAACTTTTAAGCCGTGAAGGCAAATAAATGGTCGTGGAAATTCATAGAAGAGGTGTAATAAGTAGGGTTTGTGCTGGAAAACTTGGCCCAGAACTAGTGGCCTACCTAACTCTCATTGAGACAAAGGGTTTTTTGTAGTATGCAGAGCCGTTTTCACAGGCATTTCGTGGCAGGCTCCTCCTTGCCACTGACTGGTGGAGGATGCCTTCACTCAGTCTATGTCACTACCACGTTTTTTCTTTTTGGTTGATTTCAAAGGAAATTGCAGCCAATGCTGGATTTTCTGGCAATCATGAATAGCTCTGTTTTCTGCGGCTTCCATGAAATCTATGAAACCATGTTTTAGGTAGGTCCCTACCCATTCTATTTATTTTCCTGCTATTACTTTCTTACTCTTTTTCTTGCATTTGTCATAGCCCTGATTAACCTTCTTGTTTTCGACTCTGTCCAGGCTGTGTTTAGTGTGCACACATTATTAGTCTAGTGTGCTTTTGATCTTCCCTGTGCCTGAGGAGATTGCAGTACTGGCTCTCTGTTGCCCCTTGGTTACAGCTCTTGGTCACAGCCCAGTTGACTCAGTACTAACTCCCCAGGACTCTCAGGAATTTCAGCAAACTGTAAGCCATGAATATACACCCTAGTTTGCCTCATTTGCTTTGCCATTCTGGAGCATTTTTTGGCCGTGGGTCAGAATTATCTCAGGTATCTGGGACCCTTCCACTTTTTCTCTTACACAGCCTTGCCTTGTGCTTGTGGTTCTCCTCCCTTTCTCTAAAATGGTCAGCATGAGAGTCTTCCTTTTACAAAGCAGCTGTCCTCTGTCAGGTGCCTCCCTGATAAAAAAAATACCTTGCCTGTTGATCATTCCCTCTGTCATAACCTGCCTGTACATTATAGTTTCCTCTGCCTGGCTCCCTTCTTTGCCCAAGATGATCCCTATTCATAGCCACACCCTGCAGCTGTGGCTCCATCTGGGTCCAGGCACTGGGAAGTATGCTATGAGGACCCAGCATTCACAGCCGTGGGTCCCAGTATCTGTAGGGTGCCACCCCCAGGATGGGGAGATCACTGCAGGTGTGGGGGTGTGTAGGATTCCCTTGCAGCTGGAAGCCCCACAACTGAGGATACTCCCAGCTTTTAGAGGTTGCTTATTGCTGGTGCAGGGGGAGCCTAAGATTGGGGTCCTCCTGCACTGGCAATAAGGCATGATGGGATCTGTCGTTTGACCCACTGGCCAGGTTGAAGATCATCAAGATTCAACAGCCTTTTATTTAAAGCTTTCAGACAGATGGGAGACGTTTCCTAATACCTTCTGAATATTCTAGCAAAATATTAAGGTCACAGTACGGTTGTGCAATCAAAGATGTATCAGAAAACAAAATGGAAGTTGTAGTTTGATATAGAAATATAGACATACACAAAACTACCAGACATGTGTGAATGTAGCAAACAAAATATGCTGTACAATACCAATGATGCAAGAAAGCATTTTTATATAACCATTAGAGGTGTTCAAATACATTATTCATCAAATTCTACAGTTTTCTGTTGAATACTACAATATATTCCGCAAATATTTCTAGTAGTTTTTGACCAGCATTGTAGCTGGTCAGTTATTATTCAATGAATAATTTAGTCAGTGATTAATGGCAAAATAGATCAAATAAATTACTCAATGAAGATTTTTTCAGTGTAGTCAACCAGCTCTGAAACCTATTACAGGCTTTCATTTATAATACATACAGGCCTGTATATAATAAATTAACAAGCACTGTGAATTACAGAGCTATGCTTTTATTGAAGACTTCTGGGGAGATGATAAACCTCCAGAGTGTGGCTCAAGTGGCTTGGATAGACACTAGGATTCCAAAATGGAATTATGGCCCTATAATTCAAACTAGACTTGCATTTTAATTAACACAGGGATTCGAGTGTAACAGTAAATCTTTTTGCACCTTCTCTACCTTTCCTTATTTATTCTCTTTCTAGTTCACTCTCTTTTGTCTCACCATTTCTCCTCCATTCATTCTTAACCACAACATAAGAGGCTCTCTCTGAAGATCTGCCAAAACTGCATTTTGCCGCAATGAGTGAGGCTTCAATCTAGCAAGACCTAATACTTGCTTAATTTTAAGCATGTGAATAGTCCCACCGAAGCCAGTGGGTAAATGGCACTGTTCGTCAGCTGCATGCTTGAGTGCTTTGCTGAACTGGGGCCCTGAACACTAATTGAGCTTGAAGGGGGTTGGTAATACATGGGGGAAATCACATGATGTGACATGTTTGAATTACCCTATTCTCTTGCATACTTTGATATCTGTTTTATACTGCTGCACACATATGGACAACTATTGGATACTGCAGTGTCACTCATCTGCATACTAAGTCATTAGGGAAAAAACAGGGATATATGTTTTTGCCCCAGTGTGGTAAATCATTTCTTAAAGTTGGATGATATTATATTGCATAAAACATGCAATTTAAAAACATGATGAATCAAAAAAGATGGCTTTTCCCTCCCCAGCCAGATAGGGAAGTATATAGCCTTTATAATACTTTCTATTTTTATTGATATTTTAGTGGTATTTTAGTGAGAAAAATGTTACTTTATATCACTAAAATATAAATGGCATACACTTCCCTACTTGGTCTGTGTTCACAGTTTTGTGAGCATATTGCACTATAAATTCCCCAAATCTGAGTTGGGCAGTGTTATGAGCTACTTAGATGTAAAATAACAGACTCTGAGAAGTCTACAATTATTTAAAGAGAGAAACACTAACTTTTTTGATCCAGCACAACACACACACACACACACACACACACACACACACACACACAATCCAAAAATATACCAAACAATATATGATATAATGGTATTTTGTTCTTATATACCATTTTCCCCCAAATGTTTTGTATAAGAGGGTTTCATTATCTTGACTTCTTGGAGACAAGATGAGGCAGAAGGCAGAGAGATTTGCCTAAGCTATATGGCACCCTGAATTGTCAACCTCCCAGACTTTGGTCCTCTACATTAGATCAAGCCCCTTTTCTTCAGCCTTGATTTTCTGTCTAGCCAAGGTCATACAGATGGTCAACATCAGACATTAGGTTCCTTGATTTCTAGTACACTGTTCTAGCTATGGGACACATCCATTTTTTAAAAGAGAGGCAGCAATTTAATTTCCTGTCAATAATGTAATATAGCAAGAAGTATGAGTGTACTTATTTCTCTTTAGATGATACTTTCTTTGTACATGAAGTTTTACTGCTAGCTGGAATTCTGTAGATACTGTAATGTATTTGCCTCATTGGCTTTTGGCAGACTTCATTTCATAAAAGGCTGTGTGTAGTTGGTGCTGCTCAAGATGTTACTTTGAGAGTGCTTCAAGCTGGCAAGGTTGGCATATCAATTTTTTTCTCTTTGTAACTTTCTAGTTAGAGGAACGCTTCTTCTAATCAGTAAGCATTAGCGATGCTCACACTCCTATCAGACTGCAACAGACTCTTAATCTGGCTGTGATGTTGTAGATTAATAGCATTACTAAAGACTATAATGAAGTTTATTTTCCCCTTCATTTTCTAATGTTCCAAATTTGCTTACATTGTAGAATGTTTGTATGAGTGGCAGTCATTTCCTGTTTTGTACCTCCTAGAGAGTTGTATTTTCTAACAGAGGACAAGCAATTGTCTGCTGTAGGTAGTCCTAGTGCAAAAACAGACATTCTAGAAATATGTGAAGCTGGCCGAATTTATCAGGTGGTAAGCTTCCCTTCCTTGGTGAAGAGGAGGGAAGTTTTTATTCTTCCGACTGCTAAAGGCTTTCATTCCAGAGCTAGTTTCTGGGATTGTGTAAACCCAAATTCACTGTTTCATCATTTATGAATCCTTACAGGTATGTTACATCCCTGCTTTAAATCTATAAAAAAGTAGATGCTTCCTTCTTAAGAGAATATGAATAAAGTTCTTTTTACCATTGATCTAAGAGAATATGAATAAAGTTCCTTGTACTTGTGATATAAAAGAGTAAATGGATAGTGTTTCATGCTCTGAAGTACAAGATTCAGTGAACTGAGCAGTAGCAATACTGATTGAAAGGACAGAAGATATATGTGTCTGTCATCGTACCCTGGCAGCATTTTATCAGTCCTTTTATTCTTCTTTTTTCTCTATCATGACAGAATTGACTTTAGAGAGAAAAACTATAGCAAGCTGATTTACAAGCCCTAAACTACAGCAGTGGGTCTTATTACTGCAACATGTGTAGGAATCCTTTTTACCTTCATTAACAATTTGTGGTGGTTAAATTTTTAAAAATAGTGGGAAGGACAGGTGTTACACCTTTAGATATCAAAGTTCATCACGACCAGCCACTGTGACAGTAGATTCCAGCTGCAAATGGATGAACTTCAGTTCTTCTAAACCTATTTTATCTTCTAATGCAATTCCTTTCATCTCTCTTTGCTTGGATTTTTTCTTACAATCCCTTTCCTTCCATATGAAATTTCATTTCAGAGTGACTGACAACAGATGCTGAATCCTATGACTTCCATCAGAGTGACAAAAATAAAGTAAAACGTTTGTCCCCAAAGCCCCTAATTTACCATAGAAAGACTTTGACTAGAGCAGCTGCCTCTTATCTATTGTGTTTTCAAAATACTCAGCCAAGCTACTTTCTTAAAACTTTAAAGCAATTTAACCTTATTCCCAAGGTCACATAAATTGCCACTATTTAATGCTTTTAGAGAGGAAACATGGTCCAACTGTGGATAAGGCACTAGTGTGTGACACAGGATGGCTAGATTATAGTCTTTGTTCTGCCGTTGACCTACTGTGTGTTGTGTTGGGTGAAATGCTTTACTCAGTGCTCTGCAAGTATGGACTATGACCACCACAGACCAGGCACAGTTGTACAGAGTAAGAGTGTAAAACTAATATGGGATTTTTCAATTGTTATGCTTCAGGAAGTGTATGCTAGAAGATCAGATATGGTTATTATAAAAAAGGAAAGGAGAGTGGATATTTCTTTTTCACATGATGAGATTGTTCAGCTGAAAATTAAATAAAAGATTTACCAATATAACCAGTTAGGGCAGTAATTGATGAAAATCTGGGTTTTGAAAAGCATAAGTGTAATTCCAATTGTGCATGGCAATTTTGTGATGTGGGTTTTGTAACATAATCTTGAATTTAGTTTTATTATAAGATCATAAAACCTTCAGAAAGCAACACTGATGAACACTTTTGGAAAAACTGTGGAAGGTACTAACTTTCCAAATCTCATCAATGCTTTGGTTTAAGTCATCCTGGAGAAGAGAAGGCTCAGGGGAGACTTGGTGGCAGCCTATAAGTATATAAGGAGTATGCATCAGGAACTGGGAGAACAGTTGTTCACCAGGGCCCCCCTAGGGACAACAAGGACTAATGGCTACAAACTTCTGGAAGGTTGATTTAGACTAGGCATAAAGAAAAACTTCTTTACGGTCCGAGTGTCCAGGGTCTGGAACAGACTCCCCCCAGAGGTGGTACAAGCACTTACTCTGGGCTCACTCAAAATGTTTTGGATGCTTATCTTCCTGGAATTATTTGACCCCAGCAGACTTCCTGCCTATGGCAGGGGGGCTGGACTCAGTGATCTCACCAAGTCAGGCAGAAGACAGGATAGATTTTCACCTTACTGACTAACTAAATCAGAGATGTATAGTGTGAGCTTTCATGAACCTGAGCAGTAACACATTGCGTCTGATGAAGTGAGCTCATAAAAGCTCACACCATACATCTTTGATTTAGTTGGCCTAAAACATGAAAATCTACCCTTCCTGACTTCAAACTAACATGGCTAACTACCTCTCCCTGCTCTTGGGTTAAATTAGACATGTATTAACTGATGGCTGTGAAAGCTTGGACAGTGCCTGTTGCACAAAAATGCAAGACAGTGGCTGGGGCAGGACTGGGTTGTGGTGACAAGTCTGCCACAAAGAAAATCAAACTCTGCTAATGGCTGCAACCCATTAGGGGTACAGAAAGTTGAGTTTGTGGCAGCCAATACCAGACCTATGGTGGAAAATAATAACAGTCATAATGAGGCCTGGGGCAAAAGTGGATGAGGATGGTGAGAGCACTATCAAGAAGAGAAAACAGTTGCTCTGCTACTAGGTGCCACCCAGTAGGCACTGAGGTGATAGGCCTCAACCCTGTACCACACCCAAGTCTAAAAATAAGTGTGATAGTTCCCCTAAAAAGAAAATTGTTGGAAAATCAAGGAAAAATGCTTTGAAGCTATACATTTTTAAAACAGTATAAAAAGCAAGATGGAACTGCGATCAAGGTATTCAGTCCAGGGAAAATCAAGAAGTTATCCTGCACCTAGATCACAAGGGAAGGACCCACACTATAAAAGCTGACAAGAACCCAACTGCTTGGGTAAAAATCTCTTGCAACTAAAATAATACAAGGACTGTAATAGCTCATATATTGAATGTTAAGAAACAGTCTGTTCTATCATTTAGGTTTTTTAGCTTGATGGTAATTATTAAAGCAGGCCTTTCTGCTATTAATTAACTGAGTGTTGTGTCAATTCTTAAAGCAGTAGGTTTAAAACCTGCTTTTAACTGCAAAATTAACAGTTGTTTCTCCCTGAGATCTTGCATAGTGGAAGGCATATAATTTAAGAAAATCCATCATTATGAAAAAGAAAAACAACAATATTTAAACATTAATTGTAAGGTGTTGAGTAGTTGCAGGATGATGGCAGATATAACACAAGATGTTTTCAGAGGCCTACAGTGATGCAAAAGACATAGTGAGAGATTTGTTATTTGTAGCATATGTGAATTTGTAGTGTATATCTTATCATAGTGAGTGTTTGTGTCACAGATCAGTACTATAAAGCACTGTACCTTCAAAAACAAGTTTGATATGCTGGAAGCAAAGGAAGGAAGGAAACAGAAAGAAACTGACTTGACTAAAAACATGCAGATATCAGGGAGAAAAGTGCATCAGAGAGAAGTCATTGTTTGGAACATGTATGACATGAGGTATAACCCAAACCAATAGAATTAAACTGTGGTTATAATTCTATGGATTAGTTTAATGATCAGATGAGAGCAGTTATACAGTTTCTGTGACACCTGAGCCAGAGAGTAAACCACGAGTGAAAAGGAAGCATGGAAGTATGACATTTACATAAGCTGTAAATTGGAAGAAATGGTAAATATTAAGCTCTTCCCATCCCAAGGAAATAAAATGGTCATTTATGTGATTTGTGATTCAGTTAAGAAGTCTGCAAATTACACTAGTACTGTTAAATTGGAGGGGGAAACAGATCTCATGCATAGTAATGAAGTTGAAGTTTAGCCTGCAGAGTTAAACAGGTAGGCCCATCATACCGCGTTAGCACAGGCAGGAATCAGGAGGGACAGTAGAAGGATATATAAAGTGATAGCAGTGGCAGATAAAAGCTGTTCACCAGAAATCTAATCTCTAGTGAACAAACTCTTCATAGACTTGCTATGAACAGCTCACAAATTCACTGCCTTTCACCTTTAGGTTTGGGATGAAAAATAAGCTGGCCAGCTGCCAGTATTTGATTCAGCTGTTTTATCAAGAGCAAGATAGTGAGTCACAGGGAAAGACAAAGACTTTGTGTAGATCCAGAATAGGTGTTTTTTCTTTTTTTTTTTTCCTTGGTAATTTCTCAGTTGACCTTAGCTAATCTCTTACTGGATCCATACCCTTTGATTTTTTTTTTTAAAGAAAGTTTGCTTACTAAATGAATTTGTCCGGACCTACACAACTTCAATATATATTTGAGAAAACATGCTCAATACAATAAAATAGAAATAAAAAAGAACACTAACCAGCTGCCTGAACATCACAACAGTTTCTCTCAAACTTTCATGTAACAAGTCTCTATTGTTTACCACACCACAAAACACACAGGGCCAAGTCTAAAAATCTTAACTCAGGATTTCCTAAGTTATTTGTGGAAATTGCTATGTTTCCTTCAACTGCTTCTGCCTCTTTCTCCCATTCAGATCTGGTAGCCTGCTGGTCTGGCAGTGAGAGGTAATCATTTGGCCATAGAGAGGGGCCAAATTCTGTTATGGATAATCTGCTCCACATGTAGCTGACAAGGGAATTTTCAGTCCTCCAGAGAAGACCCCAAGATTAGTCCACAGATAATCTATCAATACTCTATATTAGGAAACACAAATTACTTTTTGACCTAAATGCTTTATTCTTATTGGTTTATGGCCCTTGTGTTTTGCTTGGATTTTTGGCCTCAACCCAAATCTCAGCTGCATTATAAGGGCTGAATCCTGGCTGATTTTGTATGAAGATTCAGTAATACATCATTTCAATACCAAACTATAAATAGGATTGGATTTACATAAAGTTGGGGCCATGATTACTCATGATATTTATAAACCATTCACTGGGCTTGTATTGAACTCTGTCTGGAGAAAAACACAGCCTGGTGAAGATTGTGCTTTAACATGAGGTTGGTGGGTCTTGCATACAGCTGTCTATACAGGCGTATATCTGATGCATGTCATGGATATACCCAGCACCTGGCCCTTCTGTCAGTAGAGGGGACCTTGGAGCATGCCTGTGTTCAGGGCACCTCTGCCCGAGGTTCTGGCTGCATTTCCCTCCACACCTTTTATTTTACATGCTCCCTATCCATGGCCCTACCAAGGCACAGGAACTCCTGGTCAAACTTCTCCAAACTGGCAAGACTCATCAAACATCTTTCCCTGAGTAGCATCCACTGGCTCCTTGGGCACATTTGAGGAGCAGTGAGTGCTAACCAGTGTCCTCTACTCAGTGTCCCGTATCAGAACACATGTTATTAACGTATGACCTTCATTCCTGTTCTCTTCTGTTCTCTACTGTTGTCCCCAGTAATCGATTGTTATATATCACTGGCTTCACTAATAGACGGAGTTTTACAATTTTCTGAGCCTAGGAGCACTGCCCCTTCCCTCCCCCCACCCCTCTTTACATACCAAATGTGTTTTAATGTGACTATTTTCCAAAATTACAGTGTTTATCTAAATCAAACCTGAATTAATTCAAACTGAATTTTTCTCACACTTTCATAGGATCAGGATTTCTCAGAATATTTCTAGTGCTTCTTGTATCTTACATGGCCAGACTCGCATCTGAATCGATTGCTAATGGTTTGGTGCCTTGTCATAGGTGGATCCAAGATTTTGAAAAGGAAAGTGCAGGAGCCATGACTGGTGTTGCAGGGGTGGTTACACCCCTCCCCCCCGACCCTGCATTTCCAGACTTCCCCCTCCCCTTTTCTCCCCATCAGCACCTCATCCCTTCATCCTTTCCCTTCCATGCTTAGCAGCATCTCCCTTCCCCTCCTATTCCCTCCTTTACCTTCTCTACTTATCCCTCTGGGTGCAGGAAGGGGATATTCACCTGCTGCAACCACTCTCCTGGCTGCTTCTGCCTTGCTTCAGCCAGTGTTGTGTGGAGCTACTGCTGGGGAGCTGGGCTGATGGGCATGGGGAGCTGGGTCAACAACAGCAGCAGTGGCAGGCAGGTTCCCCCTCCCTGCCCCTGGGCTTGTGGGTAACACCTGGGAGAGAGCCAGACAGGACGGGGGAACCAGCCTATTGCCACTGCTGCCACTGTACCTTTCTGAGCCTGGGTCCCTGCAGCCTCAGCTTGACAAAGATGGGAGTGGCTCTGGGGCTCCCCTCTGCCTCAGATCATTTGGGGGGGGGGGGAGAAGTGAGCTAGTCTCTCCTTCCTGCACCCAGAGGTATAAGTAGAGAGGGGGAGGGGAGGAGAAGCCCCATGAACATAAAGGATAAGAGAGGGAGGATTCCTACTTGCTTTGGGGACTTAAAAAAGTCCCCCACTACTGCTCCTCTAACATGGTCCAGACTCTGCAGGGAATCTAAATGTCTGGGGATGCTGGACCCATCTAGCTACACTGTGGAAAGGGAGTGAGACTGCACCACCACACCTAAGTTCTGATTGGTAGTATTTAACAACTGCATGTGCGCTTTACAGTGAAGCTGACAAATTACCTCCACAGTAATCAGCCCCACACTTTAGCATACTTATACCCCAACCAGCCCCTCCACTGCTGGATGCTGGTACCTGGAGCCCGGTGCTAACCCCCTGAGTCCCTTGCCATCCCAGGGCTGCTATTCCCTGACTCTAACTGCTGAAATCCTGGGTCCAGGTGAAGACAGTACACCTAGGAACAGCAGACTCCAGTATGAACTGTGCCAGTGTTTATTCAGGTGCATTAATTGCATGTGTAGATATGTCCACTAGCCAAGTTGAAGGCAGCACAGGGTGGCACCTTAGACTAGGGATGGGCAAAATGGTGGATCCATCCAGTGGCCGGACTCCATTTCCTAGCAGCTCCTGCCTGTGCCACTGTGGCCAGTTTCCATGGAGACCCAAGTAGTGGTGGCACCGTGACAGCACAGGTCCAGGGTTTCCATGAAGACTGACTCCTGCAGTGCTGGCAGGGTGCACAGCTGGGCAGGGAGCTGGTCTGGGGCTGGGATCTTGCAGTGGTGACAGCATGGTATGGAGCCAGGGCAGAGCTGCAATTCGCGGCCCACACATGGCAAAAGATGGGCTGCAAAGGTCAAAAGGTAAACAAGGGTAAACGAGGCAGTTAACACACTAAGGTACATAGTGGGGTTGGTCCAGGAAATGTATTATGAACCAGGAAATGTATGATAAGCAAGGCATTTCTGTGATATCTTTTGGATCAACTGTATCATTGGGAGAGCTATTGAACAACCTCTCTGTCATCAACTGACCAAGGGCACTTCATGCCCAAAAGATTAGGGAACATTAGGAATAAACAGTTGGAGTTAATACCAGGCAATGGGAAAAGAAGCCATTGTCTCTGTTGAGACTATGTTGAATACAAACCAATGTTTTTTGTTCTGCAGTTTTGCATTCAAGATGGTTTTACATGTTGTTGAAAGACAGCTACTCTGAGCACGAAGATGGAACATCCAGGGAGATCAAAGTGTTCTGTCACAGGCTTGTGTGTATTTCTGGAATTGATGTGACATCAGTGTCCATTCATTCTTGTGTGTAGGGATTGCCTTGTCTGGGTAAAGACAGAGGGTAACTGTAAGCAGGTGACGGCAAATATGTTGGTACAGGAGCAGGTGAATGTACCCCAGATATTGTATTTCATGTGTTTTGGTCTAGTGATGATGTGGTCTTTGTTGATGAGGGGGCACAGCTAGCATTAGGGTTTGGAGCAAAGTATGGTGGATTGGTGAGAAATGCAGTTAAACAGTCTGTTGCTTTAGAGCAGGGGCGGGCAATTATTTTGGGGAGAGGGCCGTTTACTGAGTTTTGGCGAGCCATCAAGGGCTGTATGACAGGCAACCAGGGGCAGATAAATATTAATTTTCTAAATTTTTTAGGGGCCCCGCGGGCTGGATAGAATGCCCTGGTGGGTTGCATCTGGCCCGTGGGCTGCATTTTGCCTACCCCTGCTTTAAAGATATCTTTGGAGGTAGGTGGCTGCCAGTAAAACAGGACAGACTTATCCTCCAAGGTTACCTTGAGATGATTATTATTTTCCAGAACGGACTAGAGGGTGTTAATGATGTGTCCAGTGTATTCAAGCTGGGGTCTGCAAGTAACAACCAGAGGGATTCTATTGTCCTTATTACAGGGTTGATATTGTAGCGGGTTGGCGTGAGGTCTGAGTCTGGCTCTGTTGATTTGAGTGGCTGTGGTTTTAGGATTGTATTGTAAGTGTAGGAAACCCTGTTCCAGATCCCTGGTGTGGATCCCTGATGGGATCACAGCAGATACAGTTATAATGTATGATGGGTCTGGTGGAGTGCTAAGATGAAAACTGGTGGCACAGAGGTAACCGTAGAGTTTGATTAGTTTCTGATACAATGTGGTGGTGATGTGAACATTGCAAAACTTCAGTGTTGTGTCCAAGAAATGAATTACACCTTTTCAACCCACCTCTTGCCTCTTTCAGCTGTGTTCTCTCTTCTGTCCCTTTCCTTTGTATTTCAATTCCTCTCCATTTAAACCCTTTTGTAAAGCAAGTCCATTCATAGCATCTGATGAAGTAGTTTGTTGCCTATGAAAGCACATGCCTCTAAACCAGTTTCTAAGGTGCCACAATCTCTTATCTTCTGCCTGACTTCAGACAAATCTAGCTAATCACCTCCCTGTTCCTGGTTGTGACTACTACAACACTGAAAGAAAATGCAGAAACAGATGCAATTAAAGGAACTTTTTTTCCTTGGTCTCTGAAATATAAGAGCACATGACATTTAAAAATAACAAATTAAAAGAACTCATTCAACTATTGTTAACTTTGAAAAAGGTCATTTTAACTTCTGGATAATCACTTATGCCAGATCTTATTTTATCTAAAATATTTTGACCATTCCTATTGTATTGTCAACATGAGCTGGGTGTCTAATAGGCTACATGGGGTATTAAGCATTCTTTCCTTTCAAACTTTATTCTTTATTGTTACATGGTTTTGACATTCTGTATTCCCCTGATCTTCTGTTTAGAGGTGATGGCATATGCATACTAAATTTTCATGATCTTTACTGTTCCCACCAAATACAAATTAAGCTCATGTGCTTGCACTGGCATTTGAAATGAGTTATGCAATCTTTATGGACAACTGTGGAAAGGATAGATAAGGTAACAGTGCAGAATTAATGTAAAACCAGTGTAATATATTTTTCTAAAAAAAAATCACATCAAAGGCTAGTAACAGGCTTCATTTGAAAGGATGATGCATAATTCTAGTCCACCATGAAGTGTTCTCTCTCAGTAGAACCCCCTCTTTGTTTTCCATTCCATAAAATAAGGTAAAGGAGGTAGTCAGCCAAAATTAGACATCACATGCCAAAGAACACAAACAGGGTCATCTATACGCTTTGGACTTTTTTTTTAAATACAGAAAAACAAAATGAACAACTTTCCTAGCCTTGGACATTCAGCATCATAATTCAGTAAACCAGGTCAAATTTACCATGGTAATTATATGATAAAGTAACATAATGTATTTTCAAGCAGCAAGAAAATCATGTGTGTTTCTATGTGTTTATTACATTTTCTAAGCTATCAATCAAAATGAAGCCTTGTTATACTTTTTAACTTTTGTACTTACATAATGCGTGTTGTCCCTTACAATATTTGTTATTGACTAGTATAGATGGTAGATACTTACCCGCTTCAACTTTTCTTCGCCTACCAGTTTAAATATGTCTCAAAATTTATACCAGCTATATCTTGGTATAAGTACCTTAGATAATCAAGGCACTTATACAAAATAATCAACACAATTATATCTTTTCCATGTTTCATTTTATTCATTGTGATACTTGTACAAGTACTGGTGTTTGCAAAATCACTTGGTAGACTCTTAGGAAAACTGTTAAGGTCAAAACTCAGCTCTTGGATCTTACTAATTATACAGTATTTTTTACTGATTTATCCCCAATAACTCACTAATTGAGCAGAGATATGATAGGACAAAAATAAGCCACCTTTTGGATAGTATGGTGGTTTCCCAGCAAAAGTCTTAAGTTACTTTTTGCCTCAGTGATGAGGGAACTCAACATAAAAAAAAATCAACGGCAGAGCAGACAGCATGCTAGAGAGGAGAATGGATCATGATCTCTCAGGCTACAGATAGATGTTACATTTCTTCCAGGATAAACCATTTTATCGTGGGACAAAGTACAGTCATTCACATGTCCATGTCTACTGTCCTGGGATAAAATCTAAAAAGGTTCACAGAATAAGAAGTGCTAACAGTTTATCCTGGGACATTGCAAAATGTTTCTGAATGGTTATCCTGGGATTGTATTATTGAATCAATAGCAGAAAAATGATAGTGTGTTCAGCCACTCACTAAATCCTGACTAGAGGGGTGATATGTGTACATGCCAGATCCCAGGATATTTCTGTTCCAGGACAAACACAGAAGACAGCTTGTCCAGGGACAAATGCAACATGTGTTCTTAGCCTCAAAGACTACTTTATTTCTCTTTCAGCCCCTTTCATATAAAAAAAATCATTCTATTTATGTGGCCTATTTGTGTTATTCTGTTCCTTTGTTTTATGCAGAGAAAGGAGAAGAAGAGATAAAATTGTATACTCAGTGTCTCTACAAGCAAGCAGAAGGAAGGATAACCTAGCAAGAGAGATCCAGAAACTTCCAAAACAGGATGCAACAGTTACTGGACATGGTAGCTGTGTTTGCACCTTTAAAGGAAGGTTTAATTTTGGTAAGGAAATGCTGAAGGTGCCATGCACATTGACCTTTTCAGAGGTGAACCAATCAGAACACGAGGATGGAGGCAGGAAATTATAAGTATGGGAGTGAGCTAGCACTGTGGACTTAGTAAATGATTGAAGTGGGACCAAGAGATGTGCTTGCTGTGAGAGCTAGATGCCAATATGTGTACTAATTTGGATACAGGTGAGTGTAATCCCAGTTTTACATGCTAGAAAAACCCTCCATTAGGAGAATGTTTTATACCACAAACAATGCTTATGCTTTATTAGATCTAGAGGGAGAACTTGGGAGAGAAGCATTTCTTACCCATAGAGCAAATAGGGCCTGTAGAACTTGCATGTAGCTTGTAGGTGGTACTGGGATTCCATCGCAGCTAAACATAGGATGGGATAGACCTCCCTAAAGTGAAAGTTTGTATGCTCTTTACAAACTAAGATAGGCTTAGAAAAAATACCCAGAGCCTTAGCGATGCAGTGAATAGATATTTTATGTGCCAATTTCAGTACCTATACTACTCTGGATACAGACTGCAGATGTTAGTTTCACGGGGAGCCGTGCTCTTTAGTTAATGTGCATTAAGACAGGTTAATGTGCATTTTCTTAGTACCTCGCAATGGAGGAACTAGATTTAATGTGCATTAACTAAGGCATGTTAATGTGCATGGAGATATGTGTAGACACACCCACTAGTAAAGACTAGTCAGCTATTAATACAAGGGCTGGAAACCTGCTAGTTGTGGAGACCCCAGATTGTTTGCTGACAGAGTGTTGAAGCATTTGTTAGAAAAAATAGCCATTCTTATCACGTTCTGAAAGGTCACTCACTACCTGCTATGTAAAGACTAAGACATCATCTCTGGATGCTCGCAGGAAAATTAACGTTTTTAAATGTAAATATGTAACAGAAATAAAGGATTGGGAGAGGGTGTCTGTAATACCAGCAGGTTTAATGACCAAAAGTTTTTGTTTAAAAATCATTCATGGTACTCCAGGAACTATTTACAATGTTTTGGAATATTTACAAGGTTTTCTCTGTGCATTAAATATTTGTTTACTGACAAATCATACTATAATCACTCTTCCTATTGGCTGGAAATGATTAACATCAACTTATCAGGGTTTTACATGCAATAGCTCTGAGGATGAACTTTGTAAAATTTCTGAGTAATCCTGAAAATGTGTAACTCTTGCCTGTTTTTTGATGAAAAGTTAAGAGGAGGCACAGAAAGATAATACCTACATGTAGTATTGCCGCAGCATCCCCCTACTTCTTTCTGCTGTTCTCTTTGCAATTTCAGAAATGTAACAAGGAATTTCACAGACATTTAACACCTGGTTGGTCTCTTAAACAAAAAATATTCACTGCCCTGTTCTTGTAGGCATTACAACCTCTGTGTTGTTTGAGGAAATCTCCTTTTAGAGAGGCTCCCTAATCAAGAAATAGAAATTATACCATATGAATGAGCTGACCTGGTTCACACAGGGAGTTCTGAATAACAAACACTTGAAGGAGCACTTGCAATAATTAGACTCAAATATGTTTGTAAAAAGCTATTCATCAACAAAACAGTCAAACTCATGATGCATTCATGGATAATTCACTAAGAGAAAAGGGGTCAAATAATTGTTCACCAAGGCCTTTCTGATGAGCGATAAGTATATGAATGAAATGCCCTCTCCCTTTGTTTCCTGATTGCTTGATAGCCACATAAAAGCAAATGAATGGAATGGAGATTAAGTTCTGGCAGTAGGTAGGAGATGTTGTATTGATTCTAAGTTGTTGCTAGGTAAATAATTAAACCATGATTTCACTGCTGGTTTTATTTGTCTGCTGTGTGTGAAGGCCACTTAGATGCATCAGTGAAAAATTAATTAATATACCTCTACCACTGCTTAAATAATGGAAACTTCTAATCCATAAAAGATGAAATTACCAGAGTGGCTCGGAACTGCTCATTAGAGATCCATCCCAGCTGCAGAAAATCTCTTGTAATTCTAAAGTGCTCTGACAAATCAAGCCATCACTCTTTTTCAGCCCTTCATGGTGGTTGCTGCAATAACTGGATATCTGCAAAGAGAAGATGCAGCTAAACCAGCCAGATTTAGAATCAGGGAATCATAGAAAATGAGGGTTGGAAGGGACCTCAGGAGGTCATTTAATCCAATCCCTGCTCAAAGCAAGACCATGCCCAACTACATCATCCCAGCTAATTTCACAGTAAGTTTCACAGAGGCCATATACTGCTTCAATCCATTCATATTCCCATAGATATGGTGGCTGTATATGTAGATTGGAGGCATTACATGGCTTTATGTACTTAAGTCTCTGGAAAAAAACTGAGTTGGACAAACCAGACATACTACGTTGTGCGCAATGGTTATTGATGATATCCACTGTACCCCTTGCTTTTTTACAATAAAACTAGACACAATATCACATGTAGCTGTAAACTGAAAGAAAAAGACAAATGACAGAAAAGGTCTGAATAACAAAGCCTCTGAGTAATTAGTGCTGTAATACCTAAGGCATATTTGTATGCACCACATTCATGCTAATTGCCCATTACTAGGCTAATTTAACATAAGTTATTTCTGGGTTCATTCCATCATCACTATGTTTTTCCTGTTACTAAGCTACTGTAATTTTAGTGCTGGCTGTGTTTTGACTTGCATATTCTTGTAACCCTTCAGTATCCACAGGGGGAGCACAGTTTGCTACAATGTTTTCAGTTCAAATGTGTCAGACACTTAAAACCTTTTGAATGTGCACTTGAGATACCTACATATCTGTATCAGATTTCTGTCTTTCTAACATATAAGCTTCAGGACTGTTGTCAGCTGGTCTTGTGGAAAACAGTTTTCTCATTGCAGATTTGCTTATGTGTTTTATGTTGTTTAATTGCTCCCAAAGTTCAATCGTTCACAAAAGGTCCCTCAGTCATTAGTGGAAATTAGTTTCTACTGTATATCCAAATGGCTGTGGCAAAAAAGCAATAGAAAGCATAAATTATATTGTACTGTAGGGAGTAACACTTCATTTGGAGGGAGATTAACTAATTGATCTAATATGGCTCTTCCATTTTTAACTTGCATGGTTCTATGTTTATAAACATTATAATTTTTCTTCATTGTCTATCAGTGGAACTATAAAACCCTTTTTATTGTTTTTTTAAGGTCTTGTTCTTCCTTGGATTTTATTAGTGTGCTTAATTTTTTCCCCCATTTTGGAAGATATATGACCCTAAAGTATTCACAGGGAAATAACACAGATTTGGAATATATTTCTGTATCCAGATACTAAGGTTTAAATTCAGTCTGTGAATGAAAACCTTAATCATGGTAAAAGGAGAAGAGAATATCAAAGTTCTTGCTCATTAAAAAAAAAAAGGGCCCTGCGATAGCAGAGTTGATAAACCTACAGGAAAAAAAATCGGCTGTTACCAGGTGTTAGTGGTGAATAGGTATATTGTGGGTTGTCCCTCTGCTAGACCAACCCCAGAACCAGTTTCCTCATCAAGTCTAGTCAGCTTTCAGTTTAATTAAGTTATTCCACCAGGAAATGCTTGTCCCCACAATGAACAAGGCAAGCAATCACATAAGCAGTAGGCAACTAGTAAACAAAAACAAACCCTCCATGTTCTTCTTAAAACCTCAGGAGAGAGGCAATCCTGGCTTGGTGCTCGTTCCTCAGTATACCAGCCTTTTCTTCCCCTTCTCCTGAGGAGCTTTTAACTTCTCCATAGGATGTGTCAATCAGCCTTGTCAGCTGATTCTGGGCTCCTAAGCAGTCAGACCCTCTCTCTAACCCAGGGATGGACAAAATATGGCCTGTGGGCTGCATCCAGCCCACCAAGAGATTCTGTCTGGCCGGCAGGTGGCCAGCCACCAACTCACTGGATCTGGCCCACAGACAGCCAGCAGTTCTGGTCACTACCAGAGGTGGGAATGCTTCCACCCAGCAGCATTAGGCATCAGCTGTGGACCCGGGCAGGATTTCTGATGCAGTGGGTGGTGATGGCGGCAGCTGTGGACACTGTGGGCAAGTTCATGAGCCCAGTCATGGAACCTGTTGGCAGTGGCCACAGCTGCCTTGCCACCCGCCTGGCATGGTGCAAGCTCCTGCCCAGAGCTCTGACCTGTCAGTGGTGACAGCCATGGACCCAGGCAGGAGCTGCTGCTGTGCCGGGTGGGTGGCAGCATCTCTCTCTGTCTCCTCTTCTTTCTGTCTCTCTGCCATTCATTCCCTTTTTGTTCTTCCTTACCTCTCCATCTGGGTCCACAGATGAGCCATGATGGCAAACTACAGTTTCGGCATGGTTCTGGAGGGAGAGAAAGGGAGGGAGGGAAGGGGAGGAAGGAAAGGAGTGAAAGAGAGACAGAAAGAAGAGGAGAGAGACAGTGAGAAGAGAAGGAACAGAGAGAGGCGAGAGAGACAGACAGACAAAGGAGACAGAGAAGAGAAGAGAGAGATAAAAGAGAGAGACACAGAGAGAAGAGAGAGAGAGACAGGGAAAGAAAGCAGAGAAGAAAGAGAGAGAGAGAGAGAGACAGAGAAGAGAAGAGAGAGACAGTAAGCAAGAGACAAGCCAGACATAGATGGATGTGGCCCTTGACAGGTCCCCAAAATTCATTATGTGGCCCTCCAGCTGAAATAATTGCCCACCCCTGCTTTAACCCCCTGCAGCTGGGCTTCAGCTCCAGAGCCACATATTTTACTGCACAGGGTTCTCTCTAAGCTGTGCAGCATGCGTGGCTGCACAGGTGCGCTCATGCCGTGCTGCCAGGTGCGCTTGCATGGCCGCACACACCACACAGCTTAGCAGGAATGCTGCTTTTTACCCCACTGTAGCTGAGTTTCCAGCCCTGAGCCATGCACCTCGTTACAGGGTGGAATTCTGGATTATTAGGGATGGATTCTGATTTACTAGAATCTAGAAATTTCGAGGGAGTGGGAAGTGTCTATGATCCTATGATTCAGTGTAAAGATCCTTAGTTCATCTTTTGCTTATCAGGGATGAATTTAGCAGTGGCTGGTTTTGAATTCTAACTGTAATAGAAAATCTGGTGATCAATATCCCAAGTGCTGGCTCAATGATTGGTAACAATTACGAAGAATCACCATGTGGATTTCTTGCTCAATATGGCTAATATTAAGGAGAGATAGGAAATAAAGGACTAGGATTTAAGCGTACAACTACTATTTGAGATACCAAAGACCAAAAATTTATATCCTAGAAACTTGCAGTTCAGTGTCTGTCCAATCCTGGAGACACTTAAGCCAATGATTCTCAACCATATTGCCTCAGCACCTTGGGGTGCCATGAGACCCTTTAAAGGGTGCTGTGCAGTGCTGCACAACATGTGGCCATCTACAAATTCATTGGTGGAGAGGGGGCAGCAAGGAATAGGGGATACTCTGTTTATTTTGGGGTTACTAGGAACAATGACCATAAACTGACGGAGGGCAGATTTAAATTAGACATTAGGAAAAATTTCTTTATGGTGAGGGTTGCCAAAATCTGGAATGGGCTTCCAGGGTAGGTGGTGCTTCCCCCTACCTTGGAGGCCTTTAAGCAGAGGCTAGACAAGCACCCAGCTGGGGTCATCTGACCCCAGCACTCTTTCCTGTCCAGGGCAGGGTGGACTCAATGATCTCTTGAGGTCTCTTCAGACCCTAAAAATCTATTAAATCTATGAAACATTAGCACTATTAGGTGTGCAAACACCTACACATGATTCACAAGATCTACCAAGAAATTTCAAATAGAAACTCATAGGGCACATCCATGCAGTATGTGGTGCCGCAAACATGTCTGCAGCACCACATACCACACAGTCCAGTGTTCTCCGCACTGCAAGGGCATGCTGCCCATGCATGCACATGCACTGCTCTGGTTTTTTTCCTGCAGAAAAAAACCCAAACAAAACAGAGCCGTGCAGGCTTGGGCAGTGCACACTGCCAAAAGTGGAGGTAGGCCACCCAGAGCTGTGCTGTGGCTGCCAGCCAGGCTCCACCCAGCAGGAGCACCACAGCTTTAGCCCGTAGAGGCCTCCAGGACCCCAGGTAAGGCTGCTGGGGCCAACATAGTTTTGCCTTCAGCTTCCCCTACTGCCCCAAGTGTAATTTGCTGCGTGTCAAAGTGCATGTGGCACAGGCATTCCCTTCCACAGGCAAGGTGTGGCGCTGCTACTTGTCCCCTGGGAACCAAATATCTGTGGTCATGTGGTCGTGCCCATAGTGTCAAAACCATTCTGCCGTGTTGTGGTCTTTCTGAGTGCTTTGCAACAAAAGAATTACTCTATTATTTTTCCATAGTCAAAAACAAGTGAAAGTCAAGAGATAGAATTTTTTCCAGTGATTACCTTGAGTCTAAAAAAGCTGAGAACCACTTATTTAGAAAGCTCTTCACCCAGCAGGTTGGAATTTATGGATCCTGTTCTAAGGCACCTAACTGTCCTCCTGCATTGTACGGGAAGACTTGGTACATAATTTGGGGCTGAGGGTTCCAACAGGCAGCAAGGCAACTAAGTCCTTTTGTTGATGTATCAAAGAGATGTGGTGTAAGACAGTAAACCATTAGAAAATAAAGAAAAGTCTGATAGAAAAAATCTGATGCTCACTTCCAAAAATGCAGAAAGCTGTTTTCTTTCGATTCTTAGAAATTGTTTGCACTACTTCATTAAACCTTATCTTTTGAAGGGAAGAATAGAATATATATGTGTTTAATCCTGCAAGTTGAAATGTGTCTGGTGCTGTTGTCTTATCTAATCATTCAAACCTCTACTTCAAGCTTTACATCTGCTCGTCAATATCAACTTTGTTTAGGAGAATTCATTTTCTGCACCTAAACAACCAGGAAGGACCAGTCAGTGACTGTGTCTTAAAAATCACTGAAAGGCAACAAACAGGATTTGATAGGAACCATGCAACCTTTTTCTGTTTAACATTACTATCAACCTGTACTGCAAAATGAAAAATATTCATTTAGTGGTAGCAAAAAGGCACAAAAGATACCTATTGGAGACCAATTTGCATCCAGGTACAAGAAGCATTTTAACATTTTTTTCAGAGGAAATAGAGGAGTTTGATGAAAAACACAGCCCTTATTATAAGCAACAAAAAGCTGTATAGAGAAAAACTCAACTTACAAAGGCAACTAGAGGACATTTCAGACAGACTTGATAGATTGCAGCTCCTGATACTACTTCAGCAGTCTCAATGTAAATCTGGTTTAACAACCACCATACAAGGACAGAATGGAAAAACAATTTAGAGAAAGTGTAGAACTTGTATTCCCTTATTTAGCCACGTATAAAGGCCAAACATTGAACAGCCTCACTGTTTTGACGAAGCAAAATGGAACAGGTGTTTTGACTTGAAATGAAATTCGAAACAAAACGCTGTTCCATCCAAACCTCGAAACTCAGGTCGAAACAGAACAGTGCCGTTTTGCAAGGCCCTATTGGTTTGCTGTTTTTTGTTTTGTTAATGAAATTTTTTAATAGGTGCTGGAAAAGCAAAAAAGATAGTAAAAGTATATTGGTGTCCAAAAAGAAACCAAAGTACTTACTTATTTAGTTACAGACTTGAATATCATATTCTTGTCATTTACTTGGGCTTGAGATCCATGTTTCTCATATTGGGTTTTAGGAAAAATTAACAACCTTATTTATAAGTCTCTGTTTCAGGCATGCATGAAGGTATTTTGAAGAATTTATATTTTTAAAAATTATTAAGCAATCTGTAGCCCCACATTATCATGTTTTATTCATGGTTTCACATTGTCTTCCCTTTTACTTTGCAGCTGTCATTGGTTAAATACAAGTAATCATTTTCTTGTGTTTCTATGATACTTCCTTCATCAGGGGTTGCAGTAGGCACTTATCTTCATGAAGTCACTGGCACTTCCTGTGTTTGCCAAGTTACTTGAATGCTGCTGTGCATTCAGGATTGACTAGGCACAAGGGGTGCCTATACACATGCAGCAAGACTGCTCTGACACTGTAATTATAGCACCTGCACTACAGCAGACTCCAGTATCATGTGTATTAGCATCCCCATGCTGAAAAATGGCAGTGGGGGCTCTTTAACTAAAGCTCTTTTGATGAGCTTTAGTTAAAGCGCTCCTGGCACCATTTTTCAGTGCAGAGATGCTGATAAACAAGACGCTCTGGGCATTTTAATTAGAGAGGCTGCCTCTCTGGAGCATGTGTATATATGTCCAGGTAGTACCATCTCCTGCCACTGTAGCAACCTTCAGTGTACTTTGACCTGACTTGATCAGGTCAAGTATGCCAGGCAGAAAGCTTAATTTTGCTATTATTACTTGTAGACATGAATAATGGGAAATTCATGCTTTTGACAATAGGAAATTTGGAGCCTCTGAAATAGAATGATGTCAAAGGCTCTTGTCTATGTTGTGGGAGGAAAAGTTACAGTCTTATAGATTTGGGGGGAAAGGCAGGCTCTGTTGTCAGGAATCTTATGGTCTTTAGTCATATGAGGTATGGGGATGGAAATAACCTTGAGGCAATGATTATGGAGAGAAAGACTAACAATAGAGGGATGGGGGTGAGGAGGGGAATGCAACTAGGTTACAGGAGATACAATGTTAGCCAATTAAGCCCGGGGGTTTGGGGAGGGAAGAAGGGGGAAGGTGGGGAGGGGGTTCGCAATGCTGAGAGAGAAAGAGGATAGATACACACAAACCCGTTACAATGGTCCGCAATGGTGGAGGAAGTGGTTCGAAGAAAGTGTCTCAGTCGATATAGAGTCTCATTGCAGGGGTCCTTTCTGGGTGGAGTGAGGTCATCCGTTGCTGAAGAATCCTCTCAAAAGTGAAGGTCCATCTGGTTCCAAGGGGGCGGTTCAGGCGGTCCCCTCTGGGTCTGGTCCGGCGGCAGTTCATCTGGTGGGGTCGGAGTACTGGCGGTGACCCGTGATGTGTTCCACATAGATGTTGCAGGACATATACATATACATATACATATACATATACATATACATATACATATACATATATTATTACACTTAATCTTAGCCTACAAGGAGAAATGAAGCAACTGGTCTTCCTCTGCAGGAAAATAAGATGTCAGTAAAATGTCAACTTCTGCTCTTCTTTCCCTCAGCTCTGGACTTCTGCTGATATATAAAGGATAGGATTGAGGGCTGCATTGTCCCAGTGATCCCCAGCCAAAATCAGGAATCCATAACTGACATTTTTTTTTTACATCCTCATCTAACTGGAACATACTCAACAGCTACAAAATCAGGCTTGGCATTTCCACTTCATTTGAAACCTTGCATGCCCTTATGGGTGGGTACAAGATTAAGTTCTCAGAATATGTGTTCAGGAAGCAAGATAATTGCAACATGGATGGATGCTCATATTCATCATGTGACGGTTTTCTCATCAGCATATTTTGTCTGTGTGCGTGTCTTACTCTGAATTCTGTGGGAAAGTTCCATGTATTTGATCTGCTTTGGTGCTCAAAAACTAGTGAAAATAAAATAAATATCCATTGAGAGAACTTTTTAAAAAAGCCCATTGGAGCACTGCTCAAAGTTTTTAACAAATCTCTAGTTCAGCATGAATGAACTTGACCTGTGAGTTCATTAGCTGTGTGGATTCAAGAGGAATGCCCCAATGAGTTCTTTCATCTTCTTTTTTGTTATTAATGTAATTCTCATGAGAGTCTCACAGCAGTGGCTAGAGCCAGACAGAATGTGTGTGTTGGTGTTATATAAGCTTCCACATGCACAAGCTTCCTAAGGCACCTCAATCATGACCTATATCAACCCTCCTACTGTGGTTCCCCCTTTTCCTGAATAGTGATTGCCAATTATGCCAAACTGCACAGTGGTTCTGTGATGCCAACATGTGTCTACTAGGAATTCAAATGAATCTATCAAACCCATTTATAGTTGTCCCTTCCTTGAGGTTTGAACTGAGGTCGCCCAGTGTTAAAGGCTGGATATTAACCTACTGATCTATCTTAAACCTTGAGTGTTCATTGATTTTTCTCCTCCTCTGTACTGACTATTCATACCAGATAGGATTGCTCTATTGTTTCCAACAAAGCATATCTATCATATTTATATCATACCTGGGAGTCTGAAGAATATCATAGTTTATTTTATGGCATTTGAGAAACCAGGGCCAAACTTTCAAGTATTTATAAAGGTCCTGAGTAGTCTTGAGAGCACCATGTGTAATTTGCAGATAGAAAATGAAAAGTAAAGATGATGTAGCAGAAGACAGAAATGAATGTAGCAGAAGAAACCTCTGGTTTTAGTCTGGGGAGTTAAGCTTACACACATTAAGGCTGCAGAGCCTTTCACAGGTCTTCCTTTACTCCTGATCCTGTCTCCCTACCAGTCATGGTTCAAGTTCTGTGCTCCATGGTAGGAGGAGACCTAACAATCCTCTCTCTATGCTAATTATCATGTTTAGTGGCTGGCCAGGAATTTTGGCTGAAGGAATTTTGACTACATTCAAGTTGAATTGTACATCAGAGCAAACAGAGCCCTCTTATACACAGGGCTGACAGCACTGTATTTTATTTGGGTTGCCTGACACATCTGATTATAAGACCTTGTTTTCATCTGCTTATAACTTGTTAAACATTAACCATTCAGACTTAAATTTTACATGCCAACTGTTTGTACTGGGCTAATTGTTTTTCTTCCTCTTTTTAAAATCAGCCAAACAGATTGGATATTTCTGGGAATGAGATTAGGGGGAAAAAACACACTATTTTGCCCATATTAGAAAACTCTAGTGACCTTCTTTGAACAGGTTTCACAGCCACGTGATTCAGGGCAGGAACTTGAGTGATCTGTATATGCTTTTTGCCATCCTTGTGAGTATGCATCCAAACTGGCCCAAGTTATACGCTTTGCATTTCTGAGATGCTAGAGTTCTGATGTTTTTACCATCTGTTAAACCAAAAATTCTGTCCTCAGTGAGCATGCTCTAGCCAAAATCTGAGAAGGAATTCCCATAATTGCAGCTCTGCATCACTGTAAGCTATGCTGAATCTTTGTCTGGGCACAGTCATTTGAACAGAGAACTAGAAGCTTTTACTGACTACACTCTCATGGCCCTTATGGTGGTGGGGTGGTTAGCTGTGTTAATCTGAAGTCACACAGAAAGTAAAGCAAATGTCCCAGCTTGGTTTTGTAGTGGCTTAGACACACCATTTATGATCTCCATCCCTCCTGGAAAAAGATAACCATCTCAAAGTAGTCATGGGGGACTAACTTCTACTGGCTTATGAGATCTATCTATTTTTGATTAGCATATAAGTAGGGATCTATTCAATTAGAAATTTTGCAAAAACCACAAAAAAGGCAAATTCTGCTCTCTCTGCAAAAACTGGTATTCCCCACAATTTTTTGCAGAATCTATGGGGAAAAAAACTCAGAAAAAATAAAATGCTGTCTCCCTGGTGGAAGTCAGCAGCCGACGTAGCCTTGCCTTGCAGCCCGCCGGCAGGGGATGTGGGAAGTGAAGCTACTGGCACAAAAAGGAGCAACCCAGATGGCAGTCACACCCTCCTTCCTCCGCTGCTGATTGTCCAAGAGGGCTGCCTTTTATTCAGCCTACTGCTCTCCACCAGTCAGTGACGAGAGGTGCGGCCACATGAAGGGCAGCCATCTCTGCCAGTCAGTGGTGGGGGGAGGGGCACACTGGGTAAAGAATGTGAAAATGATGCTGGGCACAGCAACTGGCCTGCAATTTTTACTTCCTTTCTGTGCACTTTAGGTAGATCCCTACCTCTAAGGTATAAATATACCCTGGATTCTACTTGACTTCAGACTGACTTGGCGAACTACATCTTGCAGACAGCCTCCCAACTGCAAGTAGTAGCTCTGATGCAACAGGCTACCTAACTCCTCATCACACTGAGGCACCAGACCTTTCAATGCACAGATGACAGCTGCGCCCCAACATCAATATAAACCACATCATCACTGGACAGAATAACATGGATTATAACATCCAAAGTTCATTCACTTTCAATTCCACCAATGCCATGTACTTCATCACCTACTTACAGTGTCCCACTGCCATGTACATTGGACAGACAGGGCAATCCCTATGTGACAGAATGAATGAACATCACAGTGAGATCAACTGCAGAAGGACATGCAGGCTTGTAGCAGAACCCTTTAACCTCCCTGGACACTCTGGGTGCCTAAACACGAGCAGGGAAGCTGTGGTGCACTGTAATTCCAGTGCATTGGAGCAGACTTGATTAATTGAGTTTGCTGGAGTGTGGCAATTACTATGCTCCAGCAGCCTCCCACATCACATGTATCAGTGTTCCCACACTTCAGAATAGTGGCAAGGGTGCTTAAACTAAAGCTAGTTTGATAAGTTTTAGATAAAGTGCCCCCACTGCCATTTTTGGAGCACAGGGACATTGATATACAAGATGCTCCAAGCTCTTTATTTAGAGTGGCTCTTGGAGATGCTCTAATTAAAATGTCCATCCCACCCCCTCCTGAAGCACATGTATAAATGCCCTCTATTACTGGCCTGAGTGTAGCTGCTCTTTGGCAGCAAAAATTTAAAACTGATTTTAATGGGGACTTGCAGAACAAAAAACCATCCATATGGTTTATGGACTGGATTGTGTTAACTGGAGTTTAAACTAGAACTAAATATTCCTATCCGATTACCTGAATTAGCTTTTGTGACCCCATTATTCCTATGTGTTTATTGCTTACTTTGCCTCTCCCAGCACTGCAACCCTCCCACCTCTCCCTCCATCTCTTCTTGTTTTTTGTATTAGAATAATTCTCTCCATTTACACACTTTCTCTATTTGTGTCCTTTCATAGCATCTGATGGAGGGAGCTTGGGCTCATAAAAGCTTATGTTTATATATGTCTCTGCTTTATATAAGCCAATGAAAGCTTTTGCTATATTGTCTACTTTGGTTAGACTATAAGGGGCAAATCTAGCTTCCCTTCTACTTGACTTCAGACTAATAAGGCTACCTACAAAGAAAAGTCCTGAAACAAAAAAAATGGCACCAAGCCAGCCACCTAGAAATGGCTCTATATAGCTAGGGGCTGCCAGCACATATTGATCCTTTGAATCTGGTTTTCGTTTTATATGTGCCACATTGACATGAGTGTAAACCTACCGAGCTCAGCAGAGTTACCTCTACTATACGCTGGCACAGGTGAAAGGAGAATGAAAAATGTTATTATTTTTTTCAAAATAAGAGAATCAAGGCAAGTACTATATGGTAAAACTCCATTGCACAAAATGTACTTGCACTTATCCTGTCAGAAGCTTCCTCCAGCAATACAGACCAGTGGAATTCTTTTTAGTGCCTGAACAATGTATATGTACTGGAAATGGATGAGCAGAATAAAACAGCTGATCTTTGATACATTGACATTAGCCATTCCATAGTTCTCAGAGTTATTCATCAGCTTTGCAGGGTCTTGCAGCAAGGTTGTGTGTATAGAAATGAACAATTTGCACAAATTATTTTTAAAAATTTCCTGTACGTAATGTAACAAAATCTAAATGCAGTGTAAATTCAGATGACTGACAGAAAAGAAGAGGGAATAAAGAGAAGAAATCTGTGTTATAGCTGCTGCCAGAGCCTCTCTCAAACACAAAGGCAAAAGTGTTTAAAAAAGTCTTTTAAATACCCTTGGAAGCTTCTTTTGTTTCTGAGACCTGTCAGAACTGCTAAAATGTGAGTTCTGGAGAAATAACCAAGAAAGAAGGAAAAGTAGAAAGAAAAGGAGCAAATAGAAGGGTTGAGCTTTGAAAATTTAAAAATGAGACCTAAACCCATCAGTTTAACTCTTTCATAAATATAGTTTCATAGTTTCTAGGGTCGGAAGGGACCTGA
>NW_017729032.1:145218184-145219141 GCF_001723915.1 Gavialis gangeticus
GGCCCTCTTCCAGTCCTCTGGCACCACACCAGAACACCATGAGTTCTTGTAAAGGTCTGCCATGGGTCCCTAATTCCCTCAGCACTTGGGTGGAGATTGTCCGGACTAGCTGATTTAAATGCATCCAGTCCCTCCAGAAGTTCCCTGACTAGATCCTCACTGACCCTTGGCCTAGGTGTGCCTCCCCAGGGGCCTGAGGAGGGCCCAGTGGTGGGGCTGATCTGGTCCCTGCTCAGGAAAATGGAGGCAAAGAAGTCATTAAATAGGTTAGCTTTATCATCTGGTGTGACAACCAAATTTCCTAGCGTGTCCTGCAGGGGCCTCATGTTACCCAGTTCCTTCTTTTTGCCCCCTATATATTTAAAAAACGGACTTCTTGTTGTCCTTTATTCGGGAAGCTAGTCCCAGTTTCATTTCTACCTTGGCCTTCCTGACCGCCCCCTGCATCCCCGAGCAACAGCAGTATAGTCCTCCCTGGTGATAGCCCCTCCCTTCCATTGGGTGTGCGCCTCCCTTTGAGCTAGGAGACATTCCCAGATGCTTTTGGTGAGCCATGGGGGTTTTTGCCTCCTGCAATCAGACCTAGACAGATTACAGGGGTGGACGGATGACAATAGGATGGGATTCAACAGCGACAAGTGCAAGGTGATGCACCTGGGGAGAAACGATCAGCACCATACCTACAGGCTGGGGAATTCCCTTCTCATCAGTAGAGAGGCAGAAAAGGATCTTGGAGTCATCACTGATGCCAAGATGAACATGGGCCAGCAGTGTGGGGATGCAGTCAGGAAAGCCAATCGCACCTTGTCATGCATCCACAGATGCATCTCAAGCAGGTCCAAGGAGGTGATACTCCCCCTCTATGCAGCACTGGTCAGGCCGCAGCTGGAGTACTGCGTCCAGTTCTGGGTGCCGCACTTCAAGAGGGATGTGGACAGCATGGAGAGGGTCCAGAGG
>NW_017729032.1:145219750-145235976 GCF_001723915.1 Gavialis gangeticus
ATGCGGCACTGGTCAGGCCGCAGCTGGAGTACTGTGTCCAGTTCTGGGCGCCGCACTTCAAGAGGGATGTGGACAACATGGAGAGGGTCCAGAGCAGGGCCACTTGCATGATCAGGGGGCAGCAGGGCATGCCCTATGAGGAGAGGCTACGGGACCTGAACCTGTTCAGCCTCCACAAGAGAAGGCTGAGGGGGGATCTAGTGGCCTGTTACAAAGTAGTCAGGGGGGACCAGCAGGCATTGGGGGAGTCCCTGTTCCCCTGAGCACTACCAGGAGTGACCAGGAATAATGGTCACAAGCTGGAGGAGGGTAGATTTAGGCTAGATATCAGGAGGTTCTCCTTCACGGTCAGGGCGGCTAGGATCTGGAACCAACTTCCAAGCGAAGTGGTGCTGGCTCCTACCCTGGGGGTGTTTAAGAGAAGGCTAGACGAACACCTTGCTGGGGTTGTTTGACCCCAGTACTCTTTCCTGCCATGGCAGGGGGTTGGACTTGATGATCTGCTCAAGTCCCTTCCGACCCTACCAACTATGAAACTATCTGTCTTACATGTTCACAGTTTGGACAGTGTAATCTTTAAAGAAACATGAATTACTCTGGTACTTGAGGAAGACTTCTTGAATGTGGTCTCCTTTTCACTGGATGACTGTAGTAGTGTTTTTAAAAATAATTGTGCTGTAAATGGCTCCGTTCAAAATATGAAGTGCTCAATTCTGACCCATTTCTAAACTTAGACTTTATCTAACCTGGATTCAGGAGTTGTGACTACAGCATTCATAGACATACTTGTGAAGCCATAATAATCTGGATAACTTCAGGTACCAATACAGTAAAAACTTCAGTGGGTAATACAAACTCACCTGGGATGCTGCATCTGAGCATGCATGCTGAAATCCGTAACTTCAACTGGACTGCTATTGGTACCCAAAGGAATAGATTAAAACTAGCTCGGGTGTGTCAACCAGTGCTATAATTGCAGTTTCACTTTTAGTGTAGGCACAATGTAATGCATTAACTTTGTGTGCTCTGTTTCAAACAAAGAATCCTTAACATTATGATTTCTTCTAGCACTAGGTGCTGCATAAAACAGGTCTACTCATCCAGTTTTCCACCTTGGGAAGGTAGCAGTACCTGTGACTATTAGGTATAAAATGACACCATGAAAATGGCAGTGTGTTATTTTGGACTCACTATACATTGTACAAGGCATTGGAGAATAGGAGTTCTGTCTGAGCAACAACTGGTTCAAGATGATAGGATGAAAAGCTAGATCTTTAAATGTCTAAAGGTGCAAATAGATGCCTATGATTTAAACTCCAGTCCTCCTACCATTGAAGTGAAGACAGAGTTCTTCACTGACCTTAGCAAGTCCCTTCATCTGAATGTATTCAATTCTGCTAGATGCTAAGTACCTCATTAAAGATGCCAACGCACTCTTGGACCCCATTGATGTTTACTGGGAGTTGGAGGGATTGATCATACATAGGAGACACAAAACTACTTCTAAGGTTAAGCTGCCAGTATTTACTTAAACATTGTAGGCCCATATCTTGCAATTTTTTTAATATTTAGTGGGACTGCTATGTCCCTTTGTAGCTTTATGAACTCCCTGTATGCAAGAAGTCATGGAATTGCAGCTTTATCACAGAAGCTCTCAAACCCTGTTATTCTATCAAATACTATATATAAAACAGCAAGAATCTTAGCAATCAGTGACATGTAAAAGTTCAGAGAGACAATAGAAATTAAAATGCTGCTCCATACATCTTCACTGCAGGTGTTTTCTTAGCATTTCTATGGCTGCATTTACATTATTTACATGGAAAGTTAGAATTCGAGAGGAAAAACAAAACCCCTAATTTACTTTTTATATTCTGTTCCACTTGAAAAATGAAACTCAGTTGGTTGTTTCCACTCATGTTTATAGTGAGTTTTGTTTTCTCTAAACACTTTTAAAATAGTGATCTTTATTTGAATGCTTCTGAGAAAGGTTGATTATTTTTCAGTGCTGTGTTTCAGCAATTGCTTTCAGTTTCAAAGTTTTCTGAAAATTATCTAATGCATACTGGGTTTCATAAAACTCTTTTTTTTAAAGAGCTAGACCTTAATTTTAGACTTAAACCTACTTAACAGTATCTCTTTGCTAATCTGGTGAGAAGCTCCTGCCTCAGATACAAAAAGGAGAAAAACAAGTTGAAGGTCTAAAAAAACTAACAATATCATCTTCTGAATTTTTATGATCCTGAAGTTAAGTGATACATTCAAAGTTTCTAGTCTTTTTAAAAAGAGCAGATCTATTTTATTTTAAAACCTTATGAAAATTGCAGGATGACAATATTTAACATAGTATTATCATTTCAAATTATGATTGCTATGCTATGTGATTGCAATTCATAAAGTTCCTCCCCCCAATTAATTTGCTTAAGCTAGTACCAAACAACATTGTGTTTTTGAGAACAGGAAGAAGTCTTCCCTCTTACTTTTTTACAATCTGTTTAAAGACTGACAGGTATTAAGAGCATAATGAAACTTATACAGATGGATTTTCAAAGACTTGGACAAAAAAAGGGCTAAGTCATCCATGATTGATCAAAGGGATAAATCAATTTTCTCCATTAAATCTTGAAAGACAAAAGCTTCAAATCCAGTATCTTACTGAAGAATCAACTCTAAAGGAATGATTTTCCTACTGCTACCCTGATGAAATACTGTTATCTTCTAAAACAATATGAACTGACAACTTCTTTTATTTGTGTATCAGATTTAGTATAGTATATAGCAGCTAGTGCAGTGAATTAGAGACAATGTATATATGCTAGAAAGATCAACTTTAATGATTGCCTGCTATCATATTTCCAACCCCCCATCCCATCTCTCTCCTCCTTCCCCCCACCCCTGCCTCCATATACACTTTAGTCATTATTTGGTATACCAGAACATATTTAGCTCTTTTAATCTTTCCATATAAAACATGCCTCCAAGCCTTTGGATAATGTTTCCTTCCCTTTTCTGAAATCTTCCTATTTATTGTAAACGTGGCAGATTCATGGTCCACTTTCTCTTAAGCCTAGAAAAACACGATAAATTTAGTTAGTAGTCAAATGGTGGCTAAGATGCCAACAAGCTTTTTAATCAAGGTGTAGGGTCTCTAATCTTCCTTTCATGACATCAAGACAGTGGTAAAGCAATCCCAGCAGTAGCAAACTTCTGCCAGTATTCTAGGTTCATCTCAAGCAGTCTTGTGACCTGAATGTCCCATTGTAGTAGAATAAAGATGGCACCTTGGACAAAAGTGAAATGCTCATTTTGATAGTAAAACATCTGCAGTCAACTTTGCTTAATGCTGCTGCTAAGATGCCAATGTCCCATGTGCACAACGTGGTAAGGATGAGCTAAGCTACATACACATTCTTCCTTTCAGGAAGATCCCAGAGGCTCATGCTAGTCAGCAACTCCTTGTTCCTAAAAGCTATTATGTGCAGAGTTTTGCAAAACTCAGCCCTATGTCCTTTCCTGTTCAGTCTCCACAGCAAATTGTTAGGTGAGAGACAGCATAGGTTGAAATGCCAATAGCCAAGCCCACACTTTGCATCAGAAGCAGGATAATGTTATCACCTACCTGTTCCAAACTCTGAAAGTAGGACAGACATGCAGTAATTTCTGGCAGGGATCATAGCTTTATCAAGCCTCCCCTACATAAGATTTGACTTCATTGCTGTTGATAGGAACAAAGAAATGACTAGACAAATTAGCAACATAATGAACACTCCCTCTCAGTACCAAAGTGGAGAGTAAATATACTTGGTTTATGCTCTAACTGGTAAATAGTAACTAGCCAGGAACACCTTTTTCATCTTTTGTTGTCAAGTTGACCAAACCACTTCCATATACATGAACCAAATACAGGACACCTTCGTTGCCCCTACACTGGACAGTAGCTTCCTGGAACTTGCTGTCAAGGTAATAGAGATACTTCTGCTCTTCCAACAGATACCTGCTAACCAGACTGATCAGAGAGAAGATGACATCACATTGATTTTTAGAATCCACTCATTCTCTTTATTCACCCCTGGCTTTAACATAGGGCTGTAGGGCCAGATTCAATTCCCACTATTAGGTGCTTAGGTGAACTTAGGCACTTAAATGTGACTCTGTTCCACCCTTCTTGAGTCCCTAAAAACTATTTATACAAAAGATAGATAGCTCGCCCTCTTTAATGATAAAAGTTATAATTTAGACACTGTCCCTAATTTAGAAGATATAGGACTTGGAAGATGGTCCCTCAGTTAGGGAGTAACCAGTTAGTTAAAACTAGACAAAGGGTCTGCAGATGTTGCCTACTGCTTCTTAATTAAGATTTGTTACTTTAGTTTTTCTCATTCATGTATGCCAGTGTTTACTGAATCTGGTGATCACTACAAATTTCTCCTCACCGCTTTTTTGTGACTCCAAAGTAAGTTAGAAACGTAGGTGGATTGATAGATTTTTAGGGACAGGAACAGGCTGGAACAGAATTGCACTTATGCACTAAAGTCCCCTTAGGTGCCTGTAACAGGAAGCCAAAGGCTCTATTATTAAAGCAGAGATTGCTAGTGGCAAAGCCTGGATGCAGCCAGGGAGCAAGACAAGCTGCATGGGAGAATTCATGCTATGCAGCTATGCCAAAGTGGGAGGTTCAGCTAATTAGAAGGGAGTTCAGGGAGATACCAGGGAGACCCTGACTAGCATTGAAAGCCTGAAACAGAGTGGTGAGAGCCCCTAGGACCCAGAAGCTGGGGTCCAGAACAGTCTTGGGCTAGCAGACCCAGTTAGAGGAAGGGGGCCAAAACCACGAAGGTCAAAGCCCCAGAAAAATATTTGGGGCCAGAGGGCCCAAGCAGTGCAAAGGGGTGAAGGTCCTGCTCGAATGATAATTTCATAGATTAGATTTTTTTGGGTCAGAAGAGACCTCAGTAGATCATCAAGTCCAACCCCCTGCCCTGGACAGGAAAGAGCGCTGGGGTCAGATTTGTATAATCTGCAAGGCATGGATGTGGCTGTAGGGGAGGAAGGAGGTCATGAACCTAACCCTTAAGGCCAGTGGGGCCTGAGGAAAAAAGGAGAGGACAAAAAGGAGAGAGAGAGCCCTAGAATACTCACTAGTTCCTAAAAGACTCACCAACCTCAAGTGGGCAGCCTCCCTCATTAACTTTCTTTACCAATATCGTGTGACAGGTGACTGAAGGGGTTGTTATCTGACAAGATGAGTGAGGTTAGACAAGACAGAAAGAGGCACAAGGGGGCATCACAGTGGCCCTCAGACACCTTCTTGTAACAAGACCCAATAAGTTGGCTAGAATTAAAGAATATGACCCTCAGTCTTTAACATCAGAGCATACTGACTTTCTAAGATATCTTAGATTTCTATATCCACTATGAGAGGATTTTGTTCAATAAGATTACTACACCTGTCAGAGTGCTTACCATCCTCCTCCTAGCTGGGGCTATCTAACTATTGGTGGAAACATGGCAAAGGAAGAACTCCATAATGCAAGTGGTTTCAGTATGATATGTCCTGTGGAAGACAAAACCAGTTACTAAACAAGCACTTTTTGCTACCTAGTTAAACAAAACTATTTTTATAAAAAAGATTATAAAGGGACCTGATTGTACTTATAGATTTGTACCTGAAATTGCTGAACCCGTAAAAGTTGTGGCTGGATTGAGATCCCTTTAACAATGTAGTCCAAAGCAAAAACTGTTATTTTTAAGTAGGAAGTTTGTTGCTCAATTTGCCCAGACCCAACCTTTAAAACTGGAAGTACAATCGGAGCCATAATGCAATCAGTCAACTGAGATAATAAAAGATTATCTTCATTAGAAGCTGTATCCTTGATTAGTCTCTCCAGTAAAGGAAAACGGTCATGACAGATGTTTACAAGTGAATAAAGTAGCTGGATACCAGAGCAAATAAATACTGAGGCATTTCTCTTGACCTTGACAACAAATTTGGCATAAAAATTTCACTCCCTTTAAAAAAACCTGAAGCCTCTGTAGCAGACCATAACATTTAACAAAAATAAGTTCAAGGCATCCAGAATAACTGTTTCTTTAGCTTTAGCAAAAAAATGAGTTATATCAGTAACAAGAACATTATTTTCTATAGGATCACATCCTGATACCTGTAATAACATTTGAAGTTATTGGGACCATTCATAATTAAGGAATTCCTCAAAGTTAGTAAGGGTAATAAAATCTGGGCCTTGATCTCTGTGTTTACAATGTACTATGAAAATTGGATGACTTTAGCAGACCTGTTTTTACTGCAGGATGTAGACTATCACTTTATTACAGTTTTGTCAACTTGTTAATGTATTATCATTTATAACTGATCCATGGGCTGACTGGGAGGCATTGAATAAGGATGCACTATTATTGTAAAAGCCATACCATAGTGGTTATAGTTGATGTTCCTGGAGCCAGACAAGACGAATATCTTGGTTCCCAAAATATTAACATTGTTATTCAAAGCATCCAGATCTTTACTGTCAATTTCTTCTCTAAAGTCCAGAATAGTTTATTATGTTCAGCACAATCACTCAGAATGTTTAAAGGTGTGGATGAGAGAAGAACATGGGTATTAAGACTGCAAATTTAAACTTCACCTTGATGGCTAGAAAATGATATTTAGAAGTTTGCTTTGGGAATTGGCTTTGTCCCAGGAGAAAACGGGGGGAAGGACCCCGAACAAGAAAGGAAAGTTACAGGAGGCAGGCAAGACAGGGAAAAGAGAAAAAAATGAAGACAGAAGCTAAAACAAGAAAAAAGTCCTTACCCTCAGCTGGAGCTGTGACGCCGCAGGAGCAGACAGAGAAATCCACGCGGCTTGTCAGCTGCGTCTTTATTCAGCTGAGGCTGGCCAATGATGTCACTGGCAGGCGCTAGCCAGCAACGATATAAATGGCCAGCAGAGGAGGGAAAGGGAAGGAGAGTGTGGACCCAGGGAGTGTGGGGATGCTGGACCCCACCGGGACTCTCTCAGGGAGGGAGAAGCAAAAGAGGAAGAGACAGAAGAGGCTCCAGATGCCAGCAGCGGCAGTAGTGGCAAGGAGCAATCTACCAATGCTGGGGTGAGCCAGAAGTGGCCCCTGCAACCAGCGAGAGCGACAGCACCAAGGGAGACGGTGACGGGTGAGCAAAGGCACTCATCTCTATGGGTGAGAGTATTGGGAACAGTAGGGAGGAAGAGGAACTCTCCCTGCTGGGAGGGTCCCAACAGCAGCAACAAGAAGGCCACGAAAAGGCAAGACACCCAGATTGGGACACCCCAGAAGGGAGAGAGGGGCAATGTTGGGCTCACCGAGAGAGTGGAAAAAAGGGGAAGACATGACCCGAATAGGAGGCCACAAGTACGTGACCCTGAACGGAGGTCGGTATTTAAATAGACCATAGGGAACTCAGTACATGGTGCCCTGGCACAAGGGACCAAGGGAGAAAGTTGCACTGAGTCCTAGCGATATCAGACGTGTTGTTGTGTTTTTCTTTCATGTTTTTCTTTTGTGTTTCCCTGGTGAGAAGGGGGTGAGAGTCAGGAGTGGCTCTTAGAAACAGAATAGATAGGTGAAGGCCTGGAGGGCTTCCTATCAGATTAAGGCCTTAGCGTAGGGTGCACCCGAGATGAGGACAGGTTCCAGGAGTGAGGCCTCGAGTCTGGACAACCGGGGCAGAGTAAGGAAAGCAGCCTCAGGGGGCTGACGTCCCAGATGGGAAGGAACTCAAGAGGCTCCTCAGGGATGTAAGAAGAGGCACATGCCCATGAAGATCGAGCAATCCATTGAGGTGGCGTAAGGACGAGGTATAGGGGTGGCAGAGCCCCATGGGTTACCATCGGGTAGACTGTGCACCGCAGAAGACCCTGGGTAGACACCCCTACCCCCACTGAGGAACATTCAAAGTCATGGATGGCGAGATAGGGGAAGACTACCCGTGGAGGGAACACCGAGGGTTAATTGATTTCTAAAAGCCTGTTTGTGACAAAGTTCCTCAAGGCCTACTGTGTCTGAAGCCAGCAGACACACAGGCTGGGAAATTGAAGACATGTACCGCACTGTTGCATAAAATGAATAGCGTATACCCAAAAAGAGATAAGGGACTCTGCAGCATTGGTGCCAGGTCACAGTGCCCAACTGCAGAGCCCTTGGGATTTCTGGTTTTGGTAAATAGACTGTTTCAGGGTGACAAAAGAAAAGGGATGGAAACCCCTTTGCCGGGGCCAGAATCATGACGGGGAAATCCCGTGGCCCTGGAGGGAACAACCTCAAAAGCCCTGTATCAGAGAAAAACTCACACAGTGCAGGTGCAGCAAGCAAGAACTGGCAGCAGCTGGAAGAGCTTCCTGCATGGTTCATCAACTGCTTATCTGTGTGGCTGGGGCTAGCATGGGGCGATGGTGTCATCAAGATGCGTCGGCCAGCTTCAATAAAAGCTGGCTGTGGAAGAAGCTGGTGAGCAACAGCTGGGAGGCAGCTGTGTGTTCCCCGCTGGTGTGGCCAGAATCACCTCCCTGCAGGGACCCAGGACAAAGTGCCAAAGGGGGGTCCATCCCACAAAAGAGCAGCACTTGGCGCCAGAGCCTGGAAGGATTCCAAGGGATGGACCACAGCATTGCATGTAGGATGCATGAGTAGGGAGGAGGAACAGTGACTCCCTGACACTTTTGTTTATTTCTTCTTTCTGCATTTCCATTACTCCTGGGGCTGGAGATCAGGCATACGCTTCACTCCTGGGGTTGAGGGACCAGGCGAGGACTCTGAAAGCCTATCAGGCTACCCAGTGGCCAGAAGGCATGTGGTCCCAAGCAGGGAGTGCAACCACCAGGCATAGTGCAGACATTCTTGGCTGAGCCCAGAAACAAGGGACCTTTATCCAGATTGGGGCCATGCCACTAGGCCCAGCACCTGAGGGGTTCAGGCTAATTAAACCATGGCCAAATTCAACTGGTTGGTGCATGGAAGGGATGTAAGGGTGCTGGAGCTCCAGAAACAACTGCTGGTGACACCTCCAAGCAAGTCCCAGCTATAAGGGAACCTCCTGCTCTTGGACAAAACATCAAGTCGTGGTGGGTGAGTATCAGGGGCTTCCCTGGGGAGGTGACACATGATCAGCGCAGGTGCTGAAGGGAGAACATAGACAAGATAAGTACCCAATCCTGAGCTGCTCAAGAAAGGCTATTCGAGTCCAGATGGGCACATAGACCAAATGCCGAGGCCTGGTAAATAACCAAATTAAGATGTGTGCATGTGATGGGTTTGTTGGAACAAAAGAATATGCTGACAGGACAGAATGTTGACAGTATGATGACGACAGGGAAACCAGTCATTGGTACCCAGAGATGAAGAGTCATCAGGAGGTGAGAGAGAATATGAAAGGAGGGTTTCAGAACAGCAAAGAGTCCCTGAGGGGGGAACCCAAGGCCACAATGGACAGAAGGCATACCACCAGCCTGTATTACCCACCCCCTTGTGGGGAGGGGTGGGCCTCATCCCTCTACCTCCAGGCTGCTGACATCTGATATTCAAGAGAGAACTTCAGGGTGAGCTCATGTACTGACTGCACATACCTTCCCTCTGTGACAGCCCTAGGACTGGTAGATATAGAATTGGGGTGGTTATTTTTTTTTGCCTTGTTGCATTATTCATATCTATTATCACTATGTATCAATAACATTTGCCTATTGTGGAATGGAGAGGTTGTGGTCAGTTTGAGGGTCCCAGAACAAGATATCTGGGTCATAAATCCAGTGCCAACAGACCTCTCTAGTTAACTAGACATGCTTATAAGATTTTTCAGGCACTTCCATTTCCAATCTTAGCTTGAAATAGCCTCAGTAGAACTGGTTAAAGATGAAAAGAAAATGTTGCTGAATTTTACTGTGTGTTTTTTTTTTTTAATCAAAATTTGAATTTTAACTCAAAACTCTATATTAAAAATATTGCCCAATCAAATACAACCTCTAGCAATATTCTAGCAATTCTTTGGTTCCCATTCTTGATGGGATGGATTTGAATTAAAGACTTGTAGCAATGGAATTAATAAAATGTCATGCATATACATGCCTGCCCAGATAGCCAAACATTTCAGAACCTCAGAAAGCAATGGAATTTTAATGACATTGGAATGGTGTTATAGCCATGATGGGTCTGAAAATATATAAAAATCAAGGGTTTATTTTGTGATATTTTTATTGGACCAACTGTATAATTAGGAGAGACCTTGGACAAGCTTGAGGCACAAAGTAGCCTTCTTCAGGCCTGAGAAAGAAGCAGACAGTGGAGTTCAATTCCATTCTACTGGTGATTAAAGGTCTGAGGGTAGGGAGGGAATGCTCTCATTATTGTCTAATGCTGAATAATAGTTATTGAAAGCAAGTGGCCTATCTGAATTTCATATGTATATCAATTTTACTCTGAATCTGGCATATTAAAATGTTTTTCATAAGAAAGACTCTAAAATAAATTCATGATTATAGCTATGCAATATTTGCTCTGGAAGGGCTTTCTGTTAGGTATGGTTAGGAGTCTACTTGAGGAGGTGGCTGGGTGATTTCATGGGCAGATCATGGAACTGGTTGCCATTTTTGAGGACTTATCATGGCTGGGGGCCCCCGTGCCTCTGATTGGTCAAGAGAGCTCCAGTGCCATGCCTCCTGTCACTGATTGGTGGAGAGGGCTGTCTGTTGCATGGACCTGCCCCTTGTCACTGGTTGGCTGAGAGTGATGTCTGTCATGCAGCCCTGCCCCTCACCGCTAATTGGTGGAGAGGGGTGGGCCTGCATGACAGGCAGCCCTCTCAGCCAATCAGTGGTGAGGGGCAGCAGTCATCTTGCCTGCTTACTTTTGTGCCAGCAGCCCCTCTCCCCTCTTCCCCTGGGTGAAGATTTTTTTCCCCTGTGGATTTCACAGAGATCACTCAATTTCATGATGTCCACAAAATCTGCACAAACGTGAGTTTGGTAGGTCCCTTGGTATTGTGCACTAATGTTACATTTTTGGAACAGCTCTGTTCCTGAAAGTGTTTCAGCTACTGTTACTGCAGCTCATTGAACAGTCAGTGGGATTAATCTCAGGCACTCCAGTACTTTCTGCAATGCCATACGAAGAATTTGTCACAGTGACATTCTTGATTCCTTCAGACAGTTGAATGGCACATAGCATTGCTAATTCACAAAGTAATGCTGGGCTCTTTAATGTAATGTGACTTTTCATCTCCCCTACAATTGCATGCTCAAATATTTCGCTCCATATTAAATTACTCATACACATAAGTGATATAATCTCCTTGCTGAATTCATATATATCTCCAAAATTTGGTTATTATTTTGTCTGGAATGAAGTCTGGACTCCTCAGTAGCAATTAAAAAATTATTCTGGTGTGTTATGTCTCCCCACATGAAGTACAAATGAATACATTAGTAAAAATTGCTTTAGCTTACATTAAGCAGGCTTTCTTAATTTTCATTCCAGTACTGTCATATTCTATAAAGCTTGTTGTCTTGGGCTTGGTTTAAAGCAGAAAGAGATGCTGCTTAATGGCAGGTAGATGCATGCATGAGAATTTTCATGTGCTAATATGCTAATACAATGATGCTTAACCATTTTCCGGTGGACTGGGTGGGCAGTGCCTGGTCCCTACATGGTCTAGATCTGGCTGGTGGACCCAAAATGAGGTTCAGGGTGGGTGCAGTCCCATCCAGCAGCATGGAGTGGGGCAGCTTGGCCCTGTTCCAGCTGTATGTGGGGAAGGACACATGGCGTGACCCCATGTGAGGAAGGGGGCATGCCCTGCCCCAAGGTGGCTGGACAGGAGGAAGTGGACATGGGAAGTAGTGTCAGTAGCCCAGCCCTGATCCAGCCACACAGGGGGAGGGCGGTATCCCAGCTGTACCAGGAGAAGGGGACAGAGCCCATTCCCAGTCTGTCCATGAAGAGGGAAGGGAGAGTGGCTTCACCCTGATCTGTCTATGGAAGGGGAGGATCATGGCCTAGTTCCAATTCACCATGTGGGGCTTGAGAATTTAGCAATGGGGAGGGGTGTAAGTATTAATTGCTACCGCTTCCCTGCCACCAGATTTCCCAACCTGTGGGGAACTTCATGGGCCAGATTCCAAGGCTCTGCAGGCTGCATTTAGCCTGCATGCTGGAGGCTGAGCAACCCTGTACCAAAATTATTTTTTTGTTGTGCTTCACTGATGCCAAAGTCTCATCACTTGAAGCATGCAGCAAACTGCACCTTTGTGTATTTTTTACTAACTGTGGGAGTTAGGATCTCCTAGATAATCAGACTATTAATTTCCCATTGAGCTCTCCTGCACAGAAGAGGTTACACTTGAAACCAGAGCTGAATTAATCCTGCAGTAGAATTTTGGTAAATATTTGCTTACCTTTCTGAATGAAATAACAATATCGAATTTTTAGTGAATATAGCAGTGTAATAGTAAAAAGGGGGGGTTGAATTAAAAGTATTGGTATTGGCAATTTGCTTGTAAATATTATGCTTATCCCGTTGGAAAAGAAGAAAATACTATGTCGTATCTATGTAAAATCAGATCAGCCTAAGCTAAATCTTATTCCCCTATTAGGATTCTATAGTATGTTCTTATCCCATCTTGCTCGAGTCCAAGAAAGATCATAAACAAAAAAGGTGAGTGGACTTTCCTCCTTCGTCTTGTCACTTTTTATGACTAAGGCTGGTAACAGGCTGTGGCCAGGATAGGGGGAGCAGCCTGTACACATCCTGCCTACACCTCATGAAGGATGCATGCCCCTTGAGGCTGTGGGAGCACAGCAACTGCCTGCAGGTGTCAGTGTTGGCAGCGGGGGTGTGGCAGCTGTGAGGGGGGAACTCCCACAGGCAGCCATGATGGTGTCAGTGGAGGGGGTGGGCCAAGCTGGGAGCTCCCACAGGCGGCTGCGGCATTGTTGGCAGCAGAGGGGTGTAGTGAGTACTGACCAGCGGTCGGAGGCCACCTGTAGATGCTGCCGGTGGTGTCAGCAGTGGCAGGGTGGGGCAAGGTGGCAAGTGGCAACTACCCGCAGGTGCCACTGGCAGTGTCAGTGGCATTTTTTTGCAGGGGGGGCACCGCCAAGCTCAGGGGGTGCATGTGCATTGGCAACCCCTACATGTTGCCAATGTGACACCTCCCTCCTCTGCACCCCTGATGCGCTCCAAACTCAGAATGATGCTGCTGAAGACACTCTATGGAATCCCTCTGCAGATACTTTTGTGACCTTATTCTCTGGCGTGATTGAGAGTGGCCTCTTGGGACAACCCTGGACAGGCTTTGCCAGTATACTTCTGAGAGTGAAGCTTGCATGTAGGAGTGGATGGGCAGGGTGGCTCATGGTTACTGCAGCATGCTGCCATTGTGGCATGGATACATTCTTAGTCTTAAGTAGAGTGACCACTCTGCCACAGGCAGTGGTAGGGGTGGGGTACCACTGGTATTATTATTCCAGCACCTAAGGAGTCAATGGCCCATTGTTTTCTTCACAGGAGTTAACAATCCCTTGTTAAATGGTCATTCAATGAATCCAGCTAACCTATTAGGGCAATTTTGCTCTCTGCTAGGGCTTCATATTTAACAGCTCATGCTGCTCTTCTTCTCTGCCCCATGCCCCACACCCAAGACATTTGTTTTATTTTTCACTTGCTGGCTGGGAGCAGCCCCCAAAATCTGGGACTGCCTTGGCCAATCCAGGATATATGGTTACCCTAGTCCAAAGATTATGGTGGATAAAAATAACTATGATAATGATTTTTTAGGCACTGAAGCAAGGTGAAAATGGGATCACACCTAGATACCTAAGTGCCACTTACTGTTAGGATTTAGTTTCCCTTTTGTATGCAAGGGACCCTCTAGACATACAGATAAAGGCATGATGGGATCTGATGCATGATCCACATACATGTGCTTGTTGCCAATCTGACTGTGGGATTGTTAATCATGTCTTATTGCTAGTTCAGAAGAGCTCCCTCTGTACCAGCAAGTAGCAAGTTATCACAGCTGGGAGCCCCCTCAGCTGACCGGCCTCCCAGGTCATGGATGGACACGCATTTCTGCCACTGGGAGCCCCATCAGCTGACAAGGGTTTCCAATCACAGGAGTGCTTCAGGCACCCATGTAGCTGGGAGCCCTGTCATTTGATGGGGCTCCCCACACCTGAGACATGTGGTCAGCTGTGAGCTCCCAGGCTCTGTGGTGCACATGGACCCCTGGCTGGAAGCCCTGATTAGCTGATGGATCTCCCAGACACAGGAGCTCCTGGCCACATGTTCAATTAATGACATGATAGGAACAAGCTATAGAGTTGTTACACATATTTTATGGAATAACATCTTGGCTTATTCCTCCTTTTCTTACACCATCAGTTGATTGAATGTGTGGCTGGATGACATCTTAAGACATGATTAACTAGTTTATCATGTCTTACGTGTAACCTGTAGATGGGACAAACTATCTGGCTGTTTTTCATGCTGCCACCACACTGCAGATGCATAAATATGAATGGGTACACTGAGCAAACACAGTGGGACTACATACTGACCAGGCACAACTGTGTGTACCTAAGCACAAGTCTCAGAAAATGAGTCAGGAGAGAAGGAGAGAGAAGTTCCCCTCCCCACCACTTTTTTAGTCCCCAGTAGCTGAATGTGAAATATGATCTCAAAACTGCCTAGCTAGAGTGTAGCCTACTATGTATACTTAGTCTACACACGCACTGCGGGGGAAATACAATTGCTACCTTTATGTCACCGCACAATGCAGCAAGGTGGTTGTCTGCCCTATGGCAGACACCAAAAGGCCTCAGAGGATAGTAGTCCAGCAAGGGCTGGTAATGAGCACAACTGACCTGCAGGCACAGGAGTCTTGGGGATGGAGCAGTATGCTCAGCCACAGCCCCATTTTAAAAGTATGTGCTCCCTGCATGTAAGTAGATGCATGGGGAGTGCTGTAATAAAACTGCGCCCAGAATCCCAAAGAGGGGGAGCAGCTTAGTGAGACAGAGACAGAGCCAAGAGAGCTCCCCCAGCTCCGGTAAGGTTATTGGAGCTCAGAGTGAAGAGGGATTCCCTTGGAGCTTGCATATAGAGAACCTGCAGGGGTTCTCAACCTTGGAGGCTTGGACCAGAAGAGATCCTGGTGACTGGTGGACCACACACCCTGACTAAGCAGAAAGAGGGGATATGTGAGTCCACCCCTTGCAGAGCGCAAGACTGAAGGCATTGGAGGGGTTTTATCTATTCTTCTTTGTTTTGTTGGAGGTTCCCTCTCCCAGAGTCCAGGACTGATTGCTCATGGTAACCCATGAAGAATCAGTGTAAGGGGTACTTATGCAGCAGACCAGCTCTGGTATCAGAGTTAATTGTATTTGAGTTTCTACAAAGATGGATAATTGATTTAAAGGCACAAAGATGGATAATTGATTTAAAGGCACAGCCTGAGATGTAACAAGGATGGATTGTGCCCCTGCATCTTAATTGATTGGGGCTAGCTCACAGTCAGAGCCTCAGGCAGGTTCAGCCACCATAACAGGACTGTTTTTCTTGAAACCATAATCAAAGCTGCAGAATGAAGAAACTAAACATAGGATTATTTCAAGTTTAAAGTTAATCCTTAGTCTCTAAAAGGATTTATGAATTGAGTGGACAAGTGACATTATAATTAATTGGCCCCTAGCGGAAAGCATACTACGTGACACTCCTGTCCAGACAAGCATGCTCACTAATTGGGCTACAACTTTGTGAATAAGGGCTGTGTGTTCCAAGAATGTCCCACACCATTTCACTGATAAGATCTGCCCGGAATGTGGATGGGGTGCAGGGGAGGAGGAGCCCCAAGTAACACACATAAATGGAGCCTACCTGAGGGTGGTGTGTCATCTATTTTATTGGAACTTCCCTTCCTATTATTTTTCTTTTCAATCAAGACATGGCAGGAGAACTGTGTCCAATTCTGGGCGCTGCATTTCAAGAGGGACGTGAAGCACTTGGAGAGGGTCCAGAGGAGGGCCACTCATATGGTTGGGGGCCTCCGTGGCCAGCCCTATGAGAAAAGTCTGAGGGACCTGAATCTCTTCAGTCTCCACAAGAGGAGACTGAGGGGGGATCTTGTGGCTGCCTACAACCTTATCAGGGGTCAGCAGCAGGGACTCAGGGAAAGTCTGTTCACCAGGGCCCCCCTTGGGGTC
>NW_017729032.1:145246091-145248134 GCF_001723915.1 Gavialis gangeticus
AGCTGAGGGAGGATAGGTTTAGGTTAGATATTAGGAAGAACTACTTCACTGTAAGGGTGACCAGAACATGGAATAGGCTTCCCAGAGAGATGGTGCTCTCACCTTCCCTGAAAATCTTCAAGAGGAGACTGGCTAGGCACCTGGCTGGGGTCTTATGACCCCTCCCACCCCCAGTGCTCATTCCTGCCCATGGCAGGGGGTCAGACTCGATGATCTGTCTAGGTCCCTTCTGACTTATTGATTCTATGATTCTATGATATAGCACATGGCAGGTGAATAGAAAGGGACCTCCCTCGAGGGAACCATTCCAGGTACTCAGCAAAGGGTGCAAACTGAGTGCTAAGCTTAAACCAGGTAGTTGCTTTAGTTACCACCTGTAACAACTACCCTGAGTGGGTACACTTTACATAAGTATCTAAGCGTGCCTATACATGAGTGTGGAGGCTGACTTGATTAATTGAGTCTGTTGGAGTGAGGTTATTAACATGCTCCAGCAGCCTTCCATGTCTTGTGTATCAGCACCCCCAAGCTTCAAAATGATGGTGGGGGCACTTCATCTAAAGCTCATCAAGCAAACTTTAGATTAAGCACCTCCACCACCATTTTGAAGCAGGGAGATGCTGATACCTGAGGTGCTCTGGGTGCTTTAATTAGAGCGGCTCTCAGAGCTTCTCTAATTAAAGTGCCCCCATCATCTCCAAAGCACATGCATAGATGCCCCAAAATAACACTTGCCAAGCTAGAAAGCTACCATTTAGGCATACAAAGGGAAATATAACTAGTTCCTTAGTTCTCCAATAGGTAGAATAGCATCTGGCCCTCTATATTTTAACTGACCACAAAAATTAGTCCTAAATGATAGAGATATTTTTTTCTTAAAATCACTCAACTACTTTTTGAAATGAAAACTTCATAATTTTACAAGAAGGAAACAAAATTCAACACCTTAAAACCTGAAAGCTGACACCCTTGCTCTCGTCTTTTCTTGCAAGCTAAATTTGCATGTTCACAGAGCTCAGAGCTGCCTCAACACAAAAGAAATTCCTTGTCCAGGAGAGCATTCCATCTACCCATCCTCCTGTGAAATATGAAACATCATAACCAGAAGGAAACATAATTCAACATCCTGCTTACCATCAGACAACCTTGAGGTAAACAGTAGGGGTGTGCAAAGCAGGCCCTATCTGATTCGGATTCAGCCCAAATCAGGGACAGTGATCTGAATCAACAAATTGAATCACTGTCAATTCGACTCGTTGATTTGGATCACTGTACCTGATTTGATTTGGCTGAATCTGAATCTGAAGATTTGATGCTGATTCAGAGAATCATAGGCACATCTTTAAAAGTTGTTTCTACATACCTTTAGGTAGCAGGTGCAGCTCATGAATGCTGTGATGTTGGGGCACATGGAGCTTCCCTCAGGAGTGCAGGTGGACGGGGGAGGCCCTCCATGTGCTTGATGGCGAACCCAGAACTACTTCTGGTCCACATCCAGGTCTGCCAGGGAGCATGCTGGGGGCGGGGGGCACACCTCCCCAGCTTGGCAATTGGCCATAAGGGGACCCCAGTTCCCCCCCACCCAGTCCTAGGAGGCACCAGTCATTGAGTCAGGGGAGTGGGGGGGGGGTGCCCAGTGTGCTCCCTGGCGGACCCAGAAGTGGACCAGAAGTGCTTCTGGTCCACTTCCAGGTCTGCTGCTGAGCGCCCTGGGGAGCCCCCCATGCTTCTGTGGGACACTCCATGTGCCCCAGCATCTCAGCATTCACGAGCCCCTGCTACCTAGAGGTATGTAGAAAAAACATTTAAAGCTGTCTCTATGTCCGAATCTCTTAATCTTTCTGGATCTCTCTGAATTGATTCAGAGGGTTCCGATTCGATGTAGAGAGAATAAAGGGTCCTCTGATTCGATTTGGATTCAGAGATTAGGCCACCAAATCAGGCTGAATCTTGGCCAAATCGAATCAGGGAACCAAAGCTTCACACAGCCCTAGAAAACAGAGTGCTCTAACTTTTATGTGAGCCTAATTTGCACAAAATGAA
>NW_017729032.1:145248145-145253799 GCF_001723915.1 Gavialis gangeticus
ATTTGCACAAAATGAACTTTTCCAACCAGGAGATCTTACAGTACCTTCAGCTCTCCTGTGGAATAGAAATTTTCATTTCTACCAGGGGAAATTTTATAATCTGTAATTTTATAATCTCCTATGCCTGAGGAATGGTGAGTATGCCCAAAAGCTTGCAAATAAAGCATTCTTTTGCAAATATCTAGTTGGTCTAATAAATAATATCACCTCTACACAGAGTTATGATTCCTTTTGCCTGTAGACCATTATGGCTACAACCTGTATCATTTGGATACTTAACACATTTAAGAAAATCATGAATTGTTCCTGCAAAATTCTGTGGCATATGAAGGTTATACCTGCCGAATAAACTATTGGTTATTAACTCTGCTTTATCTGAAATGTTTAAAAAATAATGGATTTAGGTAATCATGTTTTACCTACTTACATTACAGAAAGTATGCCACAACATATGAATAGAACACTACCTACCAGTGCTTCTAATATCTGGAAAAACAAATCTATTGCTCTTCAATCCTCTTTCAAAGATTGAAATCTTGTGATCTTACCAGAAATGAAGAGTTTAATTATGGGAGAGAACCACCCTTCAGTTAACTAAGAGCTTTGGTTAATCTGAATTTGTCATACTGGTGCTTCATTGTATTGTTCATGGATTGTGAAAATGGAGCTTGGGTATAGTAATGGTATATGGATATGAGACAGAAATTATCATGGTAATAATAAATAATGTCCCAAGGGAAAAAGTTAGGAAATCATTCTGCTTGTTTGGAGAAAACAAGAGCAAACAAAATCTAAATGTATTTCTAAACTGAAAAAGGTAGACTCTTTTTAAAGTCTTGTTGTGTTTATGCATTAAGACTCGTATCAGAGTGTATTCAAAAATCACAATTTTGTCTGGTAATCCAAATGGTGAAATATCGTATGACCTCTTTGTTAGGCTGCCTTTGCATTTGTGCTTCACGTAGATTTCTGAAGATATTTGGTCAGAATCAGCAATAGCAAGACACATGGCTGCCACAGATGGGCTAGTAAAGCTGAAGTATTAGCATTCTCCTAGTGTTTCCACCAATACTATTGAAGCTCTATGTCGACAGATGCAGTTACAGTTGACATACTTTTTAGTGGTTACTACATTTTTATTGCCAATACCAGTCCCCACTGTGTCACCACATGTAACTTCTGTGTCTTTCATTGTACAGTATAGATTTCATCAAATACAAATCTGTGTACTCATGAAGGACTAGTGAATAATGTCTATATGGTACATAAAATACACTGATTTTAATTTGTTTCTCACAGAATGACTCCTACAAGGGCTTTTTAGATGCTGCGTTTGTGATGATTTTAGCACGTGGAGTCAATTTAATTAATTAAGCGGCTATTAAAATAGTCATATTCAAGTGACAATCTTGACAGTCCATCTGTGAGCAACAGAAGTTTCTTAAATCCAACATTATAATTAGTAAACCAATGTTCCCAATTGCAAAGAAACCTTTTGGACCAAATCTTAGCTACTGTTCATGTGCAAACAGTGCAGATACTACTCTGGTGGCATGAGGTTCACCTTTGCTCTCTGAAGTTGCATGTTTGTACAGCTGGATTCTGAGTTACAGGTTAAAGTTATCACTGTCTTAAGCTTTTCTAACTTATTTTGACTGCCAAAAGCTTCAAAAAGAAGAACTAACTTATGCTGAATACTGCACTGTAAATCCTCCCCCTTCTTCTCCAGCCAAGCCCCCTTCACCAGCAATAGGCAGGAAGAGGGATAATTTCACAGCCTTTATCTCTTCTGTGTTGCCACAGCATCCCCTTATGCTGAAGATCCTCTTGATCCAGTGATGCAGCACAAAACTACCAGATTGCACCAATGTCTCCTGCCCTCCAACCTCTTTCACTGTTTCTCTGCTGTTATAGGTATTGTTAAGAATGGCCCACAGCTTATGGGGGGAAAATGTAAAGAAAACAAAGGAACTGTAGATATTAGGGGGCAGATGTAACTCACCGTAGTTCCATTGAATTCAATTGGAGTGTGATTATTTACACCTATTGTGCATCTACCCCCTAAATTCTCCTGAGTGCACCCACTGAAGGATTCTCCTCTAATCCCCATGACTTTCTTTTTCAGGATTCATGAGAACTCACAGATATGGCTATACCAACTCTATATGACAAATATTTAACTAAGGCTTGTCAAATGATTCTACCCCAATGTTATCTTCAGGGCTCAATGATACTTTTGGGCCCAATCCAGTAAGGTACTCTGTGCCCAAAAATCTTATTCAAGCCATATGTGAGTTATAGATATCTGTTTTTTGGTTTGTTTTTTTTTAAATTTCTGCAACCAGTGATTAAATTGGTGTTTTGATTTTGGCTTAATACATTTGTTAGCATCAGATATAATGGCAAAGAGGTGACGTTATCTGGAAGTGCTACAGATTTTTACTTGTTTTAACCCTTTGATACATGCAGTCTAGCTTCGTCTGTTACATGTCTAAAATACTTATTTGAACTACAGGGCAGAGGGCACGTCTACACGAGATGCTTACTGTGCATTAGCCAAATAACACTGCACAGTAGCATGGTGGTTAAAAACTGTGCTAATAGCTTACTCTGCAATGTTTTTGGGCAGTGCAGTAAGCGTCACAAAATAACCATGTGCTGGAGCTCCTGTGCAGTAACTCTAGTCACTGTGCATATAGTTAGTACTCTATTAAGCAAGTAGTAAATGAAATGAGCAGTATCTAAGGCTCATTAATGAATATGTAGATGTGCCCAATAAGTATGTATTTTGATCAACAGTGAAAAAAAATCTCTTGTTCTTAGCTGTGAACTAATATTTGCTATAAACCAATATTTAAGCATCAATCTTTAATTTTATTACCAGTGGCCTATGGAATCTGGCATATGTATCTTTTGAATTTTTTTATGGTTTGAGGTTGATAGAATTTTCACATACACTTTTAAGTGGCATTGATTACAGAAATCCTTTTGTTTTTTCTGTTGCTAATAAACAGATGCCAAACTTAACTGTTTGAGCTTTTTTCCTTTTAAGAAATTGGAGTGCATGTTTATTTCTTTTGACACATTAATTTAAATGTAGCAGAGAATTCATGGCAAGTCACCACTGTAGCATATCATTATGTGTAAATCTAGCTTAGTCATCGTAGAGACTTATTCTACCATTTATGTCTGACTATAATGTGTATGCATCTGGCTTTTACAACTTACACACATTACCCTCTTTTACTAATGGCTTCATTTTGACCCTTTTAGCAGTATATTATTCATCAGCAAAACTTCCTGATACTTGTCCAGCAATTGCTATAGTTTATCATCATGGCATATGCAGCCTATTATGTTTGAACGTGTTTATAGACAGAAGTGGTCTAATTCTCTGCTATCCAAGTAGTCTCTAAACAATAATGAACCTCTGTATTCTAAAAGACTTACAATTGCAGTGAATGCCTAAGAGTGTAGTATTGTATGATCACTGTAATTATAACAATTAGTTTAATCAGTTTGCCTGTGTATGTCTAAAAAACCCTGATAATTTCACTTTCATTTACACTCAGACATTTCTGTCTTGGTTAAACTGTGTTGAATATTTTAAAATCTTGATTTTATCAGTGATATGAGATTAAAGACACCGAAGAAGCATATAGTATATGCTAACAGTATAAGCAATTTTGGGGGGTCTATCTTTACTCAACACAGCACTTATTAATGAATGACTGTCACCTGCATTTTGTCATCTAGATCTCTATTTATTTTTTGGCACGTCATGCCTACCTCTTTTAACTTAGCTCCTGACACCTTTAATTATTGAACCAGTTACTCAGGTTTTTTTAGGTCTGCCCACAAAGCACTCTCATTCAGAATGAAAACATTTCTTCATTTCATACAAAAGCCCACTGTACAGAGCTTCATGTCTACCCATGAAATGGTGCATTACATTAGCCAAGATGGAGCTGAGCCTAATAAACTGAAATTAGGGTTTTCAAGGAAGCCTAAGAGGTAGGCATTTCAATCCTATTAGAATTTCATAAGAGCTGTCCACCTAACTGCCTTATGCTCCTTTGAAATACTCAACCTAAATCTCCCTTTTTCCCCTTTAATCAGAGTTATCCCTACAACCTTGTCCCTACCCAAATCACACTAATTTAAACTGGCTTTTGTTATGGACACCAGAATGGAGAAGTGAAACTTAAGGCATAAACCTGGGGCACATTGCAGTGGCAGCTGTACACAAACAAGCAGGCTGTGCATTAGAAAGCATGGGAAATTAGTGGGCTCTGCACTGAAAGGCAGGTATTTGAATGGGTGAGAAATTTAGTCCCAATTTATCCTGGAGCAAATCTTCCATTGCTGGGGAGGGATTTTTTTTTAATTGGGACAGTTTAAATTACTGCATGTCTGTGTGTCTGTAGCCCTACTTAAATTGATGCACATCCCACATTGTGTGGCCATTCTGAAATCAACTGACAAATCCCTTACATTGATTTAGCTGAAGTCCATAAATTTTTCTGATCTTTCATTTCTCTGCTTCCTAATCTCCTTTGTTCACTCCCTTGCTCCTTCACCAATTCTCATTTTGTGCTTAAGTAACCTCCCTTTTCTCTTCTGCTCCACATCGTGTTGTTGTATGACCTTTTCCACTCAAGATTTTTACACACTGGGTTCTAAATTTCTCCTTTCTGAAACTTTTGCCCCCATTGCTTTGGCATGTATCTGCAACGGTCTTAAAAAATTCTTATGTTCCTCTTACTCACAAGGTATGTTTATGCCATTGCTATCATGCTCTTGAATGTGTTGCAGAGAAGCACTTTGCTACTAATTCCCTCTCTGCACATGCTGGCTCAGAAATGAGGTGGTAAAACAGTCCACCTCTCTCTCTGCTTCCCCCCCCAAACTGCCCCCTACTGTCTAACATGGTGGAAATAGAAGTCCACATTACAGCAACAAAGTTCTTAGTCACACCAGCAAAGAAAGAAGTCCTGCCTACTTCCTTTTGCTCCAGGCGCATTAACCTGGATGTGAGATGCCAGTTCCCCTATGGGCATACTCATGACCTCATGTTATGACCTGGGTTCTTGATGTGTTCAAAAGTGCTGCTTTGGGCACCCACAGAGTGCCTTCACTGCTTCATTTCTGAGGTTGAATGGAGTGAGAGCAAGTGGGTATGGTATGCTTCTCAGTAGTCATATCTACATGTGCTATTAACGTGAATGCACAAACTCTGGTGCAGTTTGCACTGGAGTTTATTGCTCCTGGGCACTGAATTTACATGTGTGCCCAGGACTACCGCCCATTGAGGTGGGTTGGAGCAGCCCCAGCTGGCAAGGGCCCAGGGGGTCAGCCAGCCAACCTGGGGCTGCTCCAACCCAGTTCAACGTGTTGTGGAGGGTCTGGCTGGAGCATGGGGGTATTTCAGCTGGCAGGCAGCCCCTGCATCAGCAGCCCCTCCACTGAAGCATCCTCATGCCTCAGCCAACCCTGTCAACATCTACATGTGCGGTTCAGTGCTATTATTAATGCCACTGCAGGGTAATACTTGTGTTTACAAGTACTAACCTATGGTGTGGTTAATTAATTTACTGCAACCTAGTAGGACCACTATGTAGACACTGAGACTTTACTGTGGAGCTAATTAGGCA
>NW_017729032.1:145254181-145258876 GCF_001723915.1 Gavialis gangeticus
AGACTTTACTGTGGAGCTAATTAGGCAGCTCCACAGTAAATGTCTTGTGTAGATGTGCCCAGTAATGCTCTCAGGATCCACCCACATGCAGCTTTAAGTCTCGCTCAAACACAGCCTGGTTAAATATAGTTCATAGTTTCATAGTTGGTAGGGTCGGAAGGGACCTGAGCAGATCATCAAGTCTGACCCCCTGCCATGGGCAGAAAAGAATGCTGGGGTCAAATGACCCTGGCTAGGTGATTATCTAGCCTCTTTTTGAAGACTCCCAGGGTAGAAGCCAGCACCACTTCCCTTGGAAGTTGGTTCCAGATCCTAGCCACCCTGACTGTGAAGTAGTTCCTCTTGATATCTAGCCTGAATCTACTCTCAGTCAACTTATGGCTGTTATTCCTTGTAACTCCTAGTAGTGCTTGGGGGAACAGGGACTCTCCCATAGCCTGAAAGGAATCTAATCTTCATGTGTAGTAATGAAGGGTGTTTTTTTCTGTTCTGTCTTCAATAATATGTTAATACCTTGGGTTAGGGAGGAAAACGAAAGACTTTCTGGATTCATCTGCTAACATTTATCTCTTGTTTCAGTGACAAAGGGAAATGCACTAATTGGGTGAACTGATAAAAGCCATTGACCAGCATTCACACAATGTAGTGTTCTCTGGTACATGCAACAAACATTAATCATGGGGCCCAGAGAAAAGATGAATTCCATCTATGTGAAGCACCAAAACAAGAATCTATTCATACTTCATTGTTTTTCTGTTCTGAATTTGGGCATTGGGTGTGCACAGTCAGCTGAACTCCTTAAGCTTAACTTCCTCTCTTTGGAACTGGAGGTGACACTTGTGGGCTATGCTGGTCTCACTGGACCTGGCTTCTCCTGCTGGTGTCTTGAGGAGGTCTCTTGATCTTGGTTCCTTCTTGACCTGGCAAGAAAAAAATAGCAATCATACTCGTGATGACACCAAAACCAGTTGTTGTGGGCAGCAGATTGGGTAGCTGTTAACAATATTGTCTCCCTCTCTTACATGGTTTGATTAGTAGTGATATAGCCTAAAAAATAGACATTTGAATAATCAGATTAATTTCATGCAAAAGTTTAGGGAGTTCTTATTATCTTCCAAAAGTTGAGTAATGGAGTATGGGCTTGTCAGAAGGCCTTTTTTTCCCCCCAGGTGTAATGGACTAGATCATAGGCACACATTATCTCAAAAGATATTTGAAACCTCACATGAAGCCAGGATAATCCAAATGGTTTCTAGAGAGAACAGAGAAACCCGCTTGGTGTTTAACAATTTGCCCATCTTACTAGTTGGCTCTGTTCCTGACCTCTGCCCTCTGCTTGGCTGCAGCCTGGGAAAATCTGACTTGTTTTCAAACAGGCCTGAGTAACTCTGAAGGCCCATTCAGGATTTTCCATAGTTCAGCCCTCCCTCAGCTCTACTGCTTTTGGCTGAGGACCAGGAAAATCCAAAATGTTTCCCAAGAGATTTGAGCTCTGTATAGTGCCATACATTAGACTTGACTTAAAGAGAATAAATCAAATATTTTTATGGAACAGTTTAGATTCAGGAACAGGCAAATTGCTGTGCTAATATATTCAACATCTCAGAGGAGAGAGAAGAAAAGCATTCGCTCAGGCTTTGATCTTTTTCCTATCTTTCGTCATCATCAGAAACTTCTAGTTAAGAAATTCTTGTAGGTTACTGCTGGTATCCCATGAGCTCTTTATCTGGCCTCAGGCTTCTTTCGTGTCCTATGGCACAGAAGTTTCTCTTGTTACCCCTGTTGTTCTCTGTAAGTCAATTAAAATGGTAGGGAGGATGGGCTACAATGTCTTCAGTATGCTGATTGCACTCAGATAGGTCTCCATTTCATTTTACTCCAAAAAGGCAGTAGAGCAACTTATTCCCTATCTCACCTTTGGTCTCAGATGAGCATTAGGTGCCTGATGCACAATCAATTAGTTCTGAAAAGAATATACGATAAAATGGTGGAGCGTATATTAAACTGATGGAGGGTGCCTGCTGTTGCTTCTTGGGTTTACAATTTGAGACGATACAGAGTTTCAGTTGCTGTTAAATGCAATTATGCACACGCTGACTGACTGACTTGGATGCCAAGAGAGCCGTGAGAGCTTTCTCTAATATGCCTTAGCAACTATTAGGATGTAACCTACTTTTCCATGGAAAACCTCACTGCTGATTTGTGCCTTTCTTTCTATGTTGTTACACTGCTGCAATGCATCTGCATTGGTAGTGAGCTCCGACTACTGCAAAAATACTTCCTTGGTTCACTATTATCCTGTCCTCCTACTGTGTCCTCCAAGCTCTTGAGGTGGGGACTGCCTTGATGATATGACTTTCTGAAAAGAATATCTGAATATAACAGAGTAACAAGAAATAGATAATATTTCCAAGGTTAAAATACACATTGAAAAATTCTATAAATAACAAATATTGGAATGTGAGAGATCTGCCCTCCACTTGCAACCACACAATGGCTTATCATAAGAAATTAATCATCTAATACTTACCAATACTTTTAATGTACACAGTAAAGCTTTGAAACTGGAATGTTCCAATAAACACAAATCATACCCTGAGCTCTCTTGAGGTGGTTATAGCTAGAGTTAGTCCCCTAGGAAAAAGCCCTCTTTTAGTCATGTTGCTCTAAAGATAGACTTGTGTTTTTATGCTCTTACAATGTCTGGCAACCTGATCCAACCACTGCTGAAATCAAATAGTGTCAGATAGATGAGGTACAGGATAGCCATGATTCTGCCACTACTCTCAGCCTGATTGTGCTTCCTTCAAGGGCAATACACCAAGCATTCATGTACTTGCTGACTGAAGAAACCATGGAAGAATTTTATCTGAGTCTCCCAGATTCATGGCCTTCAGCCATTGCACAATCCTGCAGTTGTACCCAGTCTCAAAATATGGGCAAGGCATTTTTTTACCTGCTACCTTGTTACAGGTTCCAAAGTCAGAGTAGAGGATCAGGCCAGTGGTTAAAATCAAACAGTATTTGAAATGGAGATTTTGCAGGTCTAATTTTAAAAATTTACAAAGCTCAACCCTTCAATTTGCTCCTTTTCTTTCTTCTTTTCCTCTTTCTCGGTTATTTCTCCAGAACTCACATTTTAGCAGTTCTGACAGGTCTCAGAAACAAAAGAAGCTTCCAAGAGTATTTAAAAGACTTTTTTAAACACGTTTCCCTTTGTGTTTGAGAGAGGCTCTGGCAGCAGCTATAACACAGATTTCTTCTCTTTATTCCCTCTTCTTCTCTGTCAGTCATCTGAATTTACACTGCATTTAGAATTTGTTAAATTACATACAGGAGATTTTAAAAAATAATTAATCCAAATTGTTCATTTCTGTACACACAACCTGCTGCAAGACCCTGCAAAGCTGATGAATAACTCTGAGAACTATGGAATGGCTAATGTCAATGTATCAAAGATCAGCTGTTTTATTCTGCTCATCCATTTCCAGTACATATACATTGTTCAGGCACTAAAAAGAATTCCACTGGTCTGTATTGCTGGAGGAAGCTTCTGACAGGATAAGTGCAAGTACATTTTGTGCAATGGAGTTTTACCATAGAGTACTTGCCTTGACTCTCCCATTTTGAAAAAAGGAATAACATTTTTCATTCTCCTTTCATTTTGTCAGTGTATAGTAGATGTAACTCCACTGCACTCAGTAGGTTTACACTCATGTCAATGTGGCACATGTAAAAGGAAAACCAGACACAAAGGATCAATATGTGCTGGCAGCCCCTAGCTATATAGTGCCCTTTCTAGGTGGCTGGCTTGGTGCCATTTTTTTTGTTTCAGGACTTTTCTTTGCAGGTACCCGTGTTAGTTTGAAGTCAAGTAGAAGGGAAGCTAGATTTGCCTCTTATAATATAACCAAAGTAGACAATATAGCACAGGCTTTCATGTGCTAAAACTCACCTTTTTGATTGCTGTGAAGGGACATGCATAAAACAGTGTATAGGGAGAGAGTAATCTGAATACAAAAGACAAGGGAGAGGGCACCTGTTGCTTCAGAGAGGCCATTTGAGGTTGGGGGGAGGTCTGTAAACCAAGTTTGATTTGTCCCCCATGACTAGTTTGAGATGGTTATTGTTTTCCAGAAGGGGTTGGAGGTGTGTCTAAAGTGTTCAAACCAGCAGCAGTAGCGGACAATCAGAGGGACTGTACTGTACTCATCCTGGATTGGTGTTGTGCAAGGTTCCTTCCAAGGTGTGCACATGTGCAGCTGCGCACGATTTAAAATCTTGCCATATACTGACTTATTAATGCCGTGCACCTGCCTGGAGAGGAGCTGGGCTGCGGCTTCCCAGAGAGAAGCTGGGCGTGGAGTACAACAGAGGCACTGGGGCCGGCGTGGGACACTTACTGGAGGTAAGTTCAGGCAGCGGCTCCTCCCTGAGGCAAGGTGGGGGCGGGACAGGGGCTGGGGCTGGGGCAGAGTGCATCATAGATTCATAGATTCATAGATTAAGGGTCGGAAGGGACCTAGTAGATCTTCTAGCCCGACTCCCCGCCAGGGTGGGAGAACAACAAAAAAACCCCAAAAAGAGAAACGGGACTCAAATGAGTCCAGCCAGGTAGGCATCCAGCCTCTTCTTAAAGACCCCCAGGGTAGGGGCCAGCACCACTTCCCTTGGAAGTTGGTTCCAGCTCCTAGC
>NW_017729032.1:145263876-145278124 GCF_001723915.1 Gavialis gangeticus
CTGTGGATGCATGACAAGGTCCGGTTAGCCCTGCCAACCATGACCTCGCATTGTCGGCCCATGTTCATCTTGGAGTCAATAATGACTCCAAGATCTCTTTCTGCCTCCATGCTCTTGAGTAGGGAGTTCCCCATTGTGTAAGTGTGCTGCTGGTTCCTACTGCCCAAGTGCAGCACCCTGCACTTGTCCATATTGAAACGCATCCTGTTCCTGGTAGCCCACCCCTGTAACCTATCCTTGCCATGTGCCTCCTTGCTCCCCAAGGTGAGGTGGGAGCAGGGGCTGGGGCTGGGGGCTGGTCCAGGCTCTGCTGGCTCTGGGGAATTGCTCCTCTTCCCAGCCCCTTCGGGCTCCAGGCCCCTGGCCCCATTCCACATGTCATCCCAGTCCCCCTGGGGTCCCAGGCAAGGCTCCTCTCCATCCATCCCAGTCCCCTGGGGTCCCTGACCCAAGACAAGGCTGCTCACCCTCTACTACAGTCCCAGGGTCCCTGACCCTTTAGGGCTGTATGCAGGGTGTACCTCAGGCACCTGTGGTGCACATCGAAAGGGGGAGGTGGGACCAAAGTGGCGCGTTCACGGACTGAAGTGGCATGCTCATGGATCACTAAACCTTGGTGGGAACATTGGTGTTGTACCAGCTTGAACACCTTAGAAGCACCATTATTATCTCTAAGCTCTCCTGGAAAGGGATAAGCATCTTAGAGTAGTCATGGGCACAAGCTGCTTCTGGCTTAAGGGGTCTATCGACTTTTGGTTACTTATAAGGTGCAAATCTACCCTGCCTTTTACTTGATTTCAGACTAACCTGGCTAATTACGTCTTACACAGCCTCCCAACCCCAAGCAGCATTTCTGAAATAACAGGCTACCTAACATCTGGTGTCTCTAAGGCAGCAGGCCTTTCAATGGACAGATGCCAGCTGTGCCCCAAATTAATATAGATCACATCATCATTGGACCAAATAACATGGATTATAACATCCATTTTAACATTGCTTTGTCTGGGGCAGACAACCCTCAACATACATACAGGCTCATTTGTTACAGTTGACTTGCACTACGGCCAAAAGGGACCTAGGGGTAACGATTAACCATCGCATGAATATGAGCTGTCAGTGCAAGGTGGTGGTCAGCAGGGCAAACAACACACTGGCATGCATCAATCAATGCATCTCGTGTAAAACTAAGGAAGTGATACTCCTGCTGTGCTCAGCACTGGCGAGACCGCAGTTGGAGTACTGCGTCCAGTTCTGGGTGCCACACTTCAATAAGGACATGGAAACACTTGAGAAGGTCCAGAAAAGAGCCAACCATATGATCAGGGACTTGCAAGGCAAGCCATATGAGGAGAGGCTGAGGGACCTGGGCCTCTAGCCTAAAGAAGAGAAGGTTGAGAGGGGACGTGGTAGCAGCTTACCACTGTATCAGAGGAGTGCATCAGGAGCTAGGTGAACAACTGTTCACTAGGGCACCCCTGGGGAAGACCAGGACCAATAGATACAAACTCCTGGAAGGCCGCTTCAGGCTTAAAAACTTCTTCACAGTACAGGTGTCCAGACTGGAATAAACTTTCTCCAGAGGTGGTACAGTCACCTACCCTGGAATTTTTCAAGAGGAGACTGGACAGTCACCTCTCTGGGGTCACTTAATCCCAGTTGTCTTTCTGCCTAGTGCAAGGGGACTGGACCCGATGATCTTCAAGGTCCCTTCCAGCCCCTTACAATCTATGAATCTATGGATCCAAGGTTCATTCACCTGCAACTCCACCAATGCCACACACTCCATCATCTACTTACAGTGCCCCTCTGCTGTATACATAGGACAGATGAGGCAATCCCTACATGACAGAATAAATGAACAAGGATCTGGCATCAGCTGCAGAAAGACATACAGGCCTGTGGCAGAACATTTTAACCTCCCTGGATACAATATTCCTGACCAGAGGCTGGCTGTTCTCAGGCAGCAAAATTTTAAAAACTGATCTGAATGGGAAACTGCAGAACAAAAAATCATCCACAGACTGAATTGTGTTAGCTATAGTTTAAATAGGGACTAAAGATTCCTATCCTATTACCCGGATTTGTTTTTGGGACTTCTTTTTTCCTATGGGTTTTTTTGTCTTTGTTTGCCTCTCCAGCAGCCCACTCCTCCTATTACCCTCTCTCTTTCTTCCCCCTCTCTTGTTTTTTATACTCCAGTTTCTCTCTTCTTCTTTTACTCTGCTTTATGCATGCCCTTTCTTAGCATCTGATGAAGTTAGCGTCAGCCCACAAAAGCTTGTGCCATGCATATAGGCACTTTGTTTAGTGTATATGGTGGAAGTCTACCCTGCCTTGTATTTTTATTTGTAGCCACTGTTACTGACACCTATAAACAGGATTTTTCAGCAAGCGTTTCAGGAGATGCTGCAACAATTACAAAGGATGGCAGGGAAGCTGAAAGACTGTACAATGACTTTAACTGTGGATCCAAAATGTTAAACAGCCACGTAGCCATGTTTAAGTGTGTGTAACAGAAACATTAAGATTGAGAATTCTGCTTTCATAGAGTCTGGAGCTTCTGCTCTCGAATTTCATGTTAAGCACAGTGGTGAGTCAACTACAGATGTAGTCAGTGCTAATGCTGCTTGTTATTCTTCATAAAATGACATGGCAGTTGGTTTCTCACCATGGTACATACTCCAAATCTATGCATTGCCAAATAATGTTTTAACATGGTATATGTGAAAGAGTAGCTTGTATTAACATCTTGGTTTTGCTCATTGATGAGCAAGAAATAAAAACATGATGAAAGCTAAGAAAAACATAATTAATACAGATAATAAATCCTGTAAATTCTGATATTATTAGGTTGGGTCATCTAAAACAACTTAAAAATAATTCAAAGCAGCTTTTTTATTATAATAAACTACACAGAACTGGGAATACCTGGGTGTTTTCTAAGAAAAGCCTCATATTGCAGAACTACTTAACTACTTGTTGTGTTAGTCTGCAGTCAAACCAAAGAAGGGACATTTTTAATTATATTTATCATGCTTACAGTGCTTTTTATGTTCAAAGCACAACCCACACACAAACTAAATCTCATAACAACTCTGTGAAGTAGCTGGTAAAATATTATTTTACAGGTGAGGACCCTGAGTTAGAAGTGTACCATGAAACAGAAGTAAACCATGACTCTGCCCCAAAACAGCGCTCACTCTTCTGTATCATGCTGCCATTTGGTATGTTGCTGTGAGTCTCAAGTCCAGAGTATGATACAGAAGGTTGGGACTTTCTCAGTTGAGATAAACTTATAAAACACTGAAGCCACTCATTTGATATTCTAGGCATCAGTGATAAATATTTATTAATGCACTGAATCAATATGGCTTTTAATAGCATATATAACTGTAGATCCATTTTTACACATACTCCAGGAATGCTTGATTAAGCATTTGTGATGGAGTTTTACCAAGTGACTCAGAAACTTTATATTATAATAAAACCCTGGTATTCAACATGGAATTCTGTAGCATGTGCAATACAACAAACTGATCAAGTTATTTCTGTATGTCTTTGTACATGGTGAAAAATTCCCAGACAATGGTCTGCTCTTCACATGCATTTCCTTTCAAATTCAGAGTGAAGGGAACTAGCCAAAATGTCACCTATTCCGCTGTATTTGAACACTGTCTGTCACTGTAGCCTCCGAACATGCCAAATCAGTATGCTACAGTCATCATTAATAATCAGATATAATACTACGTAATAAAGGAAGGCTCAGATTAGCAATCATGTGACTATCCATTGTTTGTTCTTTCTTTACAAATACAGCAGAATATTCTTAAATGGTAATCCCTCACGGAGATCATTGGAATGCCATTAAAAACAATTACAAGGTAAAAAATAAGGTAGGTGTAGAAAATATTTTATATAATTCACTAGGTCCATGGAGTTCAGGGTTAATATGATTAGATTTTGGTATATGTACAGTAGCAATCATAGGTAGATAGGTAGAACACCCCACATTAAGTACAGTGAGTAAACTGTTAGCCTGGAAGAGGCAGTGGTGAATGAGTTACTGTTCTATCACAGTTGAAAGAATGAAAACTGCTTTTAGAGAGGTCAACAAAACAAATAGCAACAAGACTGGCATGCTAGGTATCAATACAATTCAATAATTTGAAAGCATTTCTGTATGCAGAATTAATACTGTTCCTATTACTCAACATTCATTGCTATTAATTATTCCTGGGCTTAAAATGGATTCAAGCTCAATGTCCCATTAAATGAATTTTCTGATTAAGCACATCCCAATTAAGTGAAGTGCATTGTACAGTACTTGAAATATTGCACCAACGATGTAAAAATTGAATACAAATAGAGTATTTATTGCATCCCTACTTAGAAGCCATATGCCAAGACTGGAATATTCTTTTATTGGCACTTAGTTGGGAGTACAAATTACCTGGATGGTGTGTTAAAAATGTGGCACTTGGGAGTACCATGAAGAACCTGTTTTTTACAGTCTAACCCCAGTCACCTGGCAGAGTCAGAATCCAATGACTCTCAAGTGCCCATTTCACCAATACAATTAACAATGAAATCCGTGGAGGAATAACCTTGCAATTCAAAACAGTAAAAGTTTTACTTTCAGTTACTTGATTTTTACCTACAAATATGTTTTGCACCACTTTATTAAATCTTTATAGGTGGGTTGAAGGTACTTCCTAATATTAGTTATTGCTAGACTGTGCTCCTCTGGTGGATGCCTTTTATGTAGCTGCAACAGCCAGTATGCTGCAATCTTTACATTATATTAATCATGGTTCCAGTCAGGAGCAATGGGTTTCTCTTGTCAAAGGCAAGAAACCAATCCATCCATGTTATACACAACTACAAATTCTTTATATCTGGAAGAGGAGATGTCTTATGCTGGCACTGAGATTTTAGAAGAAACTGTAATGTTTACCTGAATAACTAAGGCTCCAGTGACGGTGGAATTTACCTACTCTTTTAAACATGGGTCACAGTTGGCTAGTTTAAAGCTTCCTGTATTTAAAAAAAGCATTGACCTCTGGCTAATTATTGCAATGAAGAAATAATTAAGGTAGGAGTTGAAACTGTTTAGCCTAAAACCTGATGTGTCCTGCAGAAGTCATCTTTAAAGCACCCATTTCATTCTTAACCCTGTGTACTCCTGGGTGGCTGTTCATGTTCTACATATGCCTTGTTGAGCTTTTTCTTTCCCATAGTGAAAACACATCACAGAGGTGTGTTTACATTATTTTGGCTGTGGCCCATATTTCCAGAAAGATAGCCTGGTGCTGTTCTGTACAAGATATGGGCATTAAGATGTTAATACAATCATCTGAAGCATTTAAATCAGAGTGCATTAAAATACAGCACATAATACATGAACATTACATGAATTCTAATAAGTGGATTATATTTTTGGAAGAAGGAGTTTTAGAAATGTATGGGTGAAATATAACATTGCTTTATCTTAATATTTGAGACCTAGAATACAGATGGAGCAGAAACATATTGACAGAATTTGAGCTGGCTGCTGGCATTTTCTGGAAGGGATGACATCTGCTAATATAGCAAACCTTGAGTGCCAGTAAACCATTTGCAAGATACATGAAATCTGGTGAGTGTACCTTCAAAGAAAAGATGAGGAGGGAATGGGAGTAAGACACTGATTCTCAAAAGCAACCACCTGACCATGAGCAGGGCAGACAGGAGTAATCCCACTGATATACTTCTGTCTACCTGCCTTTTTATCTGTCTAGGTTTTCACATCATACTCATCACTGGGTGCCTGAACACCATCAGGATTATGTGATAGCAGTTAGGACTTGCCTGAACTGAATCCATGGGCCAAAAAAAAAAAAATTGTGTTAACTTCCAGCTACACATGGGGCCTGTGGTTCACACTCAGCCCTGCTCCACCTCTACAGCTGACTTCAGAAGGATAGTCTAAATATAGTTAATATGAGTAGAGCTTGTAAGAAGCAGCAACAATGATGCAAACCTCATGAACAAAGTAGTTCTTTGGAGAATTGCCAGCCCAGTTTTGTGGGTCCAAGAGGTCCAGATCATTAGCAATAAGATAAAAGTTTTGATGCTTGCCTAAACCTTACAGGTACCTCAAGCCTATCACTGCTTTCACTAAAACTTAAAAAAAGATATGACCTGATTCTGCTCTCACAGATGCGTAAAAAACATGACAAAAATCAATAGATTTACCACAGTGGAAAAACAGTGTGAGATTTTAATCAGGTCCAAAGAAAAGAGAAAAAGGGAAGCTTGAGAAGAGTGACAAAATGCTCACAAAACAAAATCCAAGCCAGAAGTAAAGTATCTCCTATTTTGACTTACAGTTACCATGGTGACATACATTATATGCTTGGCTGAGGTAAAATGGCATGAAATGCTGCAAACTACAGTACAGCATGTTATATTGCACAGACTCTCTGAACTCTCTCTCTCTCTCTAACTGGAAACAATAATAGGATGGTAATATCACTCTATTGAGCTTACTCACATTATTTCCCTCCATCATATCTCTGTTCTCCTAGGCATTGTTCAAAAATCTTTGAAGGCATACTTGAATAACTTTACTGCTGTGAATTTGTTTAGCAGCTGAGGTAATAACAGAAGGACTTGTAACGTTAGCTATTCCCTTTAATATTACCAAGGCTGCAGAATGCCGTAATAGTTCCTGGGTGCATCTACACATGAAATTAGTGTGATGCAATAAACTCTGGCACAGTTTGCGCCAGAGTTTATTGCTCCTCGGCACATGTGTAAACACTGTGCAGCATTTTGAGCTGGGTCAGCCTGCCAGTCCAGAGCTGCTCCCCCCAGCTCAACATGCTGCAGAGGGGCTAGTTGGGGCACGAGGGTGCTACAGTGCAGGGTTAGCCAGCAGGCAGCCCCCACACTGTAGCACCCTCATGCCCCAGCCAGCCCTGTCACCATCTGCCTTCAGCCATTGCACAATCCTGCAGTTGTACCCACTCTCAAAATATGGGCAAGGCATTTTTTTACCTGCTACCTTGTTACAGGTTCCAAGGTCAGAGTAGAGGATCAGGCTAGTGGTTAAAATCAAACAATATTTGAAATGGAGATTTTGCAGGTCTAATTTTAAAAATTTACAAAGCTCAACCCTTCAATTTGCTCCTTTTGCAGGCCATGTGTATTGCAACAGAGTAAATAACTCCACCATAGGATATTATTTGTATCAGGCAGTACTAACCTATGGCAGGGTTAATTAGTTTACTGTGGCCTAATACTTCCATGCATGTAGACTGTGATGCTTTAATTAGGCAACTGCAGTTAGTGTCTCATGTAGATGGCCCCACTGAGAAATAACTGGGAGTCTGAGATATTATTCAAATCCAACCCTCCAACATTTTGAGAGTCACTCAATACCAAGCCATTATGATGCTTGGCCAGAGTGAAACAACAGATAGCTGTGATTTGAATGTGACCTAAACATATCCAGAATTAGTTACTGTTTCCACAAGGAGCAAATTAACAACTAAAGTACACCAAGGAGAAGTCCATAATAGATAGAAATGAGTCTGACAGAGCAATTATCTCAGTTTCAAACACATGATTTTATAAAACCATCCAGAGTTTTCCCCCCAAAAGCTGTCACTATTCATAAAACATCTCTGTGCACTGTATTTTTTATTCCTTTTTTTCTTTATAGAATTAGAAGAGTGAATAGAAGAAAAATTCCACTGTTGTTAGGTACCAAAGAATCACTAGTTAAACTATAGGTGTCCTACATTCCAGAGTGTCAATTGAGAACATTTTTTATGACAAATTTGTTCAGCATTTAAGTTTTATCTATTTTTAATTGTATTTTTGTAGGACCTACATAGCAATGGAGTAAAATCTACTGAAAAGGAATATAACTGGCAAAATTCTAAAACGTTACATAACATTATGAGTTAAAACCTCAACAAGTATGCTTGAAAAATCAGTATGTGGTATAGAATATACTTGTTCTTGTTCTACCTCCACCCTTTTTCTCACTCAGGAAGTAACAAATGCTTGTGTTCTACAATGAGTAGTTGTTCTTTACATAATTGTGCCCACAAGAACAATACATATTGACAATTACTAGAATTGGAAATAAAGACAAAAAAATATAGTGAAAAAGAATGTATGTAACAACCCCTGCCCTTCATCCCCCTCATCCCCTACAAAATGAAGTACCCTCTTAGATTATTCAACAGTAAAATAGCATCACTAGACTTTTGTTTTGAAAGGCATGCTCAATCTATTTTGGCCTGATTTATTGTCCATTAACTTAATGGAAAAGTCCCATGGACTCCACTGGGTTGTACAGCTCTCAGAGATAATATTGAGAGCCACATAACCCAAGGTGGCAACATTTTGCCACCTTTGGCTAAAGCTTATTGCTTGGCTTTCTGCTGCTGATCACAAATATCCATCCCAAAGGAGAATTCAAGCTACCTGAACTTCCCTTGATGAATATACCCGGCCCCTCTGCAGAGTGGTAAACTGAGTCACAAGACAGAAGTAGGGATGACTGCTGAGGAAAGTACTGCAGAGGAGTGGTTTGCTTGGGGCAGCTTTGTGCTGTTCAGTTCTCCATGCCTCTCTGGGTTCAGTCAGATCCTCCTGGATCAGATCCACCCTCTTTGTGGGCCAGATTCAGCTTGTGGGCTGTAAGTTCTCCACCCTTACTATGTGTCTCTAGATTGAACAATACATTAAGAAAAAAATTAGTTCTCTCTCTTCTAGAATGTATATAAAAACAGATCTAGGAAAAACCAGAACAAAGCAACAGCTAATAGTTGTACTGTTAAGTGAAAAGCCACAAGTGTAGTGTGCAAAGGCTACCACATTTTATGCATTACATTTTTCTGGTCTAAAGGCTGAGTGTTATGCAGCTTTTAAAATAATTATTTAGATTACATTCTTACAGTATTAATTAAAAAGCCATATTTATTTTATTTTATGTTTTCATCTTATGACATGCACAGAGGAGTGCCTTCTTTCATTATTTGTTGCACAAGAATTGAGAAGACAAATGACACAGTGAAAATAGCCAGTAGTCCATCTAGGATGATACTGGCCTCTGTAAAAGGAGACAAAACTTGCTGAGAAGCAGCACTTGCAGTTCCTCTCCCCAGTGCTTCTCAAAAACACAGTTCAGGAGCCACCCTCATCCTTGAACAGGATCCTGAGAAATGAGGTCCCTTGTTTTGAGTTCACTCCAAGTAGAGACTTCCTCATTACTCATATCTCCATTCTTTTACCTTGTCTGCAATAAATGATGGGCTCAGAGAACACAACCTGAAAGGCATCTAATAAACCATTCAACCAGCACCAAGCCATATCAATAGGTTATCGAGACAAGGCTGAACAGTGAACAGAAAGCCAAAAGAAACTTTACAATCTTCTCTAGTCGTTACAGCTTGAAGTACAAGACATGGGAACAAAATGATATGTTAAAAAAATTATTCCAGTATGTCTTCCAAAACCTATGTAGACAGTAAAAGGAGCCTGAGTTGCAAGTCCTCACATAAAGGGGCAACTGAAAACTTGTAAAAGAAGGTTGGGCACTAGGAGACAACTATTACGAACAATTTTTCTCTTCCTTTCAGTATTTCAGTAAGGTTATTTTGAATGACTGGTCTGATTCTCCATCCATGTGCTCTTGAAACAGGAATGACTCCATCAATGTTGCTGAAGTCACATGGATATAGAACTAATGCCACTAAGAGAAATGCAGGACCCCTGCCTCCAAATATGTCCCATTAGATATCCTATTAGACTATTTTGGATGTACTGTCATTGTTCTGTGTAGCGGAATGAAAGTGTTGAGTAATGTCAAGGAGAGGATGCTTGTGAGGTCAAAGGTGTGGTAAGAAGACCTAAAGGTCTGTTGCCTTAGAGAAACCTTCTTGCCTTCCTTTCCCACTCTCACTGTTAGTTATGAAAGGTATTTAGTTTAAGGATAAAGAGATAATTGGGAGGCAATATTTGATGGTTTTATTAAAGACAAACTTGACAGGGAATGGGCTTGGTTCACAAATAGTTGGGAAGTGAGGTCACACAAGGTTACACAAGGGAAGGAGAAGACCTTTGAAAGGTATGGGGTTAATTGAAAATTTGTGGCTGCACTAGAGTAAGTCCAACCTACGGTGTGTAACTTTCCAGCTAGTTAGTGACAGCCATGCAAAGAGAGCTGAGAGGTATTGAGCTTGATCTTGAGTATTGCTGAGTTGATTCAACTCCAATGACTTCAGTGTGAGTTGCAAGTACTAAGGATCTTGCTCCAGATCAGCTCTTCATTCTTTTCTCTTTGTGTCATGTCTTTGTTTCACATCTGCTTGGTTGCTCTGGGGACTTGTTCCTACTCTAAACTCTTTTAATAAACCGTGAGATCCCTCATCCCTAGTATAATGTCAGGCAAGAAGGAATCAAGTGAAATCTGATCAACAACAGCAAAAAGGACAATGTAGCTTCAGGGTTACTGCTCTTCATGTGTTATTTTACCTATTGCACTAGGCAGAGGCTTAATTTACACTGGGATTTCCTTTATGATTTACAAAGCAGAAGTGAAACCATTTTCTGCCACTGATAAATCTTCCTCCATCTCCTCCTCCACCCCCACCCTTCTTCTATCAGGGGATGATGGCACTAGCCTGTGAATAGCTAGTGACCCAGAAAATCAAGTCAGATATTTCTTTTATTCAGACATAGGGCTATTCATGGAAACTGCATATTCAAGGTACCAATAAATGTCAGTGTGAAAAGCGAACTAAAATGATTGATTAACCATTTTAGCACGACAAAGTTGCTTTGAACAAAAAGCCTGAATATCAAATCATTGGCATCAAAATGTGAATGCAGATGATGAAGTCTTCTAAGTATTTGTCTTTTGCTAACTAAATTGTAGCTGTTTCTCCTTTCAAAGAGCACAATTAGATCAGTCAGTTGGCAGCGCTCACGTCATCCTGTAGTCTGTGTCCATTTACAAATCGGCTGTGTAGTTTTGATGTGTGCCACCTGATTGTCGGACTAAATAAAAGCAAAGGTAGTGTGGAACCGGAGAGCATTAGCTATATCCAATTCATAAATGAATTGCCTTAGCAGCACAGCATAGGCAGAGGAAGCCACTGACTCTGGAGTGCCAAAAAGGCTTCTGATTGGCTCTTTTTTGACTGAACTCAGGAATCATCTGTTGCCTCCAGCTGACCATTTCAAAGGGTTCTAACTGATGTAGCTATTGAAGCCATGAGCTGGAATTGATGTGCGCAGCACAAAGACAAGATGTATAAATCTTCATTCCTTTCATGAAGAACAGCAGCATATTTTCTCAGCAGGCAAATGTATGAGGCACTGTTACTGTATGGCTCCAGTGAGATCAGAAATATAGGTTTTACTCCCTCTCTCCCTCCCCCACTCCCCCAACAGCCAGAAAGATGCAGGATGAAGAAAAGAAATTGTTCAAGTAACAAGAAGGTCAATAGTTCCTTACATTATTTTGTCTTTTCGTAGCCTGAATTATAGCAAAACAATGAGATTCTTTGCTGGCTGGACCTCACACTCGTTCAGCTTTCTCCCAAGAAACTGGGCAGCTAATAAAACTGGGATAAACTATACTTAAATTCTTACAGTTAGCAGTTGCTAGGGAGTCCAGCACACCCCCTCTGTCCTTCCCTGAAGTATCCCTTTTAGGCTTCTGATGATTGTCATTACCCTTCTGAAAAAGGTGTTATATCATGTGAGCTGTTTTTTCAGAGGGGCACAGCTGAGCCCTGCTCCACATTACAAAAGTCCTTATATAACCATGTGCATATCCCTACATATCCTTTTGCTTAGCATTTTAAATGTTGACCTGGAATTCAACCTACATGCCTACTGCCAAGAGTGCTCATGACTTCAGAGGGAAAGATATCTACTAGTTAGACCAAGCATCTGGGTTTTACAACTGGCTTTAATTTAGGGGACAAAAAAGAATAAAGGAGCGCCAAAGCTCTCATGTTGAGATTTGTGGTTCCTTATGCAGTACCATGTGCTGGTAAGAGGAGTTAGCTAGACCTTAGAAGGGAGTGGGCCCACCATGCTGTTGGATGGAACATCTGGTTAGGTATTGGAAAGTTAGGTGGCCATTGAATTGACAAAGAGCACTGATGATCATTTAAGCCTATCTGACTTTGCTGTCTTAAGTTATAATAAAGTTAAGAATAGCTGACAAAATGTAATATTTGTTGCAGACCATATTATATCTTGGTGGAGCAGAAAGAGAAAATGAAAGACTGATACTAGAGTAGCATTGAGGATAAAGCTGAAAACAGCAGATAAATTCCGTATTTTGAGGGTCTTGAAAACTAGGTGGATGATTTTGCACACTATTTCTACAATCTTGGCACATAACCAAGCCTATGTATTTTTGCCTTCTGGTAAGAAATTCATCAGAAGTGCCAGAAAACCAGGCTTAAGGGGCAGTTGGATAGAGTTTCCATTCAGATGAACCCAAACTCAGGACAAGATAGAAGATGGGAAATCATTACTTTCTGAAGGAAAATGATGCGATCAGTATCTCCCAAAGCAGTGTGTGTGTATAAAAAAAAGAGTCTTTAATATGTTTGAGCTTTGATGGCTGCAGTAATGAGAGGCTCTCAGCAGGCTGTGTCAAAGAGACATTTTTCTTCATTGTCTCTCAGGCATCCATCTATGTGGTTTTAGGTTTGAGGAGGAGGAGGCCTGCCTGACTATGACAAGGAAATGAAAGAAAGGCCACTCTGTTAGAGGTGAATTTATGGTTTCATTTATGGGGAACTCTCTAACTTGGAAAACTATTTTTAAATATATGGCAGGAAAGTGCATGATCCAGCTACAGGAGACTATAACAAAATGTATTATGTTCTTAATATTTAACCATTATGCACGCAAGATGGACTAGGTTTGGTCTTCCCTGCTAAGTCTGACATGTGTTTATGATTCTGTTTGTGAGAAATATAATAGCAGATACATCAGTGTGTGTGCACGGAAGTACAATACTGTGGTGCAGTGCTATCCACAGCCAAATTCTTAACAGCCAGCTTGGGTTTCTAGCTGTGTTTTTTTAACACTATGAAATGGGGGGTTGAATAAAATTAAATTGACCTTTTCCTAATTAGGTCACATATGAACAGAAACTAGTAAGGCAGTCTTTAAGCATGGGTCTTTCCCATCTCTAATCAATCACCAGTAGATTATTTGATGTGATTTCTAAAGCAGCATCAAACATTTTCTGGAGGAAGGGGTTAATCTAAACCATCAAGACTAATCCAGGCAGGAGATATGTTCTGTCATGCTTTCTTCAGTTATGAAAAGAGATGTGCCATTATATGTCAGAGACAGGAGAAAATGAAATGCAGATGCATCTTCTCTTAATTTAAAGCATTTGGGGGAAGGAGCTGGTGAAAAATATGCCATAGAAAATGGAATGAAATAAAGTAAATTCTAGAAGCAAAGGATAATATTTTCCCCAACTCTCTTTGAGTCAAATCCTGGTCCCTGACCACAACCAAAAGAACTGGGTTATATAATACAGGGCAGGGATAATTTGTACAACGCCCACTCCACAATTCTGTCACCACTGCTGCAATTCCATTGTCTCAAGATATATGGCCCCAACAATACAGAAAATCCATAGAAAAGAGTGATTTTGGATAATCACAAATCCAGTTCCTATGGTCCATTCCACCCTGAAATATGCATGAATAATGGATGCATTTAAGAAAGCTACTATGAACAGAAAAGGAGGCAACATTCAAATAAATTATTAATTGCAAATTATTCTCTCAGCTCTAATAAAGCAATAATAAATAATAATAAGCATATACAAATGTTAACTGAAGGAATTTACCAATATTTAATTAAACATATATGCACTGTTTCTATCATAAGAAAAGCTTCCTCTCAGATGTCCTGTCTTATTGCTGAAAACACGGGAAAAACTGGTATCTTTCAACTATAATCTACTTTTTCATGGTAAAAGATTCATAACATGTCTGTAAAACATCCAGTTCATTTCTCTCATGTGATTTTTCAAAGGTTGCAAAATATTAAAAACCTCTAAGGAGTGCTGGTTACTTCATATAGATTCATAGATTCATAGATTCATAGATTAAGGGTCGGAAGGGACCTAGTAGATCTTCTAGCCCGACCCCCCGCCAGGGCGGGAGAACAACAAAAAACCCCAAAAAGAGAAATGGGACTCAAA
>NW_017729032.1:145278400-145289528 GCF_001723915.1 Gavialis gangeticus
CATCCGGACCCGCTGACTTGAACGCGTCCAGCCCCTCCAGAAGCTCTCTAACCCGGTCCTCCCCAACCTGAGGTCTGAAGGCGATCCCCTCGAGTCCGGCTTCTATCACAGCAGGGAAGTCCCGGTCCCTGCACAAGAAAACGGAGGTGAAGAATTGGTTAAAGAGGCCCGCTTTCTCCTCTGATGCAACCACCAAATTGCCCAGCGTATCCTGCAGGGGTCCCACATTACCCGGCACCTTCTTCATCCTCCCAATATATTTGAAAAAGGACTTTTTGAATATATTTCCCAATATATTTGAAAGAAGAAAATTACTGGCAGACATCCCAATATATTTGAAAGAAGAAAATTACTGGCAGACATCTCATTGATCTTATCCTACATGCATATATACCTATATATATACACACAACCAGATGCTTTTGTGTGTGTGTATTTGTGTGTGTGTACATACATACATACATACTTATATAAAGAAAGTTTAAAGATTTCTAACTTGCTTTTTCACATACATATCTGCACATATCCTGTATATATATGGGTATATATTTACAATTAATATAAATAGTGTGTACAAGCATATATCCTAATAAATAAATTGGAAATCTTTAAACAAACTTTCTTGTTAAGCAATATTTTCTGTGAGGTATAACTTTAAATAGGGCATTTGTTTTTTCTTTTGTGTGTTTTTAATTCAGTCTGAAACCATGTTTCATTTAGAATTGGAAGGGTAAACATTATAATTCAGCATTTGCCGTTGCATAATAAGTAAAGGAATATAAATCCTAATTGACCTCTAAGGTACCACCACTTCAGTGTTGCAACACCTAAAATGTAGATGACCGATCCCAGAAGGATGATCCTAACAGAATTGTACTATACAGTGAATGGGGAAACATAGATGCCCCCCAAAGGCAGTCCAGATTTTTCATTCCCTCAATTGGAAGTTATCTACAGTAGCAAGTAGGATTACTAGACAAAACATGAACTCCAGCCTGAACTCCTCCTCTTTGATGGAGCCTAGGCTCAGCAGCAAGGGATGAGCTTCCACAAATCAGAATTCAGATTGCTCAGAGAGATGAGATGCGTATCTGAACCAGAACACCTAAATGATTAAGTTCAGCATAATACAGAGTGGGCGAGTCTATGAGACGCTTTACTCAAAATTAGAGCAAATTACTGCGCAGTAAGTATCACTGACTACACATGCAGATGCTTATTGTGCAGTAATTTGCTCTAATCACAAGTAAATTTGCTACCTCTGACAAGTGGCAAATTTACTTGGGAGTAATTACTGCGCAGTATGGCACATACAGATGGCCGATTGGGAGCAAATGTGCTCCCAGGCAGCAAGTGGCAGGAGATTGCTTCCTACTCCCAGGACCTACCTGCTGCCAGAGCACCGGAGCCTGGGCAGGGACAATGTCTTCATGCCCTGGCAGCAAGGAGATTCCAGCACATGCTCTGTAATCACAACTGGGGTGTGGGGGCTGGGAGATTGCATTGCAGAGACTGAGAGCTCCCTGCTCCTGGGTCAGGGGTACATTGTCCCCTCCTGGGCTCTGGTGGTAGAGCCCACCCTGGCAGCAGGCAGCTCCAGGGGCCAGGGGCCAGGAGCCAGGAGACAGCTGCTTAGTTGCTGTGTCCCTTTTCTCTGACAGTTCCTGCATAAAAAATCCAGGGAGCTACCATTAGACCAGAGGTGCTCACAATATTGTCCCCACAGGCTAGACAAATGGTGTGGGGCCAATCTGCGGGCTGGATAGGGCCCTGCACTGTCCCATGCACTGGGATCAGGGCCCCAGGGCCAACACAGCACTTCTGCAAAGCCAGGAGTGCATTCTGGAGGCCCTATACTATCTCTGTGCAGCTGAGACTGTGCTCTGCTTCTACCCAGGTGCAATTAGTCTCTAGGAGCCTGATGCTGCCCCTGCCCATCAGGGAAATTGGATTGGATCCCATGTGCTGGGATTAGACTCCATGTAGGCCTGTGCACCTGATCTTGCACGCTGGCCCATGGGGCTCTCCACAAATCTATGGGGGAGACCCATGAACGGGATGATATTGTGCCAGGGGCTAGATCTGGCCTGTGGGCTGGGGTGTGAGCTCTCCTGTATTAGATAAACATTAGCTACAAATAGAAATGATTCTGGCAGTAGGGATCTGAATCCAGAACTCTTTCCTCTGACAGAGTGCCATAACTAGTAGGTTGCATTCTTTCTTACCCTTCTTCTGGGCCCAAGAATATTGTAGTCCTAACTATCCAGTAATCCAGCTGCAGCAGGAAGTGTGTAGGCCCCCACACACAGCCTGGCCCATAGACTGGGAGTTAAATAACTCTCTTGGGAAGTGGATGATATGGCTTTAAAATCCTAAGGCTTAGAGATTGATTAAGATCTGGCACTGGGCATCACTAGAGGAAGCACTTGCACTACTACAACCAAGCATTTAAATGCCTTATTTACCATTATACTTTCCATGTCATTTGAACCCCAAACTATATGGAAAAAAGAGCTGCAGTCTCACATAAGGAGAAATCAAAAGGAAAAAGGTTGCAAGAGGAATCAAACCCACAAGCATCATTTTCTGAAAGAGTCCCCAATGGGCTGCTGTATGAAACAAAGCTGAAAAAAACCTGGCTATAATTTAACCCAGGGCACATCTGCATGAAATGCTTTACTGCGCAGCAGATTAATTTGCTACTCAGTAAAATGTCACCATCTAAATATACACAACAATTAGGGTGCAGTTGACTAATTTACTGCACTGCCAGATAATCCCATCAGACAGAAGTGCTATCCAGCAGTGCAGTAATCTACTGCGCTTAAACTCACATATAGACGGTGATGTTGGGATCAATTTAGTCTAGCTCCGATTGTGCTGGAGTATATTCTGTCACATTCATTGCATGTGCAGATGTACCCCCTGTGTCTTACATGCCAATGTTGAGGAGGAAAACAACTACTCCAAAGTAAAAAATTGTACTTTGTTTAAAGGAGACATTTTCATTGAGTGAATAACCTTAACGGATGAAAAGCATGCAATCTTGGAAAACTGTTGAGTGAACTGTAATAATTCAAGTCAATTTAATTGTCTATATAGTCTACTGTATAGTGTAATTTTCCCCTTTCTCTCTAATTTATCAGAATTTTTTTTACCTTCCTGTAGTTCAGCAGTATTTCCACAGACAAAGAATCTCTAGACTTTAAAGAGAATGTAAAATGTGGTGAGGAAAAAATTCCTACTGAATTATGAAAAAACAAACAAAAATACCCAACCTACAGTTGTGTTAATAATTCTAGTTTTCCAGTTATATAAATTCAGACATACATACGTGGCATGGATATAAGTATTGTTATACTGCATCATTAATATTAAGAACAGATAGACAGCTGATGCTCTAGTTTGGTAAGCTCAGAGGTTATTCATGTGTAATATGAGTGTGATGTATGTAACAGCAAGAGGCAGTCTGCAGACCTTTGAAGTTTATGGTTGTACCCCACTTTCCCAGATTGGAAGTGCTTCTCCATTGGCTGCCTTAACCAATAGTCCACAGGGTTGAAGGCTTCTTTCTGTCTCTGTCCCCCATACCCACCTATGTACAATGGGCACCTGAATCTAGGAGGAATTGGCAAGGAATTTCTCCTAGCTTTCCCTCCAAGCAGTATCCCAACCCAGCAGCACCAACAATTACCACCTTATTCTGTGAGCCTTTGTGTCTGCTAGTAGTGAATGGTTCCTCTTCACTGCCCACTTCACTGCCCACTTCCCTGCCTGAGATGCCACCTTCTCTCTGGGTATTTCCCCCAGAACTGATCACTGCCACCATAATGCCAGTATCCATCAGTATCTTCCAGATAACAACCCAAGCACCATGGTCTGGGAGGACCTCCACTGGAATGTCTGCTTTGGGACTGGGTTTCCACATTCTTTTTGAGTTGGTCCAGTTTACCTCAGATTTCTCTCAATGTCTCCAATGCTGTTTGTAAGGTTGATGACTTCGGGGTTGGAGTGTATGCTTCTGACTTGTCTTCCCTGGCATGTACATGCACCCTAACCTCAGTACCCTGGATATCTAGGGCCTCCAGCCTTTTCACCATTTTCATCTCAGTGGCTAGCTTTATGGTATCATACACACTTATGGAGCCTCCCCAGCCAAAGCTGAGCCCACTTCTCCCCATTGCAGACAAACTGGTCATGGGGCTGTAGTTCCTGTATATCAGGGCTGACTTGTGGGAAGGCCTTTATGACTAATTGCCTTAGGGCCAGGCCAAACTCTCGTGCCAACTCTGCTGACATCTTGGCTAGGGACAGACATTCAAAAAGCCTGAGCTTGAATTGATTCAATATTTGCAGGTTAGTCTAACCTGGCTAGGCTGAATCAGTTTGTAACTGCAAAGACATCCCAGAAATGCCAGCACATGCCTGCAATGGCTCAGGCTAGAAGCCGAGAGGCGCTAGAGTAGCCTTCCTTTCCACAGTGCTGAGCTGAGGGGGGCATGGCCAGACCCCAGCAGCACTCTCTGATTAGGGAGGGGTCCCCCCACTTCTGACCAGCCCAACAGGGAATTGATAACACAGTGTTTATCACCCCATTAAGAAAACAACAGAGGGACATTACCAGCTACCTGTTGATTCCGCCTTTGTCCCATCTGCCACAGCATGGACCATAGCCAGTATGTGGTCTGCTAGCTAATACTGAGAGGTGTCTGTGTAAGGCAGAGGGGATGGGGGGAATCACTATTTAGCAGCGAGTGGTGAGAGGAGGGGGGTAGCATGGGGAAGCCACCTGCAGTCTCTGCCGAGTTCCAAACAGGGAGCAGAGGGGAGGCAGCAGCTCAGCAGCTCTACTCTGGAGCAGAGAGCCCCACCCAGCCCTGAGAGCATGCCTGGATGCTGGGGGAGTTTGGTTTAACTTAAACCAGTAAGGGGTCTGGGACAGGCATTGTATAAACTGGTTTGACCCAAACCAGTTAAGTCTGATACTACGTTCAACCAAGGTTATCTCACACTTCTTTCAGCCATTTTCAAACTGATTTATGTGCACTGAACATTTGATCTGTTACAGGTTTAAACCAGTTTCTGATCACTCAAACCAGTTTATGTGTAATGTCTATCCCCAGCTCTTATGATTAAAGAAAGAAGTATGGTCCCAGTCAGGACTTCCATCTTGTTCCAAAGCATTCCTGAGTACCCCTGTCAGGTAGACCTCTCTGACCTTCCCTATGAGCAACAGACTCAGGATTTTTAGTTAAATGGCTGGCCTCATTTCATCCATTTAACTCAGCTGTCTTTTCAGATTGTTCATGCCTGTCATCCTATTCTTTTGGCTCCCCACTATAGAGTGCTAGACTGAATATAGGTCTTAAGACACTAGATGAGATATGTATGTTTTCCTCTCCCACTGGGGTACTCATTTTCTGTGATCAAATGCCCACACAACAAACAAAATCTGTATACTCAGTGTAGCAGTTTGCCTTGTGCCTTATGTTCTGTGACCACCAATCCCCATTAGCACTGATAACATACACTCAGCACCTTAGTTCCCCCCCATACCTCCAGAGGTGTTCCCAAACCAGCCTTTAGTTCCAAAATTACTCAAACAGCAGGCTGAACTTGCTCCCAAGTCTGAATCCAACTCCTGCAGTCTACAACCCTGGCCAACCAAGCCAGAAAGATCTCCAGTCCCACTGAACATTCCCAGTTTAGGGACATAAATTACACATAAACTGGTATAAGTAATGAGAAGCCAGTTCAATTCTATAACACAACAGAAGTTCAGTGCATATAAACTGCTTTCAAAATGGTCCAAACCAGTTTAAGATAAACCTGGATGGATGTAATATTAGACTTAACTGATTTAGGTTAAATTGGTTTACTGACCTTCTTCTGTCCTACTTCACCTCCAGATTCAAGTTAACTCATGGTCCCCCAGCATCCCAGGATGCTTTGCATGTCCCCACAAATCCTTCCTCACAAAGTGGGCAGGCTAGCCTTGGCCCAAGCTTTCTGGTTCAGCTGGGCAAGGAGGCACGCTCTAGCCCTACCTCCATCCCCACCAGCACTTTTGGCCTGAGCCACTGCTGGCATGTGGCTGCATTTCCAGAATCAAAAATGAATGCCTGTTCATACTCTCATCAGTTCAACTAACCTGAAAAAATTGAACTGATTCAGCCTCAGGTTTTTTGACTGTCTGTACTTAGCCCTGGTGTCCGGCAACTACACATACCCCACTTGCCATTCTCTCCTTCTCTGCTGGCTTTCTCCTGCTTCCTCTTCCTTTTTCCTTTGTCTCCTCCCTACCCTCTGCCCATGGTTTCTGGGGGTTGTAGCCCACATTACAGTCAGCACAGCTCTGCAGACTGCTCCCTGCTGTTGCACACATTACACTCACAATATACACAGTCTTTTTGCTAAAGGCCAAGGTTTTTTTGTGATATCTTTAACTAGACCAACTGTTTAGTTGGAAGAGAACTTAGACAAGCTTTAGAGCACAAAGCACACTTTTTCAGAAAAGAGGGGAACTTAAGAAAATGGGTTGGAGAAAATGTTTTGGGAGGAAAAGAGAATCTGGCTGGACAATGAAACAGAGAAGAGAAGAGAAGAGACAGGGAAACAAACCACAAAAGGAGGTCCAAATAAAAGATGTCATGGGAATGGAAGGAAAAACAAATAGATGGAAATGAAAACAGGGAATGAGAGAAGTCACTTGAGGAAGGTGTTTCTGAAAGCTTGTCAAACTTCTCTCCATCCATACAGTTGACCTGAAAAGATTGAATCTTCAATAAAAGATAACAAAAAACCTTGTCTCTTGCACTTTTCTGGGACCATTCCAGCTCCATTAACACTCTTTCTCTACTATTTGCTGAGACTATTCCATTAGACACTAATGCAACAGTAGACTTCTTTTTTAACCCACCACCATTTCCTAAAGAGCTTCATGCTTGAGAAATAAAATTCCTTTGAAACTGCTGAAAAGTGCTGGACTGTAACCAATCTGTCCCACAACTGCTCCAAGAATCAGGATGAGCTATTTGAAAAGCAGCAAGTACTAGAACATTAGTTTAGGGGATTTTTTTCAGTTTACCTTTTAGAGGGTAATAGGGTGCTGAGCAATGGACATGGTTTGACCTGGGACATGATGGTGATGAGCTTAAAATATGTGGGTGGCACCTCTCGTGACACCGATGGAAGACTTCATTCAGCAAAGCATAGCTCTTTCTCAGTGGTAGGTCTGCTAAGATGCTGAGAAAGCCATTATTTAGTTTCCCCCTCTCCCAATATCTAGTAGATGCAATTTATTTTTCATGTAGTTTAAAGGAAGTGGGAGAAAGTGTAGACATCAGGCTTCTTGACAACTGAAACATTGTGCCATTAGCAGTATCTAAATAAATAATAGAATTGCAGAAACAATATTGCTAGTGATGACTGGAAACATCTCAAATTGGGGCAACTGGGAAAAAATGAAAGCATAGCAAAAGTATAAAAAGAACAGAGGAAACAACTCAGGGTAGATGTGAAATTCACTAAAAATAAACAGTTGCCGTACAGCCAAAGGCAGATCTTTATTTGCTGATAGCATTGCACATTTAGGGGGAGTGTTATGATGCATATATATTTATTTTCATTAGAGAACTGTTGTCCTATTGGGAAATAGACATTTCATTTTCTCAGAGCTTATACATAAGAGATATATATGTGCGCATATGAGGTACCAAAGCAATCACAAATATATATCTATATATATCTATATATCTATATATATATCTACAATCCATTTTGTAAAGGGTTTATCATAAATAATTGCTTGTGCTTGTGAAACTGATTTTTCTACCTATTCCAGATAGCTGTATGTCAGAGCCAAACAGTAACTACTCCATTAATTGCAATTGGATTTTTTAAAATGTGGAATCTGAGTTTTAGGGAGAGATGAACTGGAGAACTTTTGTTTTTAGCCCATGCTGAGTTCTGTCTGAGATAATGTCCTTGGTGGACATTACAGAAATGTGCTGTTTCAGTCCAGTCTGCAGTAGAAAAAAAATACAGCTATTCTCATGGAAACTGTACCCTGAAAGAATGGCAGCCCCAGCCAATGGAGGAACCTTGCTACAACTCAGGCCTGGAAATCAATGATGAGGTCATCAGTGGTGCACTTTAAGAAAACTGATTCCAATTACAATAGCTGTTGCAATAGCAAAGAATAAATCAGTATTTTTCATTTCAAGCACTGGCAAGCCCTTAATGTTTATATGTACAAGCAAATTGATACACAAAAGTTAAGAAGGGAGAAAAAGAGAGTATATTGTTAGCAGGCAATTGTATTCATAAATGTTTCACAGATAACATCTAATTAAGTGATTCAGTGCAATTGTAGTCACAGCTTCACAAATTCAACCAGGAAATGTAGTCAACAATCACACTGGGGCTCTTATGAAATGTACTGAATTAAAACACATGCTTCTGTGTAAGTGGGACAGTATGTATTTCATCCTAGGGCATCATCCCTAAGGCAGTGTTTAGTTATCAATTAGAACAGAAGGTCTATATGCATTATTTGCTAAAGAGAGAGAGCTTGAAGAAGGGGGCAAAGTAGGTTAATTATGCCTGTGCTAATATTTCAGCATCTGTTTGCTTGTTAAAGTCAATGACGTCTTAAAACCCATTGAAGACAATTCACATATTGTAGAAAGAAATCAATTGGTAAAGACCTTAACCTGGTAATTTTTTTTTATGATGACTGCAGGAGATCAATCTTCACAGCTTAAATAGCCCAATTATTGACTTACTACACTTTACCAACGTGACTATGAGAAAGGCGCTACTGGAAACAAAACAGTAAATCAAAATGGCACTATCAAATCATGTTTAGTCTGAGGAATAAAACTGATCATTATTCATTATTAACAACGAAACACCCAGAATAGCGGTTCTTAAGCTGTGGTTTCACAGAGCAGTTCTGGATAGCCCACGTAGGAATGTAGGTGCTATGTGGATGAGACTGATTTAGGGGCCTCCTGCTCCTAAAGACCCCTTTTTCTTTGAATAGATCAGGTCCTGGAGTATAATGAGAGACAGGAAGTTAATGACTATTTCTGCAAAGTCAGTAACAGGACAGGAAGGAAAGAGAAGCTGGGATGAGCAAAAATAGGAAAATGGGTTGGAGACAGAGATTTGTGTGCAGAAGATATTGGACATGTGGCAGGACAATGAAACAGAAGAGGAGAGACAGAGGGAAGGAAACAACAATGGGGGAAAGAGAAATGACATGGGAATGGAATGGAAGTAAGGAATGGAAACGAGAGAGGAAGTAAGTAGATTAATGTTATTAAGGAGCAAAAAAAAATAGGAAGGAAATGCAACTCAAAGCTAAGAATGAAACATTTGAGGTCTTTATTTCATTTTATTATGCCTTTGCTTTTCTGAGATGACTGCACTTTTTCTGGATGTATCTGGCATCAAGTATTAGGTATTAAGTTGTATCTAAGGTGGGAGCATGAAAATAGGTGACCCACAATAAAGGGAAGGAATATTCCTTTAGCCCTTCCCTACAATCATTGATGTGGAAGCCATGCGGGGAGGGAGGAATAGAAGAATAATAAAAAGCCTCCTGGACAGGCGATGTTTCTGAAAATAGGCAAGAGAGACTTCCACTAAGCAAGGCCTATTTGAATTCTTCCAAAAAGGCACAATTTTTAATTTGTCCTCATAGTTACAGGCCGCAATGAAATCCTTCATTCCCACTGGAAATGAAGTGTTGTCCTCAAGACTTGATATATTTGTGTTGCCCTAGCACAAATATTTATATCTATTTGTTAACATATTTATGCTGTTTGGGCACATCTACACCTCACTGCATCATGACATTACTATGGTGCTGTGCTTTAGCCCTTCCTTTTGGAAGGACTAAAGCACAACGGAGTACGGTTGGTTACTGCGCTGTGTGCACAGCGCATCATTAAATTTTTCCACTGAGTTGCCATAGCAACGTGCTATACCCGAGCATGCCACTACAGCGATATAGCTGGTGATTATATGTAGACACACATGATTGCTGCATGGCCATAGCGTGCCATACAGCAAGGTAGCATGTTGCTATGTCACCATATGCCAAAATGTAGATGCACCTTCCAAGAGTTACTTCAGTGGTATTGGCTTCCCACTGACTAACCGCTTTTGTTTAAACTTCCTGAATATTTTTGCAGGGGTAGCTTAAACCCCATACCTACCACCACACCAAATTGCTATTATATTCGACACTTAGAGGTATTTCATCACATTAACAATTCAGAGAAGGCATCTACAACCCATCTGCCTGCTATATATGAAAATGTAATGAGAAATGATATGTAAAGCTTTTCTTTCCTTTTTTTTTTTTTTGCTGGATTCTCTTCTTTTTCCAGAAAATGCTATTTTATTATTACTGATATCAGACTGCTAGCCATACTCTGCATGATTAGTCACATGCCCTGCTGGATATCTGATATCTACTGATAAGTTTGGGAATGTAATGTACAGGTCCATCAATTTTAAATTGAGGACAGGAAAAATGCAGAGGAGAACAATTTATCCTTACCTAGAATAGCCAATTATGTCAATATCACAGCTGTCTTATTATTATATTACCACTATTCTTGTCCGTAATAGCTCAGAATCATTATAAACTATTCAAAGAAGAAGTTGAATCTCATATTCTTTTACTTTGTTCACAATGAAATGTAATGGTTTTCTTTGTTTTTGCATTGTGCACTTTAAATAAAATGAGCTGACACCCACTTTGGAGACAGGCAGGATTATATTCACTAGGCCTTTGTGAAGCAGCAAGTATTTGCTTCGGTTTTGGATTCGGCTGATTTGGAGGACAGTGATTTAATCTGGAGATCTGAATCACTGTCCTGATTCAATATAGCTACATCAAATCTGAAAGATTTGGTGCCGCTTCGGAGACTTGGCCGTATCCTAAACAGGCAGATGACACAGCTGCTTCCAGCTGGTAAGTCTGTTGGGGTTGAGGGAGGAGGGAGGCAAGGGGCATGGGGGAGGGAGAGATTAGGGCTGAGGCTGGGACAAGCTACCCAGCTGGGATGGGGGGGCGCGTTACTCGGGGAGGCGGGGGGCGGGGCTTGGGATG
>NW_017729032.1:145289686-145289973 GCF_001723915.1 Gavialis gangeticus
GCCTGGGGGGGGGCAAAGTGCCCCAGGTGGAGGGGGGGGGCGCGTTCCTGGGGGGGGCGGGGGGCGGGGCTTGGGATGTGGGTGTGGCAGTGCTTGGAGCGGGGGCTCTGCCCTGCTACTGCTTGCCCAGCTGGCACAGGGGAGGTGGGGTGTGATGCCGGTGCAGCTTATTCTGGGCATAAAGGGGCAAGTAGCAGTAAGGCATAGTCCCCGTTTCCCACGCTGCTGTGCCTGCATCCTGCATCCTGCACCCTGCTGTGCCCACTGGCAAACAGCAGCAGGGCAGA
>NW_017729032.1:145290139-145290456 GCF_001723915.1 Gavialis gangeticus
GGGCTATGTCCTGCTGCCGCTTGTCCCCTTCTGCCCAGAGCGAGCTGTGCCCCCCCCCCCCCGTCCTGGCTGGACAAGTGGCAGCAGGCCATAGCTGCTGTGCCCACATCCCTCACCCCTGACTCCCCTCCCCGAGTCCTGCACCCCCCCTCCCCACCTTGTCTCAGGCCCAGCTTGTCCACAGCTTGTCCATCCCTGTAACCTGTCTAGATCTAGTTGCAGCTTGTCCCTCTCCTCCAGCGTGCCCACATCTCCCCACATCTTAGTGTCATCCGTGAATTTGAACATGGTGCTTTTCACCCCCTTGTCCAAGTCAC
>NW_017729032.1:145295456-145306530 GCF_001723915.1 Gavialis gangeticus
GTCCATCCCCCATGCCCTGTCCCTCCCCCCTCCCCCAACCCCACCAGACCTACCAGTTGGAGGCAGCTATGTCAGCTGCATGTTTAGTCTATGGTCAAATTGCCAAATCTTTTCCGAATCTTTTTCTGAATCAATTTGGATGCTTCGAATCGATTAAAAGATTTGATCTCTAAATCAGACTGAATCTCCTCCGAATCAAATCGGCTACCAAAGCTTCTCACAGCCCTAATATTCACAGCTCTGAACTTTGCTGAATATAGGGACCCTCTGAATCGGGATCTGAGATCTGTGGCATAAAATCTTCTACACTAAGAACTGAGCTTAAGTATCTGTTTCCCCTGGCATAATTAAAACCTTAACAGCAGGAAGTTCCCATCCATACATTGCCATTATTATGTTTCATGTTAGTGATATTAGTAACTTTAGTCATATTGTGGTGTAGTGGAGAGTTGGTGAAATCAGGTGAGTGCAAAGGGAACTGTTTGGGTACATGCAGATGGGCCTGCATGTGCAGGGGTGTGCATTTGCCATGGCAAAAACAACAGTAGCACAAATTTGTGCCACTGCTTTTTGCCACTGTGCATGCCCCTGCAGCTTTCTTTTAAACCAGGATCTCCTAGTGTCAATTTTTGGCACCACGCACCAAATTAGCAGTGCAGTGAATGGTTGCACGTTCCTCATGTCCAGTTTATAGCACCTCAGACAGCTTTGAGGCACCACAAAACACATGTGTGTACCTTTCTGGACATGCCCTTTGTGTTTATATAATACAGATTTATGTGCTTCTGTTAATTTCAGGTGAATTCCCCTGGGCATTGTAGGTGTTGTGCTTGCCTAGAGGAATCAAGTCAGACACTCGGGCTCAGCATAGAATAAAGAAGGAGTTAGGTGCCTAAGAATCAGATTGATAGAAGACAGTGACCTGAGCAGGGAGTCACCTAGGTCAGTAAGAAAGGTGGAAAACTTGAGACAGGTAGCTGACTAACTGTATGTAAGGGCACCCTATCCCTCACATACCTGTCAGCTACCTGTCTCAAGGAACTGTCATATATGGAGAGTGCAAGCAGGTTCCTCCATCCTAATAGCACAGTGGTTAAGGACACTTATCTGGGAGGTAGAAAATCAAAGTTAAAATTCCTGCTTGAACCCCCTTGGCAAATAGGCTCCTACCTACTAAGTGAGTTTCCTAACCATCAGGGTTCTGGGAAAATAATATACATACACTACATACAGTATCTTATCCTGCCTGTCCTTTATGTAAGGGCCAATTTGGTAAGTGGGTCAAGAGATAGAACTCCCAAGATAGGTAGGAGAACACTTAGTTTGAGAATCCTTCTGTGGCTTAGTTGAAAGCAAGGGCATGGACTAGCCCAGGTAAAGGTTTTGCTTATGCCCATCAGTGAATATTTAGGTACTCAGGGCACTTTATTGGTAAAAATATAAATGGGGCTAGGCGTCAGCTGAGTAAGGTTTGGAAGAATTCAGCTGTGCCAAAGTGTATTAAACTTTGGTACTTAGGCACCCAAGTCCCTTTGTGAATTTAGCCCTAAGGGTTTTGCCATAAGTAAGAACTGAACAGGAATGAATCTTTATTCTGTTGCAGCCCAATTACCATCAACTCCTATCTGTGAGGTGCCAATTACCATCAACTCCTACTTGACTTTAGGGGATGCTGAAGATACTCAGTGTCTCACAGATGGTGTTGAGCACATCACAAGATGAGCTGTAATGTTTGGAGCGAAACATACAATAGATATTGCATTCGTTACTGTCTGGTTCCTTTAGTATGTTCATTTCTCTGTTCCTATGAGAAATCTATGAGAAAGTCAGAAGCACAGGTAACAGTAAAGCAATTTATCTGACCAGAACAAAGTGTAAAGATTTTTTCCCCCAAAATATGTGATGCAGAATTAGCCAGCTACTATATTTGATTTGTTTGTGTATCAGTCAACCTTACTACTCTCTGTTATACTCTCTGTTACTCATTAAAATAAGTGCACACTAAATCATACATCCTACTTCATATGACACTCTAAAGATACTGCATAGTCTATGAAAACCACACACTTGGGTGAACTTCTATCCCTGTGCAAATCTGGAATGGAGTATGCAGGGTGTCAGCTGGAATATGTAGCTGGATGTGTCAGCTGGATCCTGGAAAAACTTGCTAAAGCAAGTGGTCCCTTTGACATCTGTGGTCTGTTCAAATGAGAAAGAATTCCTTGAATAAGTTAGGGGCATGTGAGACTAGGTCCTTTTAGAAAAAATATTCCCTTCCTGCCCTCCCCTCTTTGACCTTCAGATATCTTTAAACAGTATTTTACCATCACAAAATAAGCTTTGCAATAACCAGAAACATTTCAATACCTTTGCCAGCTTTTAGTCTCTCATTTTTCATTAGGAGGCCTAATGTTCATTTCTCCTGAGCCTGTGCTCTTTATAAATGCAATAGGTTTTTTGAAAAATAAATAAATGAATAAGTTTAGCTGAAGGAATAGTGATTTGTCTGTGGTGTTTCAGTAAATGTGGCAATTCTTTCCACGGTCACCATTTTATTTCCACTGTGGGAATATGACCAACTCATAACTTTTGAAACTTCAACCAGTAAGCAACCAAAGAAAAAATCTGTCTGTAAGCATGGAGTCAACTAGTGCTATGTAATAAGACATATTCTCTTGTGGTTAAAGAAAGAGTGTCAGTTTGGTACAAACACAAAAGTTAGGTTTACTGCAGACAAAAGTTGTAATTAAAATATTTCTGTTTGGAGTTGAAAATAAGTATCATGAAAACAGCTCTTACGTTAGTTATTGCAATACTCTAGGCAGAGTGTAAGTCAAAACCGTGCACCATCATGGCAACAAAGAAGACAGAAACTTCGTTACGTGAGTTGTCTTGTGTAAACAAGGCTAATTGCTAACTGCTCCATGATTGACTCTTGAATAAGTTCCTAAAATTGTAGGGGCTTTGTAGGGATGGAGGGTTCCTTTGGGCCCATAGTAGTCCTAGGCAGACACATGATGCCTCATGAGCTTAGAGAGTGGATAATTAATTAAGTTGTATGTGTCTGATTTCAAATGTAATAACTGCTTGATGCTAGACTTATTTACTTTTAATAAGTATGTTCATCTTATCTGAGGGAACTAGTAGAGTTTAGGTTATCTCATTCCATCACAGACCACCTACAGAATTGTTCTGAGTTGTAAGATTTTTTGGTCTAACCTTCTAAGTAGGGAAAATATTCTTTTTTCCTTTCACAGAGATTTTTTTGGGATGCTGTTGGCAAATGGAGGAGTGTCTTCTTTTGAAGGATAGCCCTCTACAGGTAACCTAGAATATGATATATATCTTGGAGTCTAAATGGAGTTAACAGATGTGATACAAAGATAGGAACATGTCTATTTAAATTAGACAATTGAGTTTAAAATAGTGTAATGGAAAATTGCTGTATTCAAATACTACACTTTTGCAATGAACCAAAAAAACTACAAACTTAATCACTGAGATCATGAGCAACTTTATTCAATCTGTTTCCACCATCTGTGAGTTTTATTTTTTCATTTTAGCAGAGGGCAATCAATAAATGACCAATATAAATGTGGACTCAATACAGGCATACTATATATCCTTTTTCAGCCACTGGCTATTTGTTTCTACTCATCCATATGTGGCCTGTTTAGGTTGCAAGTTCTTAGTATATAACACACTGTTGTTAGTACTGTGTGAATAATAATTATTAACAGTTGCAGGCAGACTTCCTTGTAATCCAGTAACCAGATATGCAGTTGCAGTACCAAGAACTAGTCACAGCTCCTCAAAGAGGAAAGGTATTGCCATTGTTTAGTGTAACATTCGTAATGGATATAGAAACAGCTTTCTCTCACCCTCTGTAACCTTGTTTCTTTTCCTATTGAAGCCATTGGAAAACTCTCATTGATTATTTTCATGGAACTTTTAAGATGCAAAGATAACACTTTTTCTTCTATCCTTGTGAGGTAAGTCACTTAGACTAAGACTTCAATATATATATGTTGGCTTATATAGACTTATATGACATATAAGCCTATATAAGCCATATATATATGATTAAGATTATTTAAATGATATTAATAATAAATTATTAAATGTTTCCTGTCATTTCTTTTTCTTTCCTTTTTGTGATAAATTGAAGAACAGTTTTGAGTTCTACTGAGTAACATCAAGTAAGAGTAATTCTTCCCAGCATTACGTGCAGTTCTGTGAAAGGCAAGAGATTAGCTAACGTGTTAATTGGTTCTTTGGTTTTTCAGGTCCACTGCAATGAGATTTACTCAGGGCCAACATACCCATGCAGACCCCTGATGATTTCAGCAGGGAACTTTGCAGACACAAAGGTCTATCAATACACAAGACACTGCAGTACTGGACTTTGCTTTTTAAAACACACTCCAGCAGCCATGTAAGAAAAGAAAAGAAAAGAAAAAGCATCATTCATATAAAATATGTTGTGTGTACTTTTGTGTCAATAATGTAGCATTGTGTCCCAGATTCTTTACTGCCTTGCATGTTGTGTAGTCATTGGATGCTTGCACACATGATGGGGGTTTAGATCTCCTTAAATTGAAATGGTGGGTTTTTAACTGGTGAGTTTTTAATTGTGTTGTCTAAAAACCCACCATTTCAATTTAGAGAGACGTAAACCCCCATTGTGTATACAAGGGTGAGGGGACCCAATTCTTGTTTTTTTCCTTCCACTCCCGCAGCGGGGTGCAGGGGGGAAGGAGGCGAGCTGCGGGTGGTAGGCCTAGTGGTTCCTGAGCTTCAAGGGACTCCCATCCTTCCCTCCACAGCAGCAGCACCCCCAAGTGGCATCCACCTGCTAGCACCCAGCCCAGGTGGTCCTGGGGGGCACCACTGCCTCAGAGGGAAGCACTGGGCTCCGTGCAGCTCAGGCAGGTAGGCAGGCTCCGGGAGAAAAAAACAATATGATCAGGCTCCTCGCTGCTTTTTTTCCCTCCTCATTTGAGCCTGCCTGCATAATCTGCTGCTGGGTTATGCATCCCCTGAGCTGAGCAGGGTCCAGTGCTTCCCTCTGCGGTGGCAGCACCCCCCAGGACCACCCAGGCTGGGTGCCAGTAGGCGGGTGCTGCCTGGGGGGCACCATCTCTATGGATGGAAGGAATGGGGTCCCCTGCAACTCAGGGACCATACAGCCCACTGGCAGCTCGCCTCCCCACTGCAGGAGAGGCAGGCAGGTTCCAGCACTGTCCCTGCCACAGCTGCCTGTGACCACCCAGGAATGGCTGGCTTGCCCCTGGGGCTGAGCGTCAAGGTGGCAGGAGGGCAGCTGGGTGTACTGGCAGCTGGAGAAGGCAGCGGTGCACAGGGCACTGGAAGCCTGACAAGCCCAAACTTCCCTGAGCATGTCGGCTTCCAGTGCCCTGTGCACTGTTGTACTTTGTTACGTAGCAAACTAAAATACCTTGGAGAGGTTTTACCTTGCTACATAACAATACAACACTGAATGCACTGAATAGCAACACCATTAAAGTGGTGCAAAAGGGCAATTAAGCTGCTTTAAAGGCCAATTTTGTTGCATGTACGGGCACCCATTGATGCCAGTAGAGGGTGGATAGGAATTGTTACCACAAAAGCACTTGACGTCAATGTGAAAGGCAAGAAGGAATCTGACCCAATCTGCTTTAGGCATGATAAACAAAATAAACTGAAATTGATTTTTGTTTAAGTCTTCGCATTTTCTTTATGTAAACAACACTGAGCTGAAGACAACTTTATCATCAGTCATCAGGGCTGACTCTGCAAAACCTTACTCATGAGGAATTCTTATGCAGATGCACCGTCCCACTGAAATAAACTGAATAATTCATCGGGGTAAGAGTTTACATTATGAGTCCTTTATTTTTCATTTTCAACCTCTTTTGGAAGTAAAATACATGTTAATTCAGTTAATGCCACTCTGAGACGCTGAGAAGTTTTGTATTGGATTGATGCAGAGTTTGATGATTGCATAACGGCTGTATAGTAAGCACATCTAAAACTATTGTGTTATATACATCAAGGAGTAATTATATAATATTAGTTAGATTTTAATTTCTGTGTACCCTTCCCTAAAATTCCTCTCTGCTTTCTTATGAGTCATGTCTGAATATTCTTACTGGCAATACCTATTAAAGGAAAACAAAGTAAACACCAAGGCAACTGTTGTAGAAATTCCTCTTGTAAATGCAGCAACATTTACTGGATACAAGATAAAGACATCTTATAGCACTGGATTTTGATGTGTTTGAACATTGGAGATTAGAAAAAGACATGCTGGACCATCTTATAAATCCCACTTGATCTCACCTGCATTAGTGTTTTGACCTCCTGTGATCTGCATAGCAAAATAGTAACTCTTTATCTCTGTGTCATCTCCCCATTCTAGGTGCAAAGATGGTGAATTACAGGAGAGTGAATTACAGGAGAGTTACTACTGAGAACAAACCACATTCTACAGGAGGATCCCTCTCAAATCACTAGAAGGCTATACATGAAAAGTCAATGAGGTAAGGGTGGCCATACATCTCTTGTGGAATCACACACCTACCCAAGGAGTCTCCAGTTCTCTGATAATGCTGTTGTGCAGGACATTCACCTATTCTTTCTCTAAATGCAACAAACCTGGAAATGAGGCAATGCAACCATTCAGAGGACATCATCCACCATGACCCTCAAGGTCCATCTTCAGCATACTCAAGAGCCCTGAGAGATGCTTCACCTACTTATTTCTAAGTCTGGGGGTGCAAGGCAGGAGCAGGTAGGCAGGACATGTCTCTCAGCAGCTTTCTCAAACACATCATGGAAGTGGTACAAACAAAGAGAAACATGATGTCGTATCTCAAATTGGGCCAGCACAACTGGTGGTCAGGCACTCTTTACTGATCCTCTCAGCAAAAACTCTGTGCATACTGGACAGGTTTCACCAGCACTATAGTTTCATAGATGCCTCCTGGATTATGTGCCACTCATGTTTTAACTAACAAATGCATAGAGTCATGCCCTTGCTAGCTAATAAAATCATAGGACTGGTAAGGACCTCAAGGATTATCTAGTCCCTTCAGGAAGTGCTTTTCCAGAACCACCCCCAGACAGCATATTTCTGAAAGCCATCTGTGAAAGAGATTCCAAAAACTTTCCTATGTGGCTTGTTTATTGTTCTGCAAGGAAATTTGTTCTGAGATTTAATCAAAATCTTTTTTGTTCCTGTTTAATCACACTGCCTCATGTCCTGCCCTCTGTGATGGAGGATGAAGGAGATGTTCTCCTTTTTTATGGTAGTCTTTCAATTATTTGAAAACTGCAATCATATGGTCCTTTAATTTCCTCTGCTCCAAACCAAGCATATCTAGTTCTTTCAAACTTTCCTTGTTCAGCTTGTATTCCAACTCCTTTTAATATTTTTGTTACATGTCTCTCAATTGTCTCCAGTTTCTCTATGTGGAGCCCAGAATTGCCAACAATACTCCTAATGAGGCCTGGTAGCTATATGGGAGACTGCCAGAGTCTTGGTAGAGCTCCCTGACAGCTCATCAGTAACTGGGACCCCACACTGGATTCCAGTTCACTGGTCCAATGTGCTCTTAGATTGGTCCAAATTTGCCTTGCCTTTTTGCCTTGCATATTGTGTCACCCTCTACATGGGTGAGTGTAAGTGATTACAAGATCACTGTTGTCATGTGAACCTCTTTCCTTGGCCTGAATGGGCCATAGCATTGTTCCTTTCCTTGACTTCTTTAACACACTTTCTGGGCATAAGCTTATCCCTTCTCTTGACCCAGTTCTTCCTATGTGGCTCTGAGAATCTGTTTACATGTCTGCTTACCAATACACAACTTTTGTCCTACATTTAATAATCTCCCACTTTCTAAAATATGTGGAGATATTTGGAGAGAGAACTGGTTGTTGTAGACCTAAGCCAACCCATTAGCTTGAATGTGGTCAGAAAGCAGTCATTAAAGTTAACCTCTCTCTAGAGTCTCTCATCTGGGATGGACACGCTACATCCCTGTTCAGGTAACTCTTCATTCTGCATCAACATACATGCATTCCGGGATGCAGCAATTTAAGAGTAATGACTTCATTACAGCACCCAGACTTTCTAAATTGCATGTAGATAGGCACAACAGATCATTGCATTTAATTTCCCCTTTGGCTTTGAGGAAGATTCCTGTGTATACTAGTCTTTTCTTTCCTCCCCTTTGCCAGGCAATGTGTTTCCACCACAGGAGAGGATTGTTTTTGCTAGAACACTCTTTCATGAAATGTAGGAAAATAAAGGTATTTCCACAATGCATCTGGAAAGCTCCTTTTCCCCTCCATCCACCTATATCTTCCCTGAAGCAAAATTCAGCCCTGTCTTTTCTCAATGGAAAGCTGTGGCTTTTATAAAGAAAAATATTCAGGAAAGGGTTTAATCTAGACATTTAAACTTGTCTCTGCTAAATATTAATTGCTTGCATTAGTTTGTTAGAGGACAGAAGGTATTGGAAATGCATGAAATGTAGTTATATTCATGTTATAAACATCATTTTAATTGCATAGTATATTACAACTTCAAAACTGACGCTTTTATGCAGACAGAATCAGCTGTAAATTGCATGCTCGCTCTCTCTCTCTCTTGCTCGCACACACACCCCTATAAAGTTTACAATATAATATATTATGTTGCTGGAAAGGTAGCATCATTTTCTAAATGTTCGTATTACCTGACATTTCTATGCTTTTTATTCTCAGTGGACCCAGTGGCTGATAAAAACAACCACCCTATATACAAATTCCTTAAATGGAAATCTAAACCTATAGCTAAGTGCATAGCAACATAGTGAATTTAAACCCAATCTTACAAAAATGCCTAGAGCATGTACAGGCAGTGTTGCGGGAATTAACTGAAAACAAAAGGAACAGAGTGATTTCCTTGTGTTCATTTTCAGTGTTATATTTTAATCAAATATACAGAGCCTCAAATGGCTTAAACTGGACTGTATCATTGGCTGATATTCACCAGCTAAGGCTCTGGTCCAAGTATTCTGACTTTTTGTGTATCTACTCGTCATCAAGCGAAATGCGTGGTGCTTTACCTATAATCAAATAAGTAAAAGATGACATATCCTGGAATGTCATTGTAGCAGGGTAGCCTGTCTTTTAAGAAGGAACACTTGGCCCTTTTGGGAAAGCCTAGCTACATGGCTTTTAGATAAGCAGGGAATGTTCAGCTGGAAGCTTTACATCTTTAAAATCTCCCAGAAAAGTAATCCAAGGGGAGAAGGAAGCAACCTGTGAGTGAAGCAGTGGTATATAAGGAGAGAGAGGCCAAGCTGTTGTGTCAGGGCCAGAGCAAAAGAGACTTCTTTCCTTGTGTCAGGGACAGAGCAAATGGATTTGGTCTTGTTTGTTTGTTGAAATGACTGTGCCAAGCTTGGGAGGACTGGCTGAAGAACTCCTCAGGGAATGACCCTGCCTGCAGAAGCCAGCAGATCAAATCTTATTGACATAGTTAGAAGAATCTCAAGATATTTATGGTTTCATGAATGGGAACTAATAGCAAGATCCAAACAGAGGGGTGAAAATGAAGATGAAGAGGATGGGAGTGGGTGCAAGGGAGCTTGGAGGACAGGACAGGATGAAGTCACAGGGGCATATGGGAGATTAGAAAAGAAGAGACTTCTGCAGCTGTGAGTAGATGCTGGCGGGGAGAAGAATACGAGCTGGTGACAACACATTTAGTATATATATATTTGTTCTTGTAAGACCTAGCTTGAAGAGAAAAGATAAACATGTGTGCTGACACTTGAACTCCTGCACTTTTGGTTTGTTATGACTGTTGGTGGGGGCAGAAAAGCTGGATTCTGCCCTGTTGGTGCCCTCATCTGTTGGGCAGTGTCCTGTTGCTTCTCTTTGTAGCTCATATGACTAGTTTTTCTTCACTCATATGTCAAGCCAACTAATGGCTGGCTTTCCACGAGCTCATATTCCTAGCTGCGTATGCCAGGTGTCTCCTGCTACTCTGCAGCTGTCTTTAGTTTCATCTTCACTACTATCCTGAGTCTGTGGCTACTTCATATAACCTGTAGCATGCTGCAAGCTTGGACTTTTGCCTTTTGCTTCTGCTTTTGTGTTATCTGAAGACCCAGAGCTGCTCATGTGTGCATAAGGGGCTCAGGTCTTTGACTGTCGTATTGTAGCAGGCTGCCTGCCAAGCTTAGCAATATTTTAAATGCTTCAAAGTTGTATCCATCATTCCTCAGATGGGTTTCCTTCACAGATATCTCTCTAGTCCACCAGCCCTGTGCTGGGCTCCTAACTAGTCCCTCTGAGGGTGGATTGTGATGGTCCAACATTGCCTGGTAGCAGCCCTTTCTGTTCTGCTTGTCTGTACCATTAGTATCTTGACTGTGTTTACTGCTGAATCCACATTTCTACTGCTTTGTGCATACCCAAGGGAAGTAGGTGCTATTCCTGTGTGCCAGTTGCTATAAATGCTAAACAATAGCATCTCTTGTTTCATGGACCTGTTATTGAAAGTCTGCATTTTCCCACTGACTTCTTTTAATTTACATCATGAGCACCAGGTCTCATTTTCTCTTTCTACTATTTCTGCTTATCAGTGTAATTCAGATTACATTAAAGCTGGCTCTACAACCCACTTGGAAGCATGCTGATTGTTGATGTAATAGTATAGTTGCAAATATGGATCTAGAATAGCTATCCTCTTTCTTTGTACACTGCAAGTCTCTGGATCTACTGGCACATTACAGATGTTCTCCTCTTCTTTGGCAGACTTAGTCTCTAAGGCTGCATCCAGATGAGCACAGATGTATGAGCACAGGTATGTGGTGCCACAGATGTGTCTGCAACACCACATACCGCACATTCTGTTGCTCTCCACCCTGCAAGGGAGCAGTGTGGAGGATTTATTTTTACCCCAGATATCCACAAAACCCACAAAAAAAAAGCAGAGTGGCACATGCGGTGGCAGCCTGCGGTGCCTAAAGCTGGAGCCTGGATGGCTGGAGCTACAGTCCACTGCTGGCCAGGCTCT
>NW_017729032.1:145306833-145313267 GCF_001723915.1 Gavialis gangeticus
AGTGACATGGCTGCAGCCCTGAGAGGCTCCTAAGACCCCAGGTAAGGCTTCTGGAACCCATCCAATGTTGGCCACAGCCTCCCCTACCACACCTGGGGTAACCTGCCATGTGTAGCACGTGTGGCATAGGCATTCCCCAGGGACAACTAGCAGCAGCACAAGGTGGTTCCCTAGGGAACCAAATGTCCATGCACATCTGGACACAGCCTATTGAACGCAGTATTTGTTTGTCTACTGTCTTATTCAGCCTGGGGTCATGGTCATACAAAACACCTCTATTGGCTATTCCTGTGTTTTGTGCATTATTTGTTCTTGTTCTTTTTTCACTTCATTGGGGCAGAGTAGGGCAAGGTAGGGGGGAAGGGAAAGCTTTAACTTTGTTTTCTCTCTGAGCACTTGCTTCTGCTGCTTGGTACAGGGTAATTTGTCTGGAAATCCAGCCTCCCTAGCAATTTAAGTCCCTGTTAGCACTGAGGTGCTTCTTTGTGTATTTGGTAATCACATTCTTACTTGCTGTGAGCTGCCACCATCAGTAGCATAATGAGTGGAGGGCGACTGGAGCACCAGCCTCTGGCACTCATTTAGAAGCTGCAGCAGGCAAGGATGCTGCCACTGCCACTGCACAGGGTGCAGACCCTAGTTGTTATATCCTTGGGTGACATATTTCATGTATCCTGCTCTGAATGGCATGAGAGAACCATATGTTGTTAACATTAATTGGTCCCTTATTGCGAAAACTATTAGCAGAGGTGCTGCAATCGTCTTTCAGCACTGTAGTCATGGGCCTAGAGAGTGACTGGTGCATCCTCCACACATTTTCCTCCAGAGGCTTTGCTCCTCCCTCCAAGTTCCTTGTGTATTACTTCATAATTAACTATCAGAGGTTGCCAGGAAGCTTAGCCAGGTTCAGCAAAGCTGACAAAGAAACATTTGGACGTAGGGTGACCATATGTCCTGGTTTGGATGGGACATTTCCAGCTGGTTGGTTCCAGCCAGTTGGTGAAAAGTCTCAGGCCAGAGTCTGGTGGGGAGGTGGAGCAGCACGGTGCACCAGGAAAGTGGCCAGACAGGCACCACTGCTTCAAGGTGGGAGTAAGGCTGGTGGACTGGAGCAGACACCACCCTGTTCACATACGGATGTCCTTGCTCTTGCACAGGAGCTGTGGTGCCTGCCTGGCTGCCTGCCTGGTGCACCATGCCGCTCCGCCTCCTCTCGGGACTCTGGCCCAGGATTTTTGACCAACTGGCCAGGACCGGGCTATGAAATCCTGGACTGTCCCAGCCAAACCAGGATGCATGGCCACCCAATCTGGATGTGAGACTTTGGCAGATGCCATCCTAGAATACTAGCTTGCAGGGGAAGTCTTCCTGGGATATGTAGTTGTGCCTAATAATGTTTGTTGGCAGGTGTAACCTGTCTAAACAATGTTGCATTCCCTCTGATCTGCAGCTGACCTTATCTAGCCTCTGCATCTGAACATTATTTGTGCATGAACACAGAACCCAACTATTACTGTGCCTATAGTGAGTGCCTCCAGGTTTATGCTGTGATGGACATTGCTACTAAGTTTAATTAATTTCTTTGTATAACTTCACACAGGCCCAGGCCTAGGCTTAAGAGAGGGTCAATTTTTAATAGCCATTTTTGTTCATATGGTTCCTTCCACCAATGCCAACCCCTGTCATACATCAGATGACCTTGGAGGATACTTGTGAAATTTTACACAAAAATGTTGAAATCTCATCTGTACCTCCTTTTTCTGCGACAAAGAAATATAAGATCTACCCCCTGGTGACTATCTTTTTCAGAGCTAACTTCTCCAATAATCCAAAGGAACTTCCCTCCTCTGGATGTGCTGGAACTTGTCAGTTCTGCAGGTGGGCCGGTGTATTGTTCACGTCTCATTAAATTTTATAGAGGCAAGGGCTTAAAGTAAAACATTTCTTAAAGCCTCAAGCAGCAGCAAATAGAATGCTCAGAACTACAAAGTATTTCATGATGTGACTATTATCTTAGGCATACCTAAGCCTTCTCAGCAGTTTACCCACAAGTCATGTCTAAAATAGATCAGAAAGACCATGGATTTTATGACCATGACCTTCAGAACCAACTGTGAAGCCATTTTTATAGTTATGCTTCATCTCTTGCATTTACCAAACTTCATCCAACAGCAGCAGCAACAAACAAACATATATTTATTAACAACCATAAAGTCCAGATGGGATGAAGATCTAGAGGTGGTCTCTAATGAATTTATTAGATACCTAGGGAATATTTTGCGGAGCATAGTATAAGAACATATGAAGGCTGTCAACCTGATCATTATTCCTGGTGACTGATAAAAGTACTCAAAGGATGAATGTGAAAATAGGGCCCAGCTTCACTGAAACACCAAGCTTGTTCTCTGAAACTTTACAGTTGCCACTTGCCAAAACATGACCATGCCACTTTAGACTCATCCTTTGTGCTCCTGAAGAGATTCTGCATCCCACCTCAACACGCTTTGCTTCTATTCTGAATTCTTCTGCTCCTCTTAGCCTATTGCTTTACTACTTCTTTATGCCCTTTGCAATTTCTTCCTTTTTATCCTACAGGTCTGGGAGGCAGAGATTTTTTGACAGAGGTTTTTCTCCTTAACCTTGCAGCATTTAGCATTTCTCCCCTGATATGGTAAGTATGTTCCCTACCTCCCTTGCTGTTCTATGTAGCCATTTTTCTTTACTTGTGAATACCATCAGCCAAGACAGAGCATGTGCCACTGACAGCTTTTCTGTGCAACTGCTGCCTGATCTTCGATGAAGCCCAACTACACCCAAACGTTTGCATTTCATATCTGCAGGGATCTACCTTTGGCCATTTTTATTTCCCACTCTCTCACTGACCAGTTGTTCACTCTGTTATCTCAGTACCACTCTACATCTTCAGTTGGTCTCTTCCATAACCTAAGTTTATCATTCAGTTCTGTCTGGCTACAAGTAAACACCTGGTTGTAGTGGAGGACTAAATTACCATGCAAACTCTCTTCCTACCTCATCAGATTTAAAGAGGAAGCAGTAGCCATTAGAAATCTGATAATGCAGATAATCTGATTGTAATCCATTTTGGCTTCCATCTCAGTAAGAGACTCTAGCCTTTCAGGAATACTGTATGTTGTTTAACTTGGAAGCAGAGCAAAAATGGACAGGCTTTAGATGTACCATAGAACCTAGTTACCTAGGTAAATAGACAATAGCTAGCTAGCTAGCTAGATATTTCAAAGCAGACTTGCCTGGAGCAGATTCCTTATAAGCTGCCTAACTGATCTCTGAGCCACCATGATCATGAGTGACATGGCTTTTAATTGGTAGGGTAACCACCCATCTTAAACTCATATATTAAACACCTACTGGTCCAAGATAACCCCTGCAGTAGACTGAGAGATCATGATAATCCTTTCCAGGGACCAGCCTGGGTTTCTACCAGCCCAAAAGCTTTCATTGCTTTCAAAGGACAATATACTCTCTGATGTTGCCAGAAGAAGCATGTACGTATAGTATACTATACACTATATACTAATGTATACACTATACATACACTACATACTAATTTATAATGGTATAATATAATATAATGTACATTAATTTCTAAAGTGTTATATATAACTAATGTCATAAAAAAGAAAATTCACATTGTCTTACTGTATTCCCATCATCCCATCATTGTTATTGGATGGTTTCTTCAGTATGTGGAGAAATATTCTTATCGGACATATTTGAAAAAAAAAGAAATTATAACTTTAATTAGTTTAGTAAACATCACTAAGAATGATGTTTTTGCAGTTCACTATGTGTTGATTTGTGATTAAAAAACCAGCAGTTCCTCTCCACCAGCAATTCCTCTCCACTTTCGAAAAAAGCCTGCTTGGAAAGCAGTTGCAAAATGCCAGGAGACCAAAATGTGACCCTGGATATCTTGAAAATGATATGGGTTGACCTTTGGGTTTGGATTTTGTTAATGACACTTTCGAGGTTCATGAAGATAGCATACAAAATCATTAGGTTACAAAAGCCCTGAGTCAGTATTTATAGACACAAGGGCTATGTTTGTCTGGTGTGAGGCCTATCACTTAATACACTATTCTGTTTGACAGCTCTAGCTTGATTACTTTTGCATTGCTGGCCGATTCTGTTCTGATTTGCATAGGTATAAGCCTGCAGTAACTTCACCGAAGACAGGTTTACATTTATGTAATTGAGCACAGAATCTGGCTGCCGGGTTTTTTTTTTAATGCAGTACCAAAAAATCCCTGCTTGTTGCCATAAATTTTGCATGATCACAGGTATAAAAGCTTCTGTGCTAAGCGCTAAAATGAATACACTTATTTTATCAGGGTCTGACACGTACAACAATGAAAAATTAGTCATTAAAACTAGCTAGTGTTCAGCTCCTTGCATGGCTGTGTAAGGTTGAAGGGAGGATCATGATGAGGCAAAAAAGGAGGAGAAAATGTCTTTTAAATCAGTTTTACCTAACATACCTAACTTAACAAACAATAAAACAGCTTACATATAATCATATAGCTGTCATATGATGTGTTATTATATAATAGAGTTAAGGTTATTTGTATGTATTCCCATACTTTAACATATTTCAATTCTTACCACTGAGTTTATTGTAATGCCTGCTGTTGAAATAATTTATGAAATAACATGTTTATTAATGATATGTTTAATTTTATAACTTATTTTTTTGCCTAGGAATAATAGGAGAAGTAACAATGGCTTCTCAATATAACCTCTCCTGCTAATCAGACACCTGCATAGGTTTTGGGTTTGAGGAGAAGGGGGAAAAGGACACATGAAAAAGAAGCATTAGTGAGAGCTGGTACTAATCAGTTGGGTAATTACCAACCATGACTTTCAGATGGGCTGATAGCCAGTTGTCTGCTCTCTGCACAGATAATCAGGTGTTTTCCCATTTAGAAGTACCATGGTATTATCCACTGACTCTTCATGTCAATTCTTGATACTCTATTACTTGTTACTTTGCATCTCAAGAAAAGGGAGACTTCATTTGGCAGTAATATTGGATACAAAATTCACTGTTCATACTTGTGATTATGGATCTTCACATCAATAAAAAGTATCCCTGACATCCTCTGACATATTAAACATATTTTCTATTTCAGAGATTGTTGTAAACCACACGAACACACATTCCAGACAAAGCAAGAGTCATTGTTTTCAAGAATTTTTTAAAACAGGAGCTCGGGGGTTTCAATAATATACATTAAAATGTTAAGTATAGGTATTGACAGACAAACCACAGAAATCGGTTTATATCAATGAAGTATGGCAAATAGATACATGCATCAAGGTAAGAGACCTAGAGGAGGCAGAGCACTTTGTGCAGTAAACTCAGATTCACGGGTCACAGATGATTTGTTAGTTCTTTCAAAGTTGTGCAGTAATAATTTATAGAACATCTCTCTCTGGCCTCTTTACTTTTGCTACACAAAACAAGTCATTTTATTAAAGTGTAACTTGCATTTTCTCACCTGTGACTTCCTACCAATCAGACTGAATTAATATGTTCCCCAATGAACTAAGCCACTGATATCTTTCTAAAAATAAAGTTTCTTCTCCCTTTTTTTTCTCCTTTCCCTTCTGTGAGGTGTTTCATAGTTTCATAGTTGGTAGGGTCGGAAGGGACCTAAGCAGATCATCAAGTCTGACCCCCTGCCCTGGGCAGGAAAGAGTGCTGGGGTCAAATGATCCCAGCTAGATGTCTATCTAACCTCCTTTTGAAGACCCCAGGGTAGAAGTGAGCACCACTTCCCTTGGAAGTTGCTTCCAGATCCTAGCCGCCCTGACTGTGAAGTAGTGCCTCCTGATATCTAGCCTGAATCTACTGTCCATCAACTTATGGCCATTATTGCTCGTTACTCCTGGTAGTGCTTGGGGGAACAGGGTCTCTCCCGTCCCCCCTGGTAAGTTTATAGACGGCCACCAGATCCCCCCTCAACCTTTTCTTGTGGAGACCGAACAGGTTCAGGTCCTGTAGCCACCTCTTATAGGCCTGCCTTGCTGCCCCCGATCATGCGAGTGGCCCTCCTCTGGACCCTCTCAATGCTGTCCACATCCCTCCTGAAGTGTGGCATCCAGAACTGGATGCAGTATTCCAACTGCGGCCTGACCAATGTCGCATAGAGGGGGAGGATCACCTCCTTGGACCTGCTCGTGATGCATCTATGGATGTATGACAAGGTGCAGTTAGCCTTCCTGACCGCATCCCCACATTGTTGGCCCATGTTCATCTTGGAGTCAACAATGACTCCAAGATCCTTTTCTTCCTCTGTGCTGACAAGAAGGGAGTTCTCCAGCCTGTAGGTATGCTGCTGGTTCTTCCTCCCCAGGTGCAGTACCTTGCACTTCTCAGTATTGAAACCCATCCT
>NW_017729032.1:145313331-145338390 GCF_001723915.1 Gavialis gangeticus
CTATAGTTTTCTGGGTCCTCCTTCCTCCCTTTTTTGAAAATGGGGACCACATTGGCCCTTTTCCAGTCTTCTGGCACCACACCAGAGTACCATGAATGCTCGTAAAGCTGTGCCAGGGGTCCTGCAATGACCTCTGCTAATTCCTTCAGCACTCTGGGGTGGAGATCATCAGGACCAGCTGATTCGAACACATCCAGTCCCACCAGAAGTTCCCTAACTAAGTCCTCACTGACCTTGGGCCTCACTGTACCTCCTCTGGGACCATTGGGGATCCCGGTGGGGGTATCTGTACCTCATGTTGTATCTGTGTTGTATCTGTACCTCATGATGGAGAAGTAGACAAGAGGGTTGAAAAGATTATTTTCCAACATGAATGTGTGTCAAATGTCAACTGTTCCGGCTGCCCCCTTACTGTAAACACATTTTTGTCCATGGACTTAATTTCAGAAACAAGTGATTTTGGTATTTGGCACTGCATTTTTATATAGCAGTATCCCTTGACCTGTACTATTTGCATGGTGAGCTAATCCTCTTGTGATAGCCATGTACAGTTCTTCAATTCCCTGAGGCTTAAGGTGCCTTCCAGCGTAAGAATGCATTCAGAGTTCAGCCATAATGCATAAGTAGGGACCTGCTTAAATCATGACTACACAAAGGGTTTTTCGTGGCCTGCTTGTGGCATGCAAAGTTGTTTTTGTAGGCATTTTGCAGTGGCCCCACCCCTCAGTGCTAATTGGTGGAGCGATCTTTCCCCTTAGCGCTGATTGATGGATAGGGACAAGGAGGTAGCTACTGTCTTGATTTCTGGCTGCCCTTTGTGCTGCCCTGCTCCTTGTTGCTGATTGGCAGAGAGGGCCCGATGAGGGGGAGGAGGGACAAGGGGACAGCTGCTATCTTGTCTGCTGCCCTTTGTCCTGCCCCGCCAGCTAATGCCTTCCCCTCCCAACAGTGAGGACTGCTGGCTCCCACTAGGGAGCCAGCATTTTATTTTTATTAAGTTTTTTGTTGTTGATTTTGCAGATTTTGTGGACATTCCTGGATTTTGCAGTTTCTATGAAATCCATGAAATCATGAATTAAGTAGGTCTCTATACATAAGACTTGTATACTCCCTGTGCCTCCTATACCACAGCCTGGGTGAGCCTAATATCAAGTAATAGAAGCCTATGATGAACTGAGGACTTTCCTTGAAGATTACTCGAGTTCTGTCAGTGGCAGAAGGGAACAGTCCTGATCTTAGGAGTTCCTGATGGGCAAGTCAGGGATGACAGACCCATCAGTTCCTCAGTCTCCAAGTTGACCTATTAAAGACTAATGAACAGGGAGCCAGAACCATAACTGGCTAGTATTGCACTCTGGGCAGTACAGAGCCCCCTCCCACTGCACCTTCTTCCTTTCTGCCCTGGCTCCAGAGCAGAAGCAACCTGAGGTTTGCTGGTGCAGGGGAGTGGGAGGAAGGGGTGTGGAGATGTCACGTCCCAGAGAAGGAATTCTACTTGATTAACACATTAAAGAGCTACTCAACACAGCTCACAAAGACACTCTCATGGACCCAGAGGGACAGACTTCCATCTCCTGCTCCCTCTGTGAAAAAATGAAGTTTATTTCCTACCTATGGGGAGTTTTTACCATCTTGTACCATCTACACTTTTCCCAGAGCCTGATGAAGGGACTTTGATCCCGAAAGCTTGCAGAAAAGGACAATTTTCTTGCCATTTTCCAGTTGGTCTAATAAAATGTATCATTTTGGAACCAAGAGTTCTAGTTTTTTGCATGATCGTTAGAACACTTCTGCCAGGGGCTTCTGAACATCTGTACTTAGCCTTAATGACCTCTTAATAAAGCCAGTGAAGACCGAGAAGTATTTGTATTTGTGAAAAGTAATTAAATATCAGATACATGCTTTAAGGAATTAACATCAGCTGGACAGTTGTATTAAAAAAAAATCCACTCCCACCTGGTTAGCTAGCTGAATGAAAGCGTCAGGGAAAGTCTCAAGGCTTTAAACTGTTTTAGATAGAACTGTCAATATAGAGCTCTGTCTGTTGTGACTGTTTTTTCAGTCGGCTTTTGTTAATTATTTTCTCTTCTTTTCTTCCCATTTCCATCTTTATTACAAAGTTTCTGCATACTTCTAACAACAGCATTAGCCACTGGTGGTACCAAGCAGCAGTCCTTGAAGGCATCCTCACACTAGGGTCCTGCAGTGCTGGCTGTGTTGTGCCAGCACTGTGCTTTTTGAGCTCAGTGGGGCAAAGTGGCATTAATATGCCCTGCTTGAGTTTTTTTCACCCTAAGGTGGCATCTGCCCTGTAAATGACCCTGTTTTATATTGTGCCAAGATACAGAAAGCTATTACTTTCTAAAGTACAGATATTATTACTAAGTTAAAGGAAATCAATGATTTTTTCCTCAGTTTTCTATTTGTTCTCTCATTGTACTTTTGTGTGTGTCTGAGCACTTGTGTGTGAAATAGAGAAAGATCAATAGAGAGAAACCCCATACAGACTTACACTTCCATTTTAGTGATGGTCGGGATATTTTTTATCTGATTTTCAATTAAGATGACATCAGAAGTGACAAAAAATAATAATGGTTAAAGCTCCAGATAAGGTAAGTTCTTAAATAGAAAGAGGATGTTTAGGAGGTTTAACTTCTTAAATCCCTCCAATCTTCTTGCAAAGTACAATATTATTCCAAATGTTTCTAACAATTTTTATTCAATGTATGTTAGGGCCAAATAGCCAACACCTGTATCTGACACATTACCTGTATATTTCACATGCAATACCTAACTAAAGATTATTGCTTTGTCTTTTTCAAATTAGTTTCAATAGAAATAAATCTATCACAAATATTCATGTTAATTTACACATTTTTGTCTCCCTTCTGGTGCCTAGGCACAAAAAGGCACGGATATATATTTACCAAACTGCTGCCTTTCTAAATGGTGAATCTACTATCAGACAAGCTTTCTGTCATAAATACTGTTATTAAATGCATGAAACTATCGATCCAAGTTTTGCTTTCCTGAGAGGCTGTTTTCTCTGTAACAAGTGATGGTTCTGATTTGATTGCAAACTAGGCTGAATTTCAAAATCAAACTTTCAGCACAGAAAGAAAAATATATAAAACTCTCCCCCCTTCCCCCCAAACCACCACTGTGTTGTACATTAGTTGACTTAAGTCTCCAAGAGGTGGGTTTTTTCATGCCCTAAAACAGAAAACAAAAAGGGTGCTGGATTTCTGTTAGCTTGTTTTCCTTAAGGACATCACACTACAGATGCTGCTATAGGGATTGCTTGCTGCTGTAATTTGTAGAAAGGAGCTCTCTTAATTATGCTCAGAGTTTATTGCGCCTGTGTGTGTGTGTCTGTGCCTGTGAGTGTATGCAGAGAGCTAGAGAAAGCTGGCTGTACTACCTGAATAGCTATTGAAAGAGTGAGACTTCTCAGTTCCTGCTTCATTACTGGGTAGCAGCTATTCCAGTGTGTGAGAGCCTAACTGCATTCTCCCATCGAAAAGCCCTTGGTAAGTGCCCTTAGCTGACAGAGCAGCAGATTAACTCAGCAAAACGAAAGAGGCGGGGGCGGGGAGGGAATAGATAGTCTGTGTGCAGTTTAAGAATAATTAGATTTCAAAGATATTTGTAATAAATGTGTTGAATCTTTTCCTGTTTTGCTGGAATGAAAAAGAAATTGTGTGGAGTGTTTTATGAGCTTGAGAGCAACATTAAGTAAATTCAGTAGTGCTTGAAACAGACCTGAAAAAAATTACTGGAGATGAGATTGGTAATGCTTCTCAAAACCGCAAGTCTTTCTTTTTTTTCCTATTGCTTTCATCCTGCTTTTTTCCCCTCTTTATTGAGCCTCTTTAATAGGCTCAGAACAGAGAAACTATGTCTTCTTGCTGATTGATGGCTTTTGAAATGTAGAACTTTTAACAGAGCGGGGATGACAGCTGCTGATAAAGAGGAGATACATATGCTTTTTCATTTGCATGGATATAATTTTACGTGTGTCTGTTGCTTACTGTGCAGATTTAGTATGCTCAAGAAAAGTAGAAAAGAACTAGGGAATCGACATTTATTGCTCAAGACTCTGATGTGTGTGCTTGTTAAATGTGCTTGTATCACATGTTTTGTTAGTCATCTGGCTGCTAAGTGGTGCTGTCCAGATAGCTTATTTCATTATATCCAACAGAGTATATCCTACACTCACAGACATACTCATTTTATTTACCTATATCCCATGGGTCAAATTCATTAGGCTCAAGACCAAAGTCTAAAACCTAGCAGAAAGGTCAGGTAATGTCTTTTCCAGCCTAGAGGAACAAAAGTAACATGAATGATAGATTTGAATGGCACAGCTATCACAAGTTTCGGATGAATTAGAATTGTGAGCATTCTGCTTTGAAAGGTGTTGGTGAGTTACAATGGGGATAGACTAGATGCTCTTGGTTAACAATACAAGGCATAATAGAACGATTGTCTCCTAGCTGAATCAAAGTCTACTCCTTTGAGGAGTAAGTTTAATCTCAAAAGAGACACTGGCAGGATCAGTGACCATCAGTCTAGTTCAGATCTTTGCTGGCCACAGTTGTGCCTTGGATAGTAGAGATGGTATATATTTATAATGACCAGAAGGAGGGCTGTTCCTTATATTTTAAAACTATGCATTGGTGATCTGAGACAGCTACTCAGTGTCCCCAGTCATCTTTTTCTCTGCTTCTGAGCAAACATGATAGATCTACGGATTAGCTTTTAGGTTTGCAAGGGTTGCTTTCAAGATAGCATGGGTAAATTTACATTTCCTTGTACAGGTCAAAAGAAGCATATATTGATTTTTTTTTTCTCCAACAGACTTTATCTTTAGTGTTTATTAAGGAGCAACTTTTTAGAAGCCAGCAGAAGAATTCAGCTCAGCTCAGCAGCAGTGAAGTAAAAAAATGCTGTTTCCTTAAGCTCAGTAATTTTACTTTAAATTGATAAAGGAATCATTGTGATGGGTGCAGGCTGCTAGAGAATTGATAAGTGAGCTTGTACAACTAGTCGCTATAGGTTTTATAAATAGGATGACTTATGTGCCAAGTCACATATTCCGGGTTTTCAGATGCAGCATTACTCTGTCAATAGCAAACCAAATTGTTGCTTAAAATGCATCATTGCCTAGGACATTTAGTGCATTAAACATATTACTTTAGAGCAATAGACAGAATAATAATAATTTAAAAAATGAAATGGAGTACATTTATGTTGCATTTGTGTCTAACTTCCATCTATGCTTGTTGCTGGAGAGCTCCTAAATACAATTATGCAATGCCTTTTATTTTCTTCGCCATTGTAGTCTGGCTTTACTTTCATGTACGAAGGAGCAAAAGTACTATGATGAAAAAGAATTTCAGCAGAAGGGCAACTTAGAACCATAGAAAGCCAGGTCATCCTATCTGTTGCTGTGGCTCATCCTGCATATTGAATTCACACTTGAACATATTATTAATGAGGTGATTTTGCCATGGTCCTTTCAGCTGCCCATCTATCAGCATGAATCTCAAAACAATCTGAAATAAAGCAGGATTGTACCTGGGTGGTTCATCATATGTATACCAGTAAACACTTTATTTAAGTTCTTCAGGCTCAAGAGCAAACGAGTCCCTCATTTTCAGAGGGCTAGATCCTGATTCCTCAGACTTATTGAGCAGAACCAGACTCTGTGAGCAGTCCTGCTCATTACAAAACTACTCCTTACTAAGTAAAGGACTGGTCAGCACAACGAAGGTCAGCTGAACCTGGCCTTGGATAAGAAGAATCTTTTATATATAACATGAAGTGTGACATTACAGCAGGCTGTGGCTAGCCTGTGGAGGCCCACCTCCACCTGTGACTACTGCCCCTGTATAACCTGGGATTCGAGCTTGCCTCCAAGGGGATTGGAAGTGACATTATGCTTGGAGAGGTGGCACTATGAATGGAGGTGCCCTTGTTCATGTCTTCTTCACAGCAGAAGGCAAGGCACATCTGAGAGAAATTTACCCACATTCAGAAGGATGCCCCCCTGCACCTGTGCATTATGTAGCCAAGGAAGTTCTGGCTAGTATATACTGCCTCCAATTCCAGGCTGTTCATAAACCATATATTTGGCCCATGATTATAGTTGGTGCCGGTCAAAAAACTTGTACATTGGAGGGGAAGGAGAGTATTTTCATTCAAAAATCAAATTTGGACAATTTGGTAAAAATCGGCTGTCTTCTTATTCTGTAACAGAAAATCAATGTGAATTCTGTTGCACATAATGATTTAACTCCCCTGCTTTACTAACCACAGAGCAGAGTTGTTCCCTACCAATGTTGCATCATTGTCCAATAATGTTATTCATATACAAAATCTTCAGACTCAGCAAATATAAACCACAGGGATTTAAACATTTATCCGGGACAACCTGGGATTTCTTCAGAAATTCGCTATTACTTTTTCAGCTTGAATTGTTCCCTCTTTCTCCACCTTTCTCCATTCCATCAAGGATTACAGTTCAGGAGCAGAAAACCCTAAATAGTCAAGCATGGACAAAGAGCTCCTTTAAATTATATTTTTATTTTATCATACTTGTATATGTTCCAAGATACCTGTTCCCATCCCCCCTTGGACTATATGTATCAAAGCTATCTAGGCATTTCAGTGACCATGGCTGAGATATAATGAGGGTGCTCAGTGCATCCCTGGGTGGACAAGGGGTAACTGTTTTCAAAGGGTATCCCTGATGTGGGGTGCCTTGTGCATGTACAAGTAGTCTGCAGATATAGTTACAGAAATCCTACAACTGCGTAGCCCAGCCTAAAGGACAAGTCACTGACAGAATGCATACTGTTCTGCTTAAACATCCCCATACACTCACCCTTCAAGCTCCTTCCTCCCTCTATCCCCATTGCCTGATCTCTCCCTTGTTGCCTGATTTAATTTGGGAGCGCTTTGGAGCAGGCACTGTACCTTCACTTACTATGGTACATGCACATCTCTAGTGCTGAAAATGGATGTATTAAATATTTAAAAACAGCTAGAGCTATCCAGGGCTTGTGAAAGATTGTGCCTTAATAAACAGGTCACGATTTTTCCTTTTACTGTGACCCCTTGGACCTGGTGGCTGCTCATGTCTGTGTTCAGAAAATCCACTAAACCACTCTTCCATGTGTTTTTTGTAATGCCACCTATGGCAGGAATTGAAATCAAAGTTCCTGCTTTCTTTCCATCTAGCAGGGTTATAGTAAGGACAAAAAGACCTTTAAAAGCAGTGATGATAGGCTTTATTTTTCAAGAGGATTCTTTACTAGCAGTTATGGAGACTTTCAATGTGACAGCTGTGTGATAAAAATTACATAAAAATTGCTTTTGTTAAATTCACGATGAGTGTGGGATTAACACGCTAGGGACAGAAGTTACACGTAAACTGTTTTAAGTGATCAGAAACTTGTTTATATGTCCAGTGCACATAAACAGGTTTGAAAATGGATAAAACTGGTTTAACTAAACCTGGCTGAATGTAGTATCAGACTTAACTGATTGAGGTCAAACCACTATATGGAACTTCTGTCCCAAACCCCTTCCTGGTTTAAGTTAAATCAGAGTCCCCCAGCATGCTCTGTAGCCCTGGCCTGGGCTGTGCTATCTGCTCCAGAGAGCAGGGCTAGTCCCATACCTCGGCTCTCTAGCTGGAGCAGGGGCGGGGGCATGGCCAGATGCCAGTCTGTCATGCCCCCCTGAAGCAAAGGGGGAGGATGGAGCTTATTCCCCCCTCCCTCCCCTTTTTCACCTGCATTGGGCCATGCCTGACAAGGATCCTGAGAGGGGCAGCAGCTCCATGCTGTCTCAGGGACTGCAAGCCTCTTCCCAGTGTGGGGCCTGAGAGGGGCTGTGCTGCAGGTGGGCGCGGGGTGGGCAGAGCTCACCCAGGCTGGGGTCTCTGCAAGCCAGGATGGCAATTTAAACCCCTCCCCAATCATACTCAGGCCTGCCGGGACCTGGCCATGCCTCTCCCCCAGTTCAGCTTCCCTTGGCCACTGTGGAAAGCAAGGGAGAGATCATTTTAACACCCCCCAGCTTCTGGCCTGAGTCACTGCAGGCATGTGCCTGCATTTCCGGAATAAAAAGGGAATATTTATTCACTTGCAAATTGGTTCAATCTATACAGGTTAGATGAACCTGCAAAGATTGAATCAATTCAGGCCTGGGCTTTTTCAATGCCTGTACTTAGCTCTGGAGGCACATGGACACCACAGTGTTGGGTGTAAATGTATAATGTATGTTAGATTTGAGACAGTTTTCTAAGTTGCATTTCCACCATACTTTCACTTACAGATTCTACAAAAGACCAAAGTTATACTGGGGACAATTTTAGAACACAAATACAGCTCAAGACCTCTGTGCATTTCCCCATCCCGGAGAAAAAAGATTATAGGATTCTATTACTATTAAAAACAAAGAAACAAATATGAGGCTTATACCAGGAAAACAATATAGAGGATCTACCTGTCCCTTTCATTACAGCATTGTGTTAACAGTGCTTCAGAAAGTCATGACAATTTTGAAATAAAACCATTTTGTGTGCAGTGATCTTTTACGGGACCACATCATTTCTGTACAGAGTTGTAAATGACAGGTGCATTCATGTAACCATCCATGTTTCCCACTGTAGCCCCAAAGAGTTTTCCACTCATTGCACAGAAAATGGTTTTGTTTTGAAATTGCTGTTACTTTCTGAAACACTCTTATATTTTAAGCAGGTGAAATTAAAAGAAAAGAAAGGCAATTAAAATAGTAATTAGATGGATCTGCAGGCCACAAAGGGCAGGGCCAGCTCTAAAACAGTGGGAACCATAGTCTACCATCCCCTTTTTTAACCAAGAAAAGCCTTGGTGACCAACTGGAGTTTTCAATGAGAAACTATGGCAGAACATGCCCCAGGACTATAACAGATGCTAGTAAAGTAGCTATTTTCCATGAAAAGGAAGTTAAGGCATTGTAGCATATGCTATGCTGATTCATGTCTTACAAAATATCATTTCATATAGATATATTTGGTAAATGCAATGGGAAGGCATCTGATTCTTTGGAAAATGCATTTAACTGCAGCATTAGCTACTTGCATGTCATTCTTGACAAATGCTTATATGCAATATTTTTAATTTGGTGCCATAGGACTAGAGGAGTTTTGGAGAAATGCTTTTCACTACTTTTTCTGAATATCTTAAAAGATACTACTTGCAAACATAAAACATTGGTAAACAATTCTTTTTATGGTGGTCTGACCTTGCATATTCAGTTCCTAGTATTCTCATAAAGTAGTAAAATTCCTCATCCCCCGCAACAGTCATACTTCTTTTTCTACAACCATTTGTCCAGTTGTTCTACTTAAATTGTAAACTCAGAGGAGAGAGTGCTATTTATATGGATTATACATGAAGCACCTACACAGTCAAGCCTTTATCTGACTTGAGGCCTATAGGCATTAACTGTAATAAAATTAATAATACATTCCACACTTGGCACTAATTGACATCCTTGTTGTTAGTCTCAGCCAGTGACTTCATGATGCCAATGATCTGTAGAAGTGGTCCCCCTAGAACACTGAGCCAAGTAATACTTGAGGGAGAGGTGTTATTGCCTGTGTGGTAGCCACAGAGGATTTCAGTTTTGACATCTATTAATTTGACAACTTTTACAAGTAATAAATTCCACACAAAAAAGGGTTTGAGGAAAATAGAGAAAAGAATAACAACGCCAATTCTGGAGTCAAAGACTCTGGAAATGTGTGTGGCAATTATATTGAGCAATACAGATTTCATTTGCAGTTATATTGGCTGTGCAGGACTGACAACATTTAAATACTTGTTTTTGACAGCTAACCAAGCTGAGGTGAATCAGAAATTGTATGTGGACAAGTACATGCGCTGACAAGATATATTCCTAGAGCATTTTTTCCCTGGCCAGCATCACACTCCCTTTGACAGCTAGCATCTTCAGTGAAATTCACCAAAAAACAATCAAAACAAAATGGGATATCTCCTCTACAAGGCTCTTATAACTCCTGCCTTTTGCTCTGTACTAGGCCTGGGGACAGGCTGCCCAGAGTAAGAGATGATTTTGTATACCTCAGTGGATTTAAACATCTATTTGCAGTATTTCATTGCAAAACATGGTAAAAAGCCTTAAAGGGTGCATGCCTTCCTTCTCCTGTTGAGACCAGACAAATAAATACAACAGGACTTCTCTCACCTGAAGCCCTCTAGAAAAATTCATTGTGTAGCATAACCTCACTGATATCAGTGGAGTTATATTTGGTAGATATGGTTCATGGGCCATGTCCCCACAAGGAGGAATGTGTGGTTTGTGGTGCCTCAAAAAACAGTGTACATGGTTGCAGTGTGGACCAGCTGAAACCAGAGCCTGCCCAGCCAGAGCCAAACTCCAAGCTGCTGGCCAGGCTCTGCATGCCTGGATTGCCACCACTGCAACCCCAGGGTGGCCCCCAGAATCACTGGTATGGCTTCTAAGGCCTGCCCAGGTGCTGACCTCAGCCTCCTTTACCCCACCCTGGGCAATTTGCTGCATGCCAGAGTGTGCATGCAGAGATGTGCCTGGGAACAACTAGCAATGACACAAATATGTGCCACTGCCAGTTGTCCCTGGGGAAACACATGTTCCCACTCATGGGGATGCGCCTATGGGGTTCAAAAATGAATTGACCTTTCACTTCACATCTGCTGTGTGAAGTGACTGTGTATTTTCAATAGATACTCCTTTCATCCTGAAATCATCCCAGTATGTGGCAAGCACAGAGTTGGCATGGGAGTATGCCACAAGCATTCAAGAGCATGGGGCAGTCCAATATGCTTGCTATACTTGGCTATAAAAATAGTCAGCTGGGGTCAGTGGTAGCAGATACAAGTTCACAAAGCCCAGAAAAAGGGAAAGGCAAGGAATCAGAAAACAGACCTGATCAAGAAGAAAGAAAGAAAGAAAGAAAGAAAGAAAGAAAGACTTTTGACTTTTAAGAGACGTTTATTCCGGGAAGGGTGACAAATGGTGGGCAGTAGAAATTATGTACAGTTTGGTCCAAGGATCTGGGCCTCGAGGACAAGGCCTGGGCTCATGGTCTGCAAGGCCTGCCCGCACACTTTAGACAAAAAAACAAAAAAACACAAAAACACAAAGAACAAAAGAAGTATTTACATATAGACATATATACAGTTCTTGCCAGTGGAGACACCCAGGGGGGCCTCAGGACATCAGGGGTCAGCCTGCCTGGACAAAGCCCAAGGTCTCACCTCGCTGGGTGCGCCTCTGCACCTTGAGGAGCTGGTGGTGTCAGAGGGCAAGGAGCAGGCGTCCCGCCTCGACATGGCACAATGCCCCGTCAATGGCCCAGCTTTCCTCAAAGGTGGACACTGTCAGCCAGAGGACTGCATGCTCGAATTCAAGAGAGAGGCAGGCCCGCACCAGCAGGCAGAAAAGCTGCAGGGTGTCGTGCATCCCGGTCCTGGTGAGCCAGTTTCACTGGCTCTTCAGGGTGGCCATCTTGGCCTGGCCCACCAGGAAGTTGGCCAGGCTGACTGTGGCCCGCTCAGCCGCCCGGTACAGGAAGGAGTAGATGTAGGTTTCCTCTGAGAAGTTCTGGCCCAGTGCCCAAAGCAGCACCCCGAGGGCAGCAAAGAGCAGCTGCAGCCAGAGGCACTCGAGGAAGGCATGGAAAATGTCCTCTTCCAGCACCCCCAGGCAGAAGGGGCAGACCGCTGACACCACCGGGTCCAGGTGGCGCACAAAGGTGCCAGTGGCCAGGATGCTGTGCACTAATCTCCACTGGAGGTTGCCGATCTTCTTGGTGGTGGGTGCCTTGTACAGCGTGCGCCATGCTGGGGTCCCGGGCCATGCTAGGCACCGCCGCCACACGGTGTTGGGGTGGCTGGCCAGCACCTGGGTGTGCCAGGTGCGCACCACCCACGCATAGAGTCCCTTCTGGGGCAGCGTGCCAAAGGGGCAGCCCATATTGCTGCTGGGGGGCACAGGGAGCCTTAGCAGTGTGTTGGGCCTGTCAGCCAGCTCACTGGCCACCGCTGGGATGACTGGCAGTGGTGGGAAGGTGTCACCTGTGGCGTCTGTAGTGGGAAGGACCTGGTGAGCCTGGAGGTAGCTTTCTGGGGTGGTCGCTGCTTCTGTTGGGAGGGCAGCCCTAACGGTGTGCAGAAGCCGGCCCACGGTATGGATGGAGCACAGTGCCATCCAGGCAGCCAGGGCTTTGGGTGACAGCCAGCCTGACTGAGCAGGGTCCAGGAGGTGCCCCAGGCAGGTGGTGTGTGCCTCAATGAGAGCAGCCATGAGGCTGGCGGAGGCCAGACTCAGCATGACATGCTGCAGGGCCAGGTTGTGGACCAGGGGCTCCTGAAGCACCTGCGGGAAATGCAGGCGCCTGGCTTGGGGACAGAGATGGAAGGCAGCCCGCCAGGCCCGCACCATGCTGCGGTAGAACGGGAGAAGGACCACCCCGTTCAGGAAGGTGAGGTCCAGCATAAAGAGCTCCTGGTCAAAGACAAGGGCCCCCACTCGGTGCAGGAACCAGCACACCAGCTGCTGCCATGGGAGGTGGCCCTTGGCATACAGGAGCCGCTGGAGAGCTTGCAGGCGGTAGGCGGCCACCATGCTGGCCAAGTCCATCAGGCCCTGGCCTCCCTTGGTGGTGGGCAGGTAAAGGGCAGCTCGCGGGAGCCAGTGGCGTCCATCCCAGAGGAAGTCCACTAGGAGCTGCTGCAGTCTCTTGAGTAGCTCCAGTGGAGGGTCAGGCATGACGCAGCGATGCCACAGGGTCTCTGCCACCAGGTTGTTGGTGACAAGGACCTGGCCACGGTAGGAGAGGGCAGGCAAGTGCCAGCGCTGCAGGTGGGTCTCCACTCCCTCTGCCAGGTTCTCCCAGTTGCGGGCTGCAAAGGTTGGTGGCCCCAGGAACACTCCCAGGGCTTTGAGGCCTTCCTGGTGCCAGGCGAGGCCCCCCAGCAGGTCCAGAGGTGGCTTGCCGGTCCACGTCCCAAGCAGGAGCATGTCGCTCTTGCCCCAGTTGATGCGGGCTGATGCAGCGAGCTCGTAGGTGTGTTGGCAGTCCACCAGGGCCTGCACATCTTCCTGGCTGCCCAGGAAGACTGTCACGTCGTCCGCATATGCCGTCAGCCGGATGGGGGGGCCGGTGATCAGGCCCGGTGCTGGTGGCAGGGCTAAGCTGGTCAAGCGATGTCGCAGAGCGTGGAGCAGCAGTTCAGGACCCAGAGGGCCCAGGACCCAGGTACAGGACCCAGAGGGCTGCCATGAAAAGAGGCCCGAAGCCAAAAGCCTCGAGGGTGCCGAGCAGGTACCGGTGGTCAACACGATCGTAGGCCTTCTCCTAGTCCAGGGAGACCAAGCTGATGTCCAGGCCAAAAAGCTCCGCAGCCGTGAGCAGGTCACGCAGCAGAAACAGGTTGTTCTTGATGGTCCTGCCCGGGACACAGTAGCTCTCCTCCAGCCCAATGACGGAGGCCATGATGGTGCAGAGATGGTTCACCAGTGCCTTCGCTAGGATCTTATAGTCAGTGCACAGAAGGGAGACGGGCCGCCAGTTCTTAAGGCAGCCCAGATCCCCCGTCTTGGGCAGCAAGGTGAACACTGCCCGGCAGCAGCTGGTCAGCAGGGCCACTTCAGTAAAGCTCTTGTGGAAAACACGGAGGAGGCTGGGCCCAAGGAAAGGCCAGAAGGCTTTGTAAAATTCTGTGGGCAATCCATCCAGGCCCGGGGTCCTGCCCAAGGCAAGTCCCCTCACAGCAGCCTTGAGTTCTGCCAGGGAGATTTCGCACTCCAGGACCTCGACCTGCAAAGCGCCGAGGCATGGCAGGTCCTTATGCAGCTGCCGAGCAGCCTCCGGACAAATGGGGTCAGCTGCAAACAAGTCCTGATAGAAGGCGACGGCATGCCCTCACACTTTGCCCGGGTCCGTGAGCAGCTGTCCCTCTGGGGTCTGGAGATGGTCCCGTGTCTTTGCCACAGCCTGCCATCTCTCCAGGCCGAAGAAGCAGCCGGTTGGGGCATCGGCCTCTGCCAGCTCCTGGCAGCGGGCACGAACCCGCGCACTGTGGGCCGCATCCTTCACCAGCTCCCACAGGCATTTCTTGCGGGACCGGAGGCTCTCGAGGAGTGCTGCATCATTGCCTGCACCGAGCAGGGCTGCCTCAAGCTCCACCACATCCTCCTCCAGCTCCTGGGTGCAGCAGCGGATCTCGCTTGCCGCCAGCTGGGAATACTGCTGGCAGAATGCCTAAATCTGGGTCTTCCCCATGTCCCACCACAGTCGCCAGGAGGGGTAGTCTGCTCGCACAGCCTCCCAGCTCCTCCAGAGGTGGGCAAAGCTGTCCCCGAAGTGGGTGTCCTGTAGCAGGCTGATGTTGAGGCACCAGCAAGGGGCCCGCTTGCGTGCTCTGCCAGGCAGTCTCAGTTTGCAGCAGACCAGGGTGTGGTCCGAAAGGCCCGACGGGATGATGCGGCTGCTGCGTAGTAACGGCAGGTGGTGCTGGGTGATGTAAAGGTGGTTGAGGCGGGCCATGGCGATCTCACTGGCACTCATCTTTGCCCAGGTGTATTGGCGCATGTCAGTGTGGAGGACCCACCAGGCATCGATGAGATCCGCTGCCTCCAGCACGGTCTGCAGCTTGTGGACTGAAGGCAGATGTGGCTCCAGCCCCGTCTGGTCTAGCAGTGCATCGACGGTGCAATTGAAATCCCCACCCACGAGGAGCAGGTCGTTGTTCTCGCTGGCGTCACGCAGGAGGTTGCCCAGGGTCTCTAGGAAGGCTACCCTTTCTCTCCTGTTGGTGGGCACATAGACGTTGATGAGGAGCAAGCTCTGGTGTGCCAGGGTGACATGGACGGTCAGCAGCCGGCCAGGAACAACCTCTCGTGCCACCGCCAAGTCATACTGCAGCTGCGGTGAGAGGAGGGTCGCCACTCCTGCGCTGAGGTTGGTACCATGGCTCAAAAATAAGCGGCCTCTCCAGGCAGCGTGCCAGTCAGCTTGGACATACATGTCGCTGTGCGTCTCCTGGAGGAAGGCAGTTGCCAGCCACTTTTGCTGCAAGCCCTCCAGGATGGCTGTCCATTTCACTGGGTCTCTGCAGCCGTTGGTGTTTTAGCGAGGCAATGGTGGTAACCACCATGGGCAGGAGAATAGAGAGGAAGGGTAGGCAGGGTACTGACGGGAGAGAAGGTGACAGAGCTGGGCAAAAACCACAGAGACAGGGGAAGGCCTATTCTTGTCTGACCCTATTCTGTGGGCCCGCCTCAGCCTCACACCTCCCTCACCCGGGTCACCAGCTTCTCAAGCTGGAAGGTATGTTGACGCTTGCCCGGGTCCCGGTGCATGAGCCTCGCCGTGTGACTAGTGGCATGGACAGACTGCTCAGGGTCCGGGCATCATTGCCAGATACTCTCTGCCACAATTTTCTGGCCCTTGGTCTGGTCTAAGAGGTTAAGGGGGCCTCCATAGCTGGGGGCCACCCAGGGTGGGTTCTCCAGAAGGAGCTGGATGTTGCCGACCAAGAACCAGCAGACTGTACTCTGGGAGGGGACCTCCTGGTGAGACTGGTGAAGGTGCCCTCAATGGCCAGGCTCCCTAGCAAGCCCTCTTCAGCATCTGGGTTGTGGACTGTCTCCAGCAGATCGATCCCCATCCACTTTGGGGGGCAAATGTTATCCCGCTACCAGGGCCGCTTCCAGCGCTCGAAGGGCAGGCACTCCAGCTCCTCCACATCGGCCTTGGTGGGCAGGGGAGCGGGCGGGGGGGTGGCAGCACCCTCTGCTGTCTCCTGTGCCTGATACTGGGGAGGCAGCACTCTCTCTCTGCCTTGCCACTCACAAGCCCCATGAGCTGGGATGGGGGTGAAGGGTTGCCAGACGTTGCTGGGACAACCTCAGTCCTGGCCTGAGGTGCTGGGGTTTCCGGGGGGAGCAGGCAGGGCGGGGTCAGGTTCCCTGGCTACATTTTCCCCGGTGCTGTCAGGCAGGCCCCAAAGGGGAAGGCGCTCCTTTTGAAGCTCCTTTTCACTTCTTGCTCTTAGCTTTCTTAGGAGCAGCCAGCACCTCCCCTGAAGGGGACGGGCCAGGCTGCTTGGGGTTCACCACCTCCGAGTCCACTGCCTCGACTGAGGCAGGGGTGGAGGGAAGTGTAGGGAAGGTCTCTGTTGCTCAACCTGATGGGGCCCCAGCGCCTGAGACACTAGCCACCCCAGGTGGAACTGGGACAGGGAGGCACTGGGAGGACTCCCCAGCCCCTCCACCAGGCGGGGCATCAGTCATGACAGGGACAGGAGAACCCTGGGAGGACATCCCAGGCCCCCCCCTGGGTGGCACGCCAGCACAAGAGGGGTCGATCCCCCCGGATGGAGTAGGGGTGGAGGGGGGCTTGGAGGATCTCCCAACCCCACCCTTTGATGAGGTTCCCACACCAGAGGTGGATGCACCATCCCCCCGTGCAGGTGCTGCAGCCGGTGCCCCGGCTGACTGCCTCAGTGGGCACTGGACAGTCAGGTGGGAGCTGCTGCTGCAGCAGTGGCACAAATTCCTGCCCTGGGAGAGGTACACTGTGTAGGGCCTCCCATCCAACATGAAGGTCATGGAGAGAGGCAGTTTCTGAGTGCCACCTGTGAGAAGGATGAATGCCTGCCTCTGAGAGGACAGGAAGTGCCTGAGCTTGGGGTCCCTGCTTCCCATGGTCAGCCTATGCCACGGGCTGGTGAGGACACCATTGTGCTCGAGTGCCTTGGTGAGGTCTCGGTCTGGCAGGTGTGGGGGGACATTGGAAGCCACCACCCGCACTGCCAGGGTCTCCAGGGGTGCAACCAAGCAGTGGATCCCCAAGATTTCCAGCCCCGCCGCACACACTTCCCTCACCAGGCTGGAAGAGCTCAAATATACGATAGGCACTGAGTTTACTCGGGAGGCATACTGGATGCTCTGGCATCCCAGCAGGTTTGCCAGAGCTCCGGCGCAGTCCTCCACCCTGACATGCAGAGGGATGTGCACCCACAGGCCATGGCTGAGGGGAAGGTCCGCAGAGACATCCCGGTGCCAAGTGCCTTGGCTGCTGGCAGCCATCCTGGGCAGGGGAGGGTTAACTCTCCCACAGAGGGGGAAAAAAAAAAAGCCTCAGACTGAAGCTGAGGACTGGGAGGGAGCCAAACAGCCCCAAAATTGGCCCCAGGGTGGGCAGAGCAATCCTGCAGGGGCTGTAGGCAAGCCCTAAGGCAAGAGGAGATGGCAGAGACCAAGGTAAGGGGCTCTGCAGGAAGGAGGCAACAGGAATCAAAGGGAGAACACAGGCAGGGGTGGGGGAGGGGCAGAGGCAAACGAGGCTGCCAGAGCCCAGGGGAAAATGCTCAGAAAGCAGGGGAAAGGGGCAGAGAGGGGGTCCCCAAGCACAGGCTGGGGAGAGGCAATGGTTTGGGGGGTTGGGGAGAGGAATGGTGGGGGGCAGGGAGTGGGGAGAACATGCAGAAGGGACCTGAACTGCAGGAGCTCAGAAGGGCTTCACCTGTCAGCGGCCATCTTGAAAGAAAGCAAGAACAAAAAATTTTGTGGGAAGCTTGTAAAAAATGTTAATTTTTCAGTGGTTCAGTTGTTAAAAACTAATGAGCAGGCCTCAGGTTGATGGAAACCCCAATTGTCGACCTGATTATAAAAATATATATTTAATCAAACATCTTTCTCAAAAGCCACCTTCCCCCTTCTCTCAAAGTGAGGCTTAATTTAGCCATGTTCAGAATTGGAGGCCTCCAAAGTGATTCACTCCAGCCTGGCCTCAAGGAGGAAAAGAAAGGAAATTCCTAGGAGTTTTCAGTTTAGACCCCACTCCTCTTTCTAGAGGTCTAATTTAATCTATACAGTTTATCACCTTGTTCAGGAAGCAAAGACTGGCTGTGACTCATATTTAATTTTATGCGCTGACTGCATCCTGCAAACCAGGGCACCTTGGTAGGCAAGCCCAATCCTCCTTCTAGCTAGAGGCAGAGGGTTAATCCCCTCCTGCCTATTCTAGGTTGAACCTGTTGTAATACCCGAGTACTTTCCCTGCCCCTGTTCAATCTTTCTGTAGATTATACAATAGCAGACAGCCCCTCTTGCCTCTATGGTTATCCACAAACCATCTGATAGACCTCTAGGGAAATGGTTATAGTGTGTGGTTCTTTACTGCCCATGGCTTTCAGATTCAACATTTCTTTTTCCCTTGAATGGCACAGTAGAGTTGGCCACATTTACAGCATTAAACAAAGTCATTTGGTGGTGAAATCATTCAACAATGGAGAAGAGAGAGCTTATTTATTGATTGAATTCCCCACAGCCATTACCTGCGGTTGCTGAAGTAAAGTTTACAGAATCAGTTGTTTGTGTCAGCAAATTGCAGTGCTTAGCCTTAGAACTTGTAAATAGGTGCAGTGTTATATTTAAAAATGAAAAATTGATTTCTTTATGAGAGTAGCGTGCAATGCAGACAGGCATTCACGCTCCGCTTTGTTCATTGGAAAGCACCATTGTATTACACTTCTAAAGCAACTACAGACAGTGACACAGATGTGATTTATTGCCTCACTCTCATTACAGATCTCCCTTGAATCCTTCTGGGCACATTTTTCAAGTTGAATATCCTGCTGCTGTGTGTTTTTGATGCGGGGGCACAGCACACCTCTCATTCAGCTCGCAGCCACCATATTAGCTTGACATCCCCTGAAGCGCTTTGTCATAAAAGCAACCTAAAAGACAAAAATAAGGACAATTATATTACATTTTTCTGAGATTTGATTCTATTGTGCTAAGGTTGGGATCATGTCAAACAAACCCGAGACCTGCTCTTGGTGACTGCAGGGGGGCTTACCCCATTCATTTAATTGTTGCCTGTAGTACTTCAGTTCTATTATGTGCCACGTATATCTTTTAAAATGTCACTCCTTCTCAAGCTTTCCAATTTGTTGGAACACTGCTTCTTCTAGCTAAGGACAGTGACCATAAGGGACATGTCTATTTTAGAAAATCTCACTTTTTCCTCAAGTACAAAGCAAGTACGTTTCACCTGTGATTTTGGTACACTGCTGAGTTGGCATGAACTGAGGCACTGTGGACACAAAACTTTCTTTTTCTGGTAAGTGATTGACTTATCCGGATACCCACAGAATTCCAAGCAGGAGACTTTGCATCTTCATCGTGAGCAATGTGTTTTATTGTATTGTTTTGCCTTCCATTTTTATTAGCAGCCTCAAAAATATAACGTTCAAATCTGGATCAGATTTTAACTAAAGTGTGGGTATGTTCAGTCCTAAGATTTTGATCAAGAAAAAGTCTTCAGTAAACATTTTTTCGGCTATCTTTCTAAGCACCCGTTGGTCAGCTGTGCTCAATATTAATTGTCATCCAGCATACAAATCCTGTATTGGAGTACAATTCTCTGTTGTCTTTTGAATACGATTCTCTGATTTCTTTTTAAAGAAATACCATATGTGCTTGTATATAACATGCACCTTTCCCCCAAACACCAGCTGCTGGAAACTGCAGTGTGCATTATATGCAAGGAAATACAGTAGGAGCAGTTTCTGCCACTAAAGCTTCTTCCAGGTGAAAACAAAAGTAAAGTCTGCATGGCTAGGGACAGACATTACACATACACTGGTTTAAGTGATCAGAAACTGGTTTAAATCTGTAACAGAACAGAAGTTCAGTGTGCATAAACCAGTTTGAAAATGACTGAAACTGGTTTGAGATAAATCTGGTTGAATGTAATATCAGACTTAACTGATTTGGGTCAAACTGTTTTTTGCAATATCTGTCCCAGACCCCTTCCTGGTTTAAGTTAAATCAGAGTCCTCCAGCATCCCAGATGCTTTGCAACTCTGGGTGGGGCTCTGCTCTCTGCTCCAGCCCAGCAGGGCTGGCCCCACCCCTCTGCTCCCAGGCTGCAGGTCTGGCAGAGACTGCAGATACAGTGGCATCTGCCTGGCTTTCTCCTGCTCTCCCAACCCCTCACCACCCCCAGATCAAGCAGGGATTCCTTCCTCCCCTCTGCCTTACACAAACACCTCTCAGCATTAGCTAACATACCTGATGCTGTCTATGGTCCATGCTGTGGGAGACCGGGCAAAGGCAGACAGGACAGTGTTGACTTAGGGCTTTTTGGAAATAATCAACAGGTAGCTGGTAATTTCCCTCCATTCCTTCCTTGGAAAAAGTTGTTTAATAAGAGCTTGAACTAATGAGACAGGCTCTTTTGTTTTGTTTGATGGGCTGATAAATGCTAACAACTCCCTGTGTAACACCCTGCTATGTAATTTAATGCTCTGTTGTCAACAGCAAGAAGGGCTAGGGGGAACCCCTCTCTAATCAGAGCATTCTGCTCGGGGCCTGGCCACACTCTCTCAGCTCAGCACTATAGAAGGGAAGGGAGGGCTGCTCCTCACCCCTCTGCTTCTAGCCTGAGCCACCACAGGCACATGCCTGCATTTGTTCAGTTTAGATGGGATGCCTGTGTGGTTACAACCTGATTTAGCCTAGCCAGGTTAAACTAACCTACAAAGATTGAATCAATTCAGGCTCAAGCTTTTTGAATATCTGTCCATAGCCCACGTTATCCACGTGGAGCAAAACAATAAGTAGGCTTGGTTCCCTAGTTGCTGCTACTCTGCTACTTACTACAAGGAAAAAGTCTTTTTTCTTCATTCTGACTTTCAAAAACATGTTGTATGTGTGAATATACGGTGTGAAGTGAGAGCATATCTGTGTGAACGGTGGCGGTTTGTAAAGTTGCATGTTCCACAGTTTGTGAAGTCAACTTAGCAACACTCAAATTTTAAAAAAATTTAATGACAGTCACATATTTGGTAATTTTGTCCTAAGATCTGATCTCACTAACATAAAGATCACACTAATCAGAACACTTATTAAAACAGTGCCTTTTCTCTGTTATTATTTGACCTGAGTTAGTGAAAGAAAAATAATGTTCGCAACCTGCATAAGAAGATACATGCAGCATGTATTTAAACAAGTAAACTGCTGGCAAAATTTAAATAAGTAGACTGTATTACTCATCTCTTTTACTTAACAGAGGGAATCAGTAATCTTCCATCTGGATAATTAACTAAAAAGGCCTTAGACCAACATGGCTATAACCAAAAACCGTGAAAAGGGATCCAGATTTTGGCTGTGTGCTGGGAAAGGCAGTTAATCTCAGAGTGAACATAAAAGGGTAAAAAATTGTGGGGGGGAAAGTAAATGACAAAAAGTGACCCAGCAATATATAGGCTCTCCCCAGTTTCTCTCCAGCAAGGCCATATTGCATGTTACACTTGAAGTGTGTTAACTTCATTTAAAACAAGTGTCTTCATGTGGAAGCAGTACAACTTGTGTTAAGTGTGATTGTATCATAGCAAAACCAGGACTTTTGGGGGAGGAATATCTCTAGATTTTATTAAGTAATATGGGTTCAGTTGTCATCCAATTGCTCTGCAGAGATAATACTAGCACAGCTTGGTGGCTGTCAGTTAGAGCCCGGGCACTGAATTGGAGTCTTGAACCATCTCAGGTGAGGTTCTGGGGCTGTGGCTGAAAATCAGCTCTGGTGCAGTGCCGGGTTGGGAGTGACAATTGGCTTATTGCTGGTACCAGCCCTGGCACTGCATCAGAGTCTTGAACTAGGTCAATTCAGTCCCACACACTGTTGCACATTACATTTAGAGATAATAGCAAGCATTACCATACCACTACTCAGACAGAGCACATTCTAACTTCTAACAGAACAGTGATGCTTACCAAGACCTAAATAAAGCATGTGCTAAGCAGTAGGCCTGTGCAAAACAGCTAGTATTCACTTTGGATTCGGATTCAGCCAATTTAGGGGACAGTGATTTGATTTGGTGATTCAAATCACTGTCCCAAATAGATTCAGCTGAATCTGATTTGGAGATTTGGCCACTGCTGAATGGGCCGAATCTCTGAATTGAACAGGCCCCATCCTCCACCCACTCTCCCAGTCCCATCAATGGCTGCCCCTCCCGGCCCTAGTGTCTCGGCACTTTAAAAAAAAAGAAGCCCTGTACTCACTGGCTCCTGCCAGGTGGGGGAGGGGACTATGCCTGCTGCCCCCCACTGCCCTGTACTGCATATGGGGGTGCTCTGCCACGAGCCCCCAGAGGCCCTGATGACTGTGGCAGGATCCAGTGAGTGTGGGGCTTTTTTTTTTTTAAAGTGCTAGGATGCTTGGGCCAGGCAGGACAGCCATTGATGGCTGTGAGAGAGGGCAGGGGTCGGGAGGTACTCAGGGGAGCTGAGAGGATAAGGCCTGGCAGGGGTCCCCCCATGGTCCCCTCCTCCCTCTCCTAGTCTTCCCACCCACTGGCACAGAGCCTAGGTCCAGCTTCCTGCTGCAGTGAGTGGGGACTACCCGAATCTCTGAATCTTTTTTAATCTTTTCCAAATTGATTCAGAGGCTTGGAATCAATTCAGACCTTTTAATTGGTCTCCTGGTTCAATACAGATTCAGAGGTTTGGCTGCTGAATTGGGCCAAATCTCCTCCAAATCTCTTCCAAATAACTAAAGCTTTGCATAAACCTACTAAGCAGCCCATGCAATAAGGCCCTTAAAGAGTGATTCCTTTACAGTCTAGTACTGTTTCCATCCTCTTTTGAACCCCCTAACCCAAATGCCCAGGTACCTATTTACTGCTAAGTTGATAAGTGATAACTTTTAGCTTGAGTCTAAAGGACAATTCACACTCATGCCTTTGAACCACAGAAGGTTCTGTAACCACTGTCATCACGCCCCTTCATTTAGCAAGTAGTACTAGAGACATAGCAATGCTCTGCCTGAGATCTGAAGGAGGCAGGATCACTTGTGCAGGCAAGGTTTTTGGATAAAGGTGGTGCCAAGACAGCCTACCAGAATGAATGAGAGAAGGTGCTTCTAGTAATAAACCTGACAGTTGGTATAATTCTGTCCCTTCTAAAAGAGGAAATGGGAACACTTTTCAGAAAGTCTATTTATGAGCCAGAGGGATAAGTCAAATCTAACAAGGATACTGTTACTGTATCCATAGAAGCAGCAAACTTCATCAGAGGCAGAAGTAGAAAAATATTGAAAAATATGACTTCATGGGCTTTAAAAAATAGTGCTAAACAGGAAAGATCTTCTGTGGAAAGAAGGGGAGATAAATAATCATACACAGATTTCTTTTTAAAATTTTATTCAAACACCAGTCAGTGAGAATGAATTTCTTTCTTTCAGCCATGTGCCTGACTTCTGGTAAAAATGTTGAACTTTTCTTCGGACAAAGCCTTTTCTCCTGGGATCCTACAGAGGTATAAACCCATTGTCTCATTTTAAGTACCTGTGGAGTATTAATTGCCATTTACTCCAGGGACAATCTACCTGTGAAAAGGGCTATGCTGCTCCCAGGTTTTGACTTGGATCAATCAGAACTGCCTCAAATGCAAGGTCTGTTTTTACCTTTGTCCAAGGTAAAAATAGATGTTGGATTTCTCTCAGAACAAAGGCCTTTATCCTGGAATCCTACAGATGGACAAATGTAGTGTCCCACCTGTGAAGTATCTGATTTAACACTTTGCCAGCCAATTCATTGCCCTTCAAACTGCATTTGCTTGTTTTGATGTGAGTCACACACCAGGACAGTCAGCCCCAGAATAAATCCAATGTTTGTTTTAAGCCTAAATTGCTGTCTGTGCTTGGAGATCCGGTTAGGCCGACTGAAATAGTTTGGTACACCTTATAGAAGCTGTTCCCAAACTCTGACAGATTGTGCACCATCAATTTAAAATGATACAACCTTAAGTACTACCAGCAAATTTTTGTCATATAAAGTAATATAATAAATCTGTTAATTTGCTCCGCTGACAGGTTGTCTGCGTACCACTAGTGGTACCCATATCACAGATTGGGAACTGCTGCCTTACAGGAAGATGGTGACAACATCCCATTCCTAGTAACCTTCTTGAAACAGATTTTCATGCTGATGGCTGTTATTGCTGTGTGGATACCTTTAAGTGTCATGTATAAGTTGTTACATTTCCTTGGGGATTGGAGGAGAGAAGAGTAGATCTGTGAGCTAAGGAAGCTCTCTGAATAAACAATCTTTATCATTTTATAAGTTTAACTCTTTGGTCTTTTGACAATAACACATGGACAGGAGTGGGGTATGAAGAAAGACAGAAAAATGGAGCAACTCAGAACTCCAGAAAAATTAAAGCTGTCGAGCAATGCAGCACAAAACTGGAAGAATTATATGATGGCCAGTGGAGTTACAGAGAAGGAAGATCCACTCAAGGGCTAGGGACAGACATTCAAAAAGCCTGAGCCTGAACTGTTTCATAGTTTCATATTTGTTAGGGTTGGAAGGGACATCAATAGATCATCAAGTCCGAACCCCTGCCCTGGGCAGGAAAGAGCTCTGGGGTCAGATGACCCTAGCCAGGTGCTTGTCCAGTCTCCTCTTAAAGACCCTCAAGGTAGGGGAGAGCACCACCTCCCTTAGAAGCCCATTCCAGATTCTGGCAACTCTTACTGTAAAGAAATTCTTCCTGATGTCCAAATGAAATCTGCTCTCTGTCAGTTTGTGGTGGTTGTTCCTGGTTATTCCAAGGAGTGCCCTGGTAAACAGAGCATCTCCAATTTATTGCTGTTCCCTCTCCCCGACAAATTTGTAAATGACCACAAGATCCCCTCTCAGCCTTCTCTTGTGGAGGCTGAAGAGATCCAGGTCCCTCAGTCTCTCCGCGTAGGGTCTTAACTTGCAGGCCCCTAACCATATGAGTGGCCCTCCTCTGGGCTCTCTCAAAGTTATCTACATCCCTTTTGAAGTGTGGCACTCAGAACTGGATGTAGTACTCCAACTGCAGCCTTACCAATGCTGCGTAGAGGGGGAGTATCACCACCCTGGACCTGTTCGTGATGCAACTGCTAATGCATAGATTCATAGATGCATAGATTCATAGATTAAGGGTCGGAAG
>NW_017729032.1:145338401-145354604 GCF_001723915.1 Gavialis gangeticus
ATGATAGAGTGCAGTTAGCTTTACTGATTACTTCATCACACTGATGGCTAATATTCATCTTGGAGTCAACTATGACGCTGAGCGAGATCCCTTCCTGCCACTGTGCTGCTGAGAAGGTCATCCTGTAGTCTTTTGGTGTGTTGGTGATTTCTTCTCCCTAGATGCAGCACTTTGCACTTGTCTTTGTTGAACTGCATCCTATTCTTTTCTGCCCACTTTTTCAACCTGTCCAGGTCCACCTGAATTCAATTCCTTCCCATTCATGTGTTAACTTTACCCCATAATTTCGTGTCATCCATGAATTTGGACAGAGTGCTCTCCACGCCCTCATCCAAGTCACTGATTAAGACATTGAATGGCACAGGTCCAATGACCAAGCCTTAGGGGACCCCACTTTCCACATCTTTCCAGGTCAATACTGACCCATTCACCACTACTGTCTGGGTGCGACCCTTAAGCCAATTTGCCACCCACTTGACTGTGTAATCATCTATGTCACAGCTGCTCAGTTTGTTTATGAGAATAGAATGAGATACCGTATCAAAGTCGTTCTTAAAATCCAAGTAGATGACATCTATCTTGACTCCTGCACCTAAGCATTTTGTGACCTGGTCATAAAAAGAAACAAGGTTAGTTAGGCAGGATCTATCTGCTATGAACCCGTGTTGGTTGCCCTTCATTATTTTTCCTGCTGGGCTCCCACAAATGTGATCCTTGATAATTTTTTCAAAGGTTTTCCCAAGGATAGAGGTGAAACTAACTGGCCTATAATTACCCAGATCCTCCTTCTTCCCCTTCTTGAAAATAGGGACCACATTGGCGCTTTTCTAGTCCTCTGGGACCTGACCTAAACACTATGAGTCCTCAAACAGCTGTGCCAGTGGCTCTGCTATGACACTAGCCAATTCCTTCAGCACTCTTGGATGAAGATCATCAAGGCCTGCTGAATTAAACACATTCAAGTGTCCCTCCAAGTGTCCCTATACTAGGTTGATGCTGACCATTGGTGGGCGGGTGTTCCTCCTGCATCTATCTATAATGCAGTTGGGAGATTTGTCTTGATCTGTGTTCAGGAATACAGAGGAAGAAAACTCATTGAAGAGGTCAGCCTTGTCCCTCCTATCTGTCATCAATTGCCCTAGCCTCAGAAAAAAATGATTCAATTGTTGCAGGTAAGTCTAACCTGCTTAGGTTGAAACAGTTTGCAACCGTTCAGACATTACTTCTGGACTGAAAAAATGTTGGCACATGCCTGCAGCGGCTCAAATTAGAAGCCAGGGGTGTTAGAGCCGCCCTCCCTTCCATTCCACAGTGCTGAACTGAGGCAGGGCTTGGGCAGGCCCTGGCAGGATGCTGAGATTAGGGAGGTTTTTAAACCCCCACCCTGCCTGCACCATCCCAGGCTTTTACTCGCTCACTGCTCAAAGGGTGGGAGTTGCCAGCCCCCAGGCCCAGGCTAGCACTCTGAGGCAAAGTGGGGGCAAGGAACAGTGCATGCATTTGTTGATGATACTGAGCTTTTCAATCTTCTCCCTGCTTCTTCATACTGTCTGCAAACCTGACAGGGGAGGGAACAGCAAAAGGCTGATAACACAGTGTTTATCAGCCCATCAACAAAATAAAAGCCTCTCTCATTAGTTCAAGCTCTTAAACAGCTTTTCACAAGGAAGGAATGGAGGGACATTACCAGTTGACCTGTTGATTAGCTTCAAAAAGCCCTAAGTAGACACTCTTTTGTCTGCCTGTCCCAGTGAAATTGAAGACATGCACACACAGACACCTCTCAGCATTAGCTAGCATACCACATATCTAGGTCCATGGGGCTGGGCTGCATGCTGTGGGAGATGGGAGGGAGAGAGGGAGGGATGAAGGGAGGGAGGGGGTGATCCCTGCTTGAGCAGCAAGCAGCAAGGGGGGAGGGGGACAGAGGGAAGTAAGGCAAACCCTGGCTAGGGAGCAAAGGGGCAGGGACAGCCCTGTTCTCTGGAGCAGACAGTGCAGCCCAGGGCTGTAAACAATCTGGGATGCTGGGGCACTCTGATTTAACTTAAAGTAGGAAGGGGTCTAGGACAGACATTGCATAAACTGGTTTGACCGAAATCAGTTAAGTCTGATACTACATTCATCCAAGTTTATGTTAAGCCAGTTTCAGCCATTTTGAAACTAGTTTATGTGCACTGAACTTACGTTCTGTTACAAGTTTATACCAGTTTCTGATCACTTAAACCGGTTTATTTGTAATGTCTGTCCCTATCCCAGATCACTATTTTTCTACATATAGCAGGCCCAAAAGCACTGTTTCTTTATAATATCCTAACAACTGTCAGAAACAGAAAGCAAAAGCTGTGGCACAGTAATAAAACAGTTTGAGGAATATTGTATACCCAAACAAAATGAAACCATTAAACAGTATAATTTCTACATGAAACAGCAGAAAGAATGTGAGGCAATACAGGAGTTTGTCAAAGACCTCAGATTGCTGAGCCATACATGAAACTTTGGGGACCTAAAAGAGTCCATGATCAGAGACCAAATAGTACCAAGTATAAAGGTACAAGCCTCAGGAAAGGACTGGAGAGGATCCTGAGCTTAATTTGCAAAAGGCAATTAGAATGTGCCTAGCGGCTGAGATAACAAATGCCAGGCTCTAGATGCTGGGGGGAAAAGCAGAACAAGCTGAACTAGACAGGATTACAAGACTTCAAAAACCTAAGGCAACACACAAACAATACAGAATGGAGGACTTCACTACGAAGCAGGCAAGCAGAGGCCAAAGAGAGCTGCTTGAAGAAACAATGGTCAGCTGCAGATACTGTGGGGGTTATCACAAACCCATGCAATGCCCTGCATTTGGTGAGCACTGCAACAAATGCAAAAGATTCAATCACCTTGCAACAGTTTGCAGAAAGGAGCAGGATGCAACACACAAAAAACAGCAGGTGCATACATTATGCAATGAGGAAATGGAAGAATTCCTCATTGGCACAATGCAAGAAGTTCATTCTTCGGAGAACTGGACAATCACCCTGGACACCAATAGACTAATGGTAACTTTTAAATTAGACACTGAGGCCCAGGTCAATGTAACACCAGAATACATTATTCAAAAAATGAAAACTAAAGCCGTGTACTATGAAAATAAGAAAGTGAGACTTTGAGCATATAATGGGGACATGATTGTAACCAAGGGTTTTGTACACTGCATGTTAGATACAAGGGTAATATAGTAAAAAATTAACTTGTAACTGTCCCAGGAAAGCTAGTGCCAATTATTGTGTTGTGAACATGTAAAACTCTAGGTTTGATAAAGAGAATGGATACCACTGAGGGACTAGAAAGCAAGATGTGAAACATTTAAAAAAAACTCACAAACTCACACAAAAATGGTATTAAGAAAGGGGTTCCAGGGAGTTACCACAACTGAACAACAAAGATATGGTGCTTATTTCAGATGGATGAATGTGGAAACAAAAAGCACTAGTTTCCCATCAAGTAGCTCCCAGATCCTATAAAGTAGTCACACTGGAAGGACTGGTATTAAGGAGGAACAGACAATACTTGCAGCTCATAAAGGGGAGAAAATAAGCAGCATCTTGAGATTCACCAAAGGAAACAGAACTAGTATCAATGCAACAAGAAATGACAGAGGAGACTGAAAATGACTCAGAAGTAGAGACATCTGAACTAGGAAACCAAATAAGAATTGAACCAATAAGGACTGAGAATGCAGAGACACTGAAAAGATCACTTAGAGCTAAAAAGCCAGCACAAAGACTAATAGAGACCTGTTAAAATATGCTTTAACTATGGGTTGAACTAAACTGCCAATATTAGTATTATATGGGGATAAGTTACATGTAAAGGGGGAAGATGTGTGGATACCTTTAAGAGTGTTATGTTTAAGTTGTTACATTTGCTCAAAGATTGGAGAAGGGAATAGTAGACTTATAGGCTCTCTGAATAAATAAGTTTTATCATTTTATAAATTTAACTCCTTGTTCTTTTGAGGTAACACAGATGCCTTTAGCACTTCTTACTCAGCTTACTTGCAAGGGAGGCTCAGAAGGAACATTATTGGCTTTCTGATGGGTTAGGAAAAATATTTTGAGTAGAGCTAGATCCAGTCATTGTTTGTTTTTAATTCAGAGAATGAAGGGAAATGCTGGAACATGCAAATTAATTAATGCTTCAACAGAGCTGTGTGGTGGTTATAGAATTACTCATTCCCTTGGGCTGTTTTTGCATGACAAGGTTAGATAGATCTTCTGCAGCTTCAGCTAAACTTTAAGCCTAATTTACTGCCAAGTACACAGAGACCCCCATCATACACAGTAAGCATCTTAGTTAGGGTGAAGTTACACATTACAAATAGATCATGTTAATAGCATTTAAAATGCCAAGACCTGCATATTGGGCCTTGTTAACAAGTACTAAGTGCCTTGTAGGCATCTTACGGTTACTCAACTTTGGACAAGGACCACTTTGAGCTGTGTTCTCCAGCTTGAGTTAGGTTATCATTAGTCTGCTCCACTGACATAAAATGACTGATATGTGGTCCTCCACTGTCTCAAGAGGCATCGTTTCCAGGTGGACTAGCTATCCTGGACTTTTATGCCCCTTAATGACAGCTTAGACACTGGAGCAGTGGCTGGTGAGTGGGCAAATGCCAGTCTGTTGCAAGGGGCCCAGCAGACCAAAAGGTGCACTAGTGACAGCGCCCTGAGATACTTCTTAGAAGTTTAAGAGTTAACACAATATGTAAGGAGACAGATAATCAAGCCTACAGAGTTCAACTGAACACAAAAAGCAACAGGAATTTGGTTTAGGGCAGGAAAACAGTAAATGTTTTTATCAGAGTCTTCATCAAAGATGTACACATAAAAGATTTTGTTTAATGATTTCTACTACTTTGTCTTGTGCAAGTTACGAGTTTTCCATAGTAAGCAAAATGTAGATGTAGAAAAACTGATTAAATTGATTAGGACTTATTACAGTTTTACTAATAAATAGCATTCAAATGTACACTGTTATTTTGAGTCTATCCCTCCATTAGTGATATAGGGTACTATGCACTGTTTGAAAGGTAGGAGCTCTGAGACAGCACCAGAATCCTCTGAAGCCAAAGCAGGATCTTAGAAATGAATGTACACAAGAGCATAGTACTCAGGCCAAATGGATTAGAACTCACCAATGCCAATGCACACTAAATACTAAAGAATCAGGATGAATTTGATGATATTATCCTACTTGCCTCAGAGGAGAGAAAAAAGGTGCTATCGCTATGAGCCTGGTGAATTTGTATGCCATAACAGATGAAAGATCTATCTGGCTTTGCGAGGAAAAATATGTTGTGAGATTTGGACCTGACAGTATCATCTCTGATATTTTATTTAGAAGATTTAGGCAGCTTTGGAAGTGAGGACTTGCAGTTATTGACAGCAGATTTGTGGAAGGCTCTGTCTTATATATACGTCATGGAAAACAATGTAGCTTTCCCACTGGTGACAAAAGTAAATTCAGAAAATATTAGCATTAGCTCCACTTCTACAGAATCTGCTGGTTCTGGAGAGATGTTTTTATGGTATTGGGAAGAAACCAGCTTCAGATCAACATATAAAAATAAGAGAGACAGAGCTGTAAACTAGCTGAATGATGCTGTTTAAATGGAACATAGATGTGATATTTAATTCCCCAATTTACTATCATGTTATTTGTGTCTAATTCAGGATTGCCCCTCTGCATCCAATGTGATTTGCTGGGAGATGTTAAGCAGGATTTCTGTAGATATAGTAGAACCATATTTGCTTTACTTTATTAAAAGAGGAGACTAAGAAAGCTTTTTAGTTTTTCAATGCAAAGTACTGAGACCAAGATTGTAAAGAATGGGAATCTAAACATAGGCTCTTGAATATACATATATGCACCTAAATAAATAATCCGATTGTGAGAAATGTGAAGTAGAGCCTAACTTTGGATTCCTATTTTTGAACATCTTGGCCTATGATTTTACACCTAATTTTCACTTGTACAGTATAAAGTTTAGGGTAGTAATATCACGAGCCATTAGAGGTATGCAAAATGGACCATATTCAATTAAGTTTCGGCCCAAATCAGGGACAGTTGATTCAGATCACCGTCCTGATTTGATTTGGCCAAATCTGAATCTGAAGATTCGATTCTGATTCAGAGAATCAGCAGTTTGGCTTTAGACACAGCTTTAAATGTTTTTTCTATATACCTCAAGGTACCAGATATGGCTCATGAATGTTGCGATGGTGGGGTGGATGAAGTGTCCCACAGGAGTGCGGGGGGACCCCCCGTGTGCTTGGCAGTAGACCCAGAAACGGACCAGAAGTACTTTGCTGCTGAGCATGCGAGGGACCCCTGTCGTGTCCCCCGGCTTGGTGATTGGCCATAGGGGGACCTCGGATGCCCCCCCCCAGCCCAGGAGGGACCAGTTGCAGAGCCGGGGGGAAGAGAGAAGGGGTCCCCTGGGCGTTCTGTGGTGGACCCGGAAGTGGACTCAAAGTGCTTCTGGTCCACTTCTGGGTACGCTGCTAAGCATGCTGGGGACCCCCCCCCACGCTCCCGTGGGATGCTTCATCCACCCCACCATGTCAGCATTCATGAGACATTTGGTACTTTGAAGTATGTAGAAAAAACATTTAAAGCTGCGTCTATGTCTGAATCATCGAGTCTCTCTGAATTGATTTGGAGGGTTCTGATTCAGTTCAGAGAGATTAAAGGGTCTCCTGGTTTGATTCAGATTTGGAGATTCGGCTGCTGAATCAAGCCGAATCTCCACCAAATCAAATCAGCGACTGAAACTTTGCACAGCCCTATGAGCCATCTATACAGTGAAAATTTATGAGGAATGACACTCTAGTCCATTGATTCTCAGCTAGGGTCTGTGGCACCCTGGGGTGCCTTGAAATCCTTTTCAGGATAATACAGGATGCTACACAATATTAACGCTTAGATGTGCAAACATATATAAGATAAACCCAGAGTTTTCAAATAGGAATCTACTGTTAAAAACATTCTGTCCTGTGGTGGCCTCTTTCTGAGTTATTTGCAAGAGAACAGTTGCTCTATTCTTTTTCTGCTTAAAAAAAGAGTGAAAACTTAGAGCTGGCATTTTTCAAGGGGTGCTTCAAGTCTATAAAGGGGTACCTTCAATTTATTGAAGGGTACCTCAAGTCTAAAAAGGCTGAGAACCACTGCTCCAGTCCTTCAAACCCTGATTTGCATAAGCATTTGTTACTCATGAAAGTACTCTTATTAAGACAATGAAACTGCAGCCTGGGTCAGGAAAAGCACGAATGATATTTAGCTGCATCAGCCCCAATTTGTTTAGTAACTAATCTGTCCTATTTTTATATGATTGCAACTGTTTATTCTTATGATTGGCCTGGATAAACATGCCAGGATTTTTGCTTTTGTTTTCTCTTGGTGGGAGGGTGGAAATCAGTTCTGACACTGATAACTGTGTATACTTCTAGCAAAGGTGAAAATAAAGAGGAAGCAGCAAGGGGAAATTCTTACAGATGATAAATTACTTTCTTCCTGAAAGGGGATAAAATGTAATATTAAAACATTTTGCTCTGCTTTCTGAGCTAAATAAAAGTGACTAGATGTGGTTATATTAATAACAGAAGGCACTGTACATATTCAGTGGAATTGTCTTCATAGGAAATCTCTAAGAAGAAATGAAGCACCAGTTGTTACCGCTTCATCAATAGAAAAATTTCTGTCACTGGTCAATGGCGCACATTTTAGATGCCAACTAGTGCAATTTATAAACACAAGTAATTTATGAGGGATTAGAAAGATATTCCTAGCCTCAGTCAACACGAGTATAAACAACATGCCAAGCCTGCTATCTTTTTCATGCAGCATATGATAGATGTCTGTGCCTAAACATTACCATTTTCTACATGCTCATGACTGTAATTCCCAGGTAAAAAATCAATGCAGGCTTTCTGTATGAAGAGCCTCTTCAAGAGAGTGAGTGTCAGTCTAAAAGAAACAGTACTGGAAATTGATGAAGAAACGCATATTGCAGGTAATAAACCAACATGGTAGAGATTTGGGCATAGGAGGAGAAACAGTTTTCCTTTCCAAGCATTGAGAAGATCAGGGAAGGCAAATCCCACACAGCAGATTTTCATGAAAAAGGAAGAAAAGAGTAAGGATAAAGCAAAAATATGCAGATTTGGAACATAAAGTTTATTGCTACCAAACTTGGCTTGTGTCGCTAAGAAAACTAGACCTGGCAACATCCAATGGACTACATAACTGCATACATATGCATAAGTTTACATGGATTTCAATAAACATACAAAAGTATATCTGGACTTACAGAAAGGAAGAGGGAGGGAGGCATAGACCCCAGATTTAAATTCCCTTTTCCAGTTCCACATATTCACTCTTCAGCATCTGCATTTCATTCTAAAACACATCCCTCTCAGAAAGTAATTTCATCCTATAAACCCCAAGTTTAAAACATCTCTTGTTTTTCCATAGTAAACCGTGCAAAAACACAGCCCCTTCCACAAAATAAACCACATGTTCTTTCCTTGTCCCACAATTAATCACCTAACCCTCACTCCACAGAAATAAATAATATATTTTTTAAAATTTAGTAACCACATAGACTAACCCCATTCCCTCATACCTGCAGAATTTCAGCCCAAACATCCAAGCCCCAGCTTGATTTCAATCCTGTCTCTTTTAAAAGCCTTTAAAAAAAGGACAGCATTGAGAGGGTAACCCCCTTTGGATCCTGGAAAGGAGACAGAAGCAGCACCATGATGACTCCATTGGAAGTGAGACGGGATGAGGATTATCACTCCTACCCAAACCTGTGAGGAGCATTACCAACAGAGAGCAAAGTTCCCTACCTAGCCCTGACTCCACAGGGAATAGGAAAGATAGGAGGAAGCTCTGTCTGCCCCAGGTGGTGAGAAACTAGTTTGTCCCTTTGCATCTGCTGATTCTTGGATTTCTGGCCCCAGTTATCCCACCTATTGAGGAAGGCAGTCAATCATCAAAGAACTTCCCTGTCAAGAGATGGGTGTTCTTGACACAGGCATTGGATGGCCTGAAAACCTGCAATGTATTGGAAGCATCTTAGGCCTTGTAAGTCATCTAGCCAGCATTGGTGAGCTCTGTAAGTCCTTGTCGAATATGAACAGATCTGATGTTTTCTTCATTTTCTTAATTTTACCTGTTTCCTGGTATCTTTCTCAACTCTTGTTAACAGAGCTATGTGTTGGTCTGAAGATCACCACAAGGCACCTGGAATAGCATACACTGTAGACAAGGATTTACGCTGTCATATAAGTAACCTCATGTTTTGACAGACGCTGAGGTACAGAGATACAAATTTATTTGTACAACCAGGGGCAAAGGGCTGAGCAATAGCTAAGGCAAACATGTATTCTGCAATGTGTATTCACTCTGTGCATGTGTGTGTGTGTGTGCGTGTGTGTACATGTTCATGTGCACATGTGCATGTGCATGCACAAAAATTGGCCGTGTGGAGCAGGATTCTTAACCTGTGTGTTGATGCTAAACCATAGAGCAACTGTGAGAGAAAACAGGGGGAGGTGTTTCTCAAACAATACTTAGATGGAATGAGACCAAAATTGCATTAGCTTTTAAAGTTCTTTATAGAGTGGCATGATTTGATTTTATATCCACCAACTTTTGTGAAGTTCTTTGTGCAAAGTCCATATATTTTGGCTTAATGCATATTCTGTGTGTATGTGAATTGCACCCATAAATGAAAGCAGTGTACAGGAGTCATCCCCATTAAACTACAGAAGAATCCCCAGGATATAAAAATACATCATTGTAGATAAAAATAATTAGAAAAGAGTCCAAGGAGTGCTTTGCTAGGCTATCTGTCCTGCTGGAATTTCTCATTAATTGAGGAGGCAAACTCAGGACTTCAGACTGTAGTCCACAAATTATACCACTGTTTTATACATGAATAGCAGGGAGGGTGATGATAACACACAGAATTATTTATCAGATTGAATATAATTATGTCTCAAGAAGAGAAATTGGGGGAAGGAGAAAGAAATCTGGTAAAACAATGTGGGTAAGGGAAGTTATTTATGTAAAAAAAAAAGAGAAACTATGAAAGGAAAAACATGAAAGAAAAATGATCCCCTTCTTCCCACTATAAATAATAGTTTTAAAAGATCTCTGTCAGCAAATGTTTCCCAAACTAGTTTTATTTAAAGATTTCTTGAAAGGGCAAATAGTCTAGTAATCAAGTCATTTCATGACTTAATTTACCTTGATTAGCATGGCACTTTTCAAAAAGTGTTAATCAATTTTAGCTCCTAGTAAACTGAAAATACCACACAAATTGCTGTCACAGACTAATCAATTTTGAAAATCTAAATCAATATGCATTTTTCCACTATCATTTTTGGTCATTGGTTGCAATGCTTTTTATGACCTTGAAGTATTAGAAATGAGTTTTCATGTTGAATAATTAGCTAGAAGGATTGTAATTTTCGCTCCTATTCTACTAAAACACTGAACACATTCTAAATATTGAGAGAGAGTTATTTTTAGTTATCAAGGTCATTGCAAAGTAGCCCTATTTCAGCTAATCTTTCATCTGCTGATGAAAATTGCTGCTTTTTAAGACCTTGCATTTAAAATGAAATGATAAATGTAAAGGTTTTTTGTTGTATAAACTAAAATGCAGAATATAAGTTGACAGGCCTTCTAGACTTCACATAAATACTTGTGTTTAGCAAGCACAGAATCATTTCAAATATTATGTGAGATATCTGAGTGCAGCCACATAGTATTTATTCTTCTTCTTGTTTATTATTATGCATCTCTTTCATGTTGCACATTGCCACTAATAAAGTCTATCACAAGTCTTTTTACAGTGTAGCTGTGCCTCAAAATTGTGAATTTTCAGATGTCAGAAGCCTAGACTTTTTTTAGCAACCAAATCTAATCATCTACCATCTGGAGCTTCTTTCACTAACATATTTATTAGGAGAACATGGAGACTGCTCTTCTTTGGCAAAGAGGAAAATTCCTATCCAAATTCTACATTTAGATCCCATTGTACTAAAACTAGTTTCTGTGGGTTTTCTCAGCCAAGTTGAAAAACTTTTATGCTGAAATCAGTTATATTCACAAACAGAATTGTCTGGTTCTGCTCATTACTGCATTGGTTGCACAGCATACCTGGGCAGAGATGGAACAAGCTGGGCCAAGTTCGAGGGCAAAATGATGGCAATACTAGGTTCCTGTAGAAAACACCTGTGCATTTGCAGCCTAGTGCGATAGCAGCACTCCCTGTGTGTACAGATTGTTTTGCTTCTGTCTACACAACTATGTCATAAACTCCCCAGATAGATCTATGTTAAGCAAAAGCCTATATTAAAGCTCTTTGTCATGTAAGTGGCAATAATATATAGGACAGTGAGGGCAGGTCCCTAGTTATATTTGTTGAGCACCATTTGGTGATGTTCCAAGTTTGTGCTTCAGATCTCTTGACTGTTCATGTTCTATGTGCCAAGCTGCTTGGTCAGGACTCCTGTTATAAGGCTTGCCTCTGGTCTTTTCCACTGCTACAATTCTGGGGCATAAAAATAGATAGTTTGCAGGTTCTGTCTCCTTGCCACATGTTGTTTTCTTACTTGAGGGTAGTGTCACAATCAGACAGAATTCACCATCTTACAATCTGCCATGAGTGTGTGCTCTGCTGCAGAGCCAGTGAAATCCTTCCCCCGTAGTTCTTCAGTGACCTGATGCAGTGGTAGTCCTTAACTCCCACAAAGATGATCTCTATGCCAACTTGCACTTATCGGTTGTCACTGCTGAGCAGGTCTCTTCGTTATATCATATGAATCCTTGCCATCTGCTATTATGCAGTAGCCACTAGTACTCAAGCCATTAACTATGAGCCAATGGTGTACAACAATATGAAAGCAGCATAAATATATGATTTCCTTTCCTTCTCCTGCCGTTCTCTGCATATTGGGACAAACAGGATATCCACGTGCTCCTGTACTGTGAGTCTGAGGCTCATTTGGCTGAAAGCCTGCATAACTCTGCCTTTGTAATGCATGGGTACCAGTCTTACATCAGGAAGGCTCTCTCTCTCGTTCATTAAAAGCAAAGCAATTTTGAACTTAACTAACACCATTCAAGTCCAAGAAACTGTGGTTTACAAGGAGTTTATGTCCCAGAGTGATTATCATTAGCAGAACTCATTAGTTTGTCACTGATTTATTGTTAAGACACAGAAATAGAGTCTGATTAATTTCAATTTTCCACCTGTAGGCAGAACAAATATCCACATCACTAATAGAGCAGTAACAGTATGTGGCAACAAACCAGTGTTTGTGGGAATTCTAGGTCATTCAGAATAGAGGAATGCCAGTCATAGTTACCTGATACTAATGACATAAAACTTAACAGTGCTCAAAATAAGCTTTTAACACGTTAAAAATAAGAAACATCCCAAGCTCACAGTGCCAGGGAGATATAAGGACTGATCTATGTACCATGTCCGGATTGTTAACAAGCATGATCTCTGTACCAATTTGACCCATGTGGTTGGCCAAAAATTAAGACTCTTGTGAGTTGTTCCAGTTAGAAGAAATCAATATGGAGTCAGAGAAAGATCTATTTGATATTAATAGAAGAAATCAGTATCAAATAGTCCTTTGATACTATTCTATTTATAAAGAGCATAAACAATTCCTGTTTCTTTGAATGCAGAAGTCGACCAGTTTTTCACAAGCCTCTTTCAGACAACACTCAACCGAAAAAGCTCTCTCTTACTTCTTTTTTTTCTTCAGTGCTAAGACTGGTGTTCCCTTTCAACCTCCTCTCTCTGTTTCTTTGTCAGCCCCTTTTCCATGAAGATATATACTTTTACAAAATAATAGCCATCAGCAGACACATATGATGCATGTGGTTTTATTCTGGGCAGTGATATGCCTGTGCTTAGGGTGAAAATCACTATTATTTCATAAAGCAGCTGATGTGAGTACCTCAGAATATAGGAAGGTTATTGATGCTTACCTAGTGCTAATTAAACACGAGTAAACATGCTCAAATTAAAGCTGTAAATGCTTTAAATATAAGCTGTGCTGTCTTTACTGCATTAGGCAGCCTGAACATTAGCAAACAAAGGACTCTGTTAGGCCCATGGAGGAAGTGAGCACCTGAATCGAGGGCTACCTACAGAAGCGTTCTGCTCCAGACATTCAGGTACGGGGACTTTTCAAGTGTGTGTCAGCTCTTCCCACCACATGTGACAGTACATAAGGCAGAAAGAATGAGAAGTACACATGTGGGAACTCCTCAAATCTTGCTTAATACTTCACATTGTCAGTTAAATGTTCATCTTTTCACTAAGTGCAGACATTCAGGAAGCCCAAGGTGGAAGCATCCTAAGTACCATGCTCTAACTAATAAGGTCAGGAGTGAACTGAACAGACATTTGCCATTTGAGGGGGTGGGGCAGGCTGAAGCCTGCCCATGCTAGATGACACCAGTAGTTAGAAGGAACTCTTGCACGCCTCCCAGCATGGCCTGTGGGCTCCATGGGTTGCTGAAGGTTACCAAGTGGAGCGAAACAGGCAAGCCAGCCCTGATTGGCTGCTGGGCACAGGCCACCATGCCCCTAGCCCTCTGCCACATCACCGCGGGGAGATCCAGGAGCTGTGGCTGGTCCTATTGGTCATCCTGCGTGACTCTTGCCTGAGGCTGTGGGACATCGTACATTCCCACCTGGACATGATGAGACAGTGGCTTGAAATGGCATGTGCCTTTTTGCCCATGAGCCACCAGGCAGCCATCCCATGCATGGCCACCTACCACACCCTGCGCTTGCCAAGTATCCTGAACTGGGCCACTGAATTTCACATAGCTGATGAGGTCAAGGTCCATTCAAGATGCCATGGATGCCAGGGTGCTCTAGCAACACCTTCAGACCATTGAGTGCTGGTTCTGGGCCCATAGTGCCAGCACTGATTGATGGGAATGGATTGTCCTGGGCACCTGGGATGACAAACAGTGGCTCCAGACCTTCTGCATGCTCTGGGTCACCTTCATGGATGTCATCACCCAGGTGGCCCCCCACATTGCACACCAAGACAATGGCATGTGGCCATCCCTCACTCTGGAGAAGCCGGTTGCCATCACTGTCATGCAGCTAGCTATCCCCAGCAGTTACCAATACTTCACCAACCAATTTGACTGGGCAAGACCATAGCCAGAGAGGTCAGCTGGGAGGTGTGCCTGGTCATCCAGAACATCCTAGTCATCTACTTCATCTGTCTCATCAGCTCACAGGAGTTGGTCTCTGGCTTCCACTGTATAGGCTTCCCCAACTCTCTCTCTCTCTCTCTCTCTCTCTCTGTGTGTGTGCGTGTGTGTGTGTGTGTGTGTGTGTGTGTGTGTGTGTGTGTGGTGGGGGGATGGGCATCGACAGCACCCACATTCCCATCCTCTGTCTGGCTTAGGCTGCTCAGGCATTTATCAACTGCAAGGGCTTCTTTTCTATCTTCCTGCTGGGCATCATTGATCACCAGGGCCGATTCACCCAATCTTTGCCAACTGAGTGGGCAGTGTTCATGATGCTCCCTAATCCCCAGGCTAATGGAAAGCAGGCACTATACTCCTGGGGTCCCCAATTTCATCATTGGTGATGTCATTGTACCCCACTTTCTCATCGGGAATCCAGCCTACCCCCTCATGACCTGGCTGATGAAGCTCTATAGGCGGCTGCTGGATTGCTGAATGGAGCACTTCAACTACTGCCTGAGTAAGTGCCACATGATGGTGGAGTGAGCCTTCAGCAACTTCAAGGTATGCTGGCAGGCTCTCAGCGCATGCCTCAAGGGTGCAAGGAGAATGAGACACAACTCATTGTTGCTGCCTATGTCCTCCACAACATCTGCAAGACCGGGGGGAGATCTTCCATTAAGCCTGGGCCAAGGAGGCCTGGCATGCATACTGGGTTTGGCAGCATAAGCATGCATAGCATGGGGATGGGGGAGAGGGTGAGCCCCACAGTAATGCTGGGTGCCCTGGACCCACACAGATGCAAGTTGTCTGGGTCCACAAAGCCCAACATCCCCCTCCTCCCAAGCAGGGATGTCTTTAAGTGCATCATCAAGCAGATGCAGGAATGGGGCCACAACAAGGACTGGTTGCAATGCTGGGCCAAGACCAAGGTGATGAGAAGTCAGTATCTTTGCATCCATGATGTCAGCAAGAGGTTCAGGGGCTAGAGCCAGACCATGCTGTTTTACAAGGGGCTGTTCCCCTTCCTTGCCATTGACATCTCACATACCTATGACATCACAGGGGGTAGGAGAAGTTGTTGGAAGGGAAACTCCAGAGCAGGTGGCACATGGAGGCCCTGGGATGGCAGAACAACTGGGTGCCCAAGAGCAGGTGTTGGATCTCTTCCTCGCCCCAGGTGGCAATGGGATCCCTAATCTCCCCATACTCCGAGTTGTGTTCCTGGGTTTGGCTGGAGACCAGGTGGGTCTGTGGTAGTGCCCCTCAGGTCTTGGTGTCTCAGGTTAATGAGGGTCTGGCTGTGAGGGAGTGGATGGAAGGCTGGAAGGGTAGATGGCTGGAGGAAGCAGAGGACGTATGAAGGTGTGGGTCCCAGCGCATGCCTCTGCCTCTCACTTCAGCTGGGTGTGGCCCCTACTCCTGCATGACTGGGGATCCCTTCGTCGTGCCACTCCCACCACCTAGACCTTTCCAGAGCCTTGCAGCAGACACTGTGTGATTCTGACAACATCCTTCACCCCTCGGTGGAAACTTCCATAATTCTCTAGCTGCTACATAGAGGGAGCTGGCCATGCCAGACCTGGTCCTGAAGTCTCCAGGGGCATCCACCTGCTTGCCCTGGCCTAGATACTCAGTTACGTCCCCAGCAGTCCTAAACCTCTGGGTCCCTGCAGCTGCAGGCCAAAAAATCCTTGCAGTATGCCAGATGCTCATGGGTTGGGTACCTGTCAGCGGTGCCTGAGCCACAGAGGCCATAGGGTTTCCTCTGTCCAGGCCCAGTCCCAATGTTTTGCCCCCTGCCACCCTGACCCAGAAGAGGCAAGCCACTCCCAGTGGCTCCTGCTTTGGGGGGGAGCATGCTGGGGTCTGGGTGGCAAGGTGCTTGGCTCTGGCCGTTGA
>NW_017729032.1:145354646-145359080 GCF_001723915.1 Gavialis gangeticus
GTGGCAAGGTGCTTGGCTCTGGCCGTTGAAATGTGGTGCGTGGGAGCCAGAGTTGGGTTCCTGTGAGGCTGTGCCCACATACCATATGCATCCAGGTATATCTTATGTGGGATCCACCATAAAGTTCTATATGTGCAGTGAACTTCTGGTCAGTTATGGCTCTAGAGCAGTTTTTGAACACTTAGCGCACAATAAGTATAACATCTATACCTAGCCTAAAATACCACCACTACTTCTCCTAGTATCATAAATTAATGAATGTTCTGTACTTCACAATATATTAGAAAAGTCGTCTTACTCTGTTAGCTCCTAACACTAACCCAGTTGTCATTAATGGACAAGGAGAGCCACAGGGTGAATGAAATTAGTAACCTAAAGTCTTGTGGTAACAATATGCACTGTGCATATTTTAACATGGGGGAGGTGAGAAAATGAGAGGGAAACAAAATTTAGTAGAATGATAAGGGAAGACAAACAAGGATAGGACCTGGAGAGCTAAGCTTGAAAGCAGAGGAAGCAGGGATTAATGAGAATGGACAGAGTATATACCAAGAAAGAAAAAAGTAGTGAGAGAAATTGTCTTACCAGTTCAGACCTGCTGTCCACCCTGCTCCATAGTCTGTTCCTGACAGCAACCAGCAGTACATGGTTGTACAACAAAACTTTGTAACAGGCAGCTGTGGTATAACCAGAGCGCATGAGAAGTTTCTATTTTTTTAAACTTTTTTTTAAGTTTAGTTTGTGTCCTGAAGCATAAGGTATGGATGACAACTGAGATAAAAAAATAAAATAAATAAGTAAATAAGCTAAGCAGGAAATTGAGAGAAAAATAAAAATGGGAAAAAAGAGAAGTTGAGAGGATCAGGATTAGTTTCTCTTGTGCATCCTTTTGGGTAGTGGAAATAGTTCAAAGCCTTCAGGTTTTTCCTGTGTAAATCACATGAGGAAACAAGTCATCCGCGAACATCATGCGCTCTCTCGCTTTATGTGACACTTGCTCAAGCCCCAGGACTTCTGAGTTCCTGATACTGTTACCCAGTGTTACCCTTAATACAAATTTCTGCACACATATGTGGACCTTTCCAAAAATGGTGTCTGTCAGATTTTATTAAACCTTAACAGTAATATATTGTTTTTAGAGTTAAGAACATTATTTTACCATTGATGTAATGCAGTTTAACCTAACAGTGGCAAACAAAGTTCCTGACACATAAGCAGCCCAGAATACATCTTTACTCAGCAAAGCATTTAGGTTGTAAAGCTCCGAGCTTAAGTCTATATACTTTTATGATTAAAATGGAAGCTAGTCTCTCGTGTGTGCTTTCAGGCCAAGGAGCATTTTTAAAAATAAGTATAAATATCTATCAAGAAACGTTATTTCCTCTGTTTGGGCTCTGCTGTGCCCACCTTACACTGAAGTACTGCAGAGCAACCACTGTCCTCAGGGGGAGCTCCAGGAGGAAATCTGTCTCAGACTGGCACACTATGCCACTTAAGCTCTTGCTGTGATGCAGAAGAAACATAAGCAATGCTACTCCTCTTCAAGGGCACAGCATGCTTCCTACTTCAGGCTTAGCCAGCTCCGAAGCTGGTACATAAAGGACAGCACAGGGAGCACAGATGGCTTCTTCCCTGAGCCTTTTTGGTCTTGTTCCTCACCTGTTTCTAGATCTTTCCTGCTTCTGCATCTTTTGTAATTGTGTCTCTGTTGTGACAAGAACTAAACGTAGCCTTCCAGGATGAATAATTTCACAGATGTTTGTATTACTTTCCATCGTAGTTTTTAATGCAACTTCATATTTTTGTTCGGTTGCATTTCTGATTGCCACTGCCCAAGGAGCAGATGGTTTTCATGAATGAGTTTATAATAATACCAAGCTTTATTTTCCCTCAGTAGCTGCAGTGTATACAGAACCCAGAAATGAGTATGAATGAGTCCAATTATTCTTTCAAATAAACTCTCCTCATGATGTCCCATAATGGTTGCAAAAATACATTAAATAGGAACAATAGCCAGAGAAGGCCTTATGTGCCTCTGTGTGTCCAAGTTCTTGGAGACTGGATGTAAAGGTACACACATAGCCATGTTAGCTCAGATGTCAGCTCCTGCCAGGACATGTAGACAGGTCAGTAGCACTTTGTGATCAAAAGTATCCAAGTTGGCTTATATATCAAAAGACATAAGCTGGCAGGTGAGAATACTTTCGTATTGTCTACAGGTGTTATTTCATTCACAGTTTAAGTGTGAGAATTATTGACCCTACTTTTGCAGTATTCTTACCCCTACCATATATGCATATGCTTTTAGCAGTCTCTCTGAAAAAATGTATTAATTCGTAAGACAGGAGTGTCTATACCAAATCCGCAGCCACGCCTACCACAAAACACACTATTTTGTATTTCTTCAATTTGCTTATTCAGTTATAGAAATTGTATTTGAATGGATCTTTTAGGAGAATAATTTAAGTGATATTTTACCATATCCCTCTTCCTCCCACCTTGTCCTCCTCCTCATCTCAAGAGAAATAAAAGACTATCAAATATGCAGTAGTTTAATGGGAGTAGCTGGCATAAATTCCCCATGAGCCAATGGTAGAAAAGACCCTTTACAATGTGGATTTAAATGGCAATCATCTCTTCATTTTACCTTAGTGTTTAATCTTCTGCTTCCATTTAAGTTTTGCTCTTGGGATTTTAGAAATTTTATTTCAGTGCTTGCTTTTTTGGCCATGTTCTGACAACAGTGTCCTACCCAGTAAAACTAGATAACCGTCTTGCTCTGACAAATTTCCTCATGGTTAGTAGGGTGAAAAAGGCTGACAGAGGAGTGATAAAAACATAACGCACCAAGACTTGGACAAAATTTCACCTGAAGCACAGCTATGTCAGCTCTAGACTTCATCTTTCTTTATGGTATAGCCACTGTTGTTAGTGCTGTGAGTAAAGGGAGGGATGCTAAAAGCTGTACTGGAGGAATTTGAGTATACCATACAGCACACACTTGTTTGCCATGGGACCTGTTAGTTTTTCTCATCACACAAATGTCTGTGGGTAACAGATCGCTTAAGTTCTGACATTCATATTGGAAATGCTCGGCAGCAAAATAAAAGAAAGAATGCCTTCTAAAAATAGTTGGTCTGTAATCTGGGTCTGTGACAAAGATAAATGTGAATACAAATCAATAAAAATCTACGTTTTGCATTTTCAATTCTGAGTGACACGTGTATGTCATCCAATTTATATCTGTGTTCCCAGGATAAAAAAAAGAACAAGAGTAGCACTTAGAGAGAGATACTGGATACAAGCTCTTCACCTTGAGTAAGGTTGAAGTAAAAATTACCTCTAGTTTAAAGCAGAAATAGCCAGACATTTATTAGCCTCCTGCTTATGAACTGGAAAAGAAGGATGCACTTATGGATTACAAACTGAACTGGAACTCAGGAGGAATAAGCTCAATATTCAACTCTGTTACAGGCTTCCCATGCAATACTGAGGAAGCCTTTAGGGTGCAAATATATTTCTATCGATAGAAACATATTTAGCCCAGTGTAGGTATGCAAACATTCACAACTCTTAGCCTAATCTGAAAATGGTGCATGTGTTAGAAATGTAAACGTTTTCCAGGGTAAGGATCCTTGGCAGGGTGAGGGCAGATCAACTAACAAGAGAGGGGCCACGCTCAGGGTCTGTCTCTGGGCGCCTCAGAGAAGGGAAGAGTTACTGTGCCCAGGAGGTCCCCAAGGGGCATGGTTCCCAGGGAGAGCCAGACAATCAGGGCTGCCCTGTGTGCTCAGCTGTTCTCAGGAATCTCTGGCAGCCCAGGAAGCCTGCAAGTCATGGTAGGATTTGGGCACAGGGGCCATTGCCAGTGCAAGTTCATAGAATCATAGAACCATAGAAAATTAGGGTTGGAAGGGACCTCAGGAGGTCATCTAGTCCAACACCCTGCTCAAAGCAGGACCATCTCCAACTAGATCATCCCAGCCAAAGCTTTGTCTAGCCAGGTCTTAAAAACCTCCAAGGATGGAGCATCTACTACCTCACTGGGTAACCTGTTCCAGTGTTTTACTAACCTCCTAGTGAGAAAATTCTTTCTAATATCTACCTAAATTTTCCTTGCTGAAACGTGAGATCATTGCTTCTTGTTCTGTCATCTGCCACCACTGAGAACAGTCTAGCTCCATCCCCTTTTGAATTTCCCTTCAGATAGTTGAAGGTTGCTATTAAGGTTGCTATCGCATCCAGGAGGGGCCAGCAGGGAACGGCATGCTCAGGGGCAACCAGCACGGATTCATCAGCGGCAGGTCCTGTCAGACCAACCTGGTGGCCTTTTACGACCAGGTCACTAAATCATTGGATGCAGGGGTGGCAGTGGGTATAGTTTTCCTGGACTTCAGGAAGGCTTTTGACACTGTCTCTCACCCCATTCTCTTT
>NW_017729032.1:145364080-145391252 GCF_001723915.1 Gavialis gangeticus
GGACCTGAACCTGTTCAGCCTTCAAAAGAGAAGGCTGAGGGGGGATCTTGTGGCCTGTTATAAACTGGTTAGGGGGGATCAGCAGGCGCTGGGGGAGTCCCTGTTCCCCCGAGCGCCGCAAGGAGTGACCAGGAACAATGGTCACAAGCTGGCGGAGGGAAGGTTTAAGTTGGACATCAGGAGGCGCTACTTCACGGTCAGGGCGGCTAGAGTCTGGAACCAGCTTCCAAGTGAGGTGGTGCAGGCTCCCACCCTGGGGGGTTTTAAGAGGAGGTTGGATGACCACCTTACTGGGGTTATTTGACCCCAGTGCTCTTCCTGCCATGGCAGGGGGTCGGACTAGATGATCTGCTCAGGTCCCTTCCGACCCTAGAAACTATGAAACTATGAAATTCCCTTTCAGTCTTCTTTTCTCCAAACTAAGTAAGCCTAGTTCTCTCTTCAAAAGTCATGTGCCCCAGCCTCCTCACCATTTTTGTTGCTCTCCACTGGACTCTCCCTAAATTGTCCACATCCTTTCTGTAGTGGGGGGGCTCAAAACTGGACACAGTACTCCACATGTGGCCTCACCAGTGCTGAATAGAGGGGAATAATCACTTCCCTTTATCTGCTGGCAACACACCTAACAATGTAGCCCAGTATGCCATTAGTCTTCCTGGCAACAAGGGCACCCTGCTGGCTCATGTTCAGCTTATTGTACACTGTAACCCCCCAGGTCCTTTTCTGAAGAGCTGCTGCCCAGCCAGTCAGCCCCCAGCCTGTACTTGTGCATGGGATTTTTATGTCCTAAGTGCAGGACTTTGCACTTGTCCTTGTTGAACTTCATGAGATCTCTTTTGGCCCAGTCCTCCAATTTGTCTAGGTCACTCTGAATCCTAGCCCTACCCCACAATGTATCTACTACTCCCTCCGGGTTGGTGTCATCTGCAAACTTGCTGATGGTGCACTCTATGCCATCTTCCAGGTCAGTGATGAAGACATTGAAAAAAAACGGCCCCAGAACTTAGACCTGGGGCACTTCACTTGATACCAGCTACCAACTAGACATCAAGCCATTGATTACTACCCTCTGAGCGTGATGCTCCAGCCAGTTTTCTATCAACCTTATAGTTCATTCACCCAGCCCATACTTCCTTAGCTTGCCTGCAAGAAAGTTGTGGGAGACCGTATCTGTATGCCTCCTTCCCCAAAAGCAGACTGTTTACATGGTGCTCTGTCAGTAGGGCTCTAGGGCACTGAAACTAAACCAAACAAACTGGACTGGTTTATTTGAACACTTGCACACATCACTAGTCTTCCTGTGCCTCAGTTCCCATCTGTGAGATGAGTATAATTGTATTTCTTCCCCATTTTTGTATTTTGTTTATTTAGACTGTAAGCTCTTCAGGTTTTGTCTCTTATTATGTGTTTATATAGTGCATAGCACAATGAGGCTCTGATTTCCATGAAGTCTGTGAGCTGTTTCTATAATACAAATAAATAATAGCAGCAAATAGTTGCCCTAAGCTTGACAAATTTTGTGTTTTAAAGCTAAAACTGTCTTTATTCAGCTTGGCTACAAAGCATGAAAAATCATTTTAAACAGGGAATCCTCTATTTTTTGTGTTTTGATTTGTATAAGTTTTGTTGGACTTTTAAGACATGCAACAAGACTAAAATATGAAGATTTTGCCCCACAAAATGAATTAGACACTGCCCTGTGACATTATTTACTTTTTGCTGTGTGAAGCCTTGTGGGATGCATCAGGACCCATGGTGTTTTTATAATTTGGGTTTAGTTGCTCCTCTATTGATCCTGATGGTGACCTAGAAAATACCCCCATGGCACTATGCTTCTGAAAACACCAGGAGGGCTATCAGGAATTGATTGACTGTGCTAAGAAAATCCTGCGTAAATAGCTTAATTCAGCAGAAGTGTATACGTGTGGTAGATAGTTTCTTCTGCTCCAAAATAATGTACAGCTTTGCCTAATAGGTATTTAATTTATAGAAGAAGGATGGCATTGAATCTAAGGCAGTGTATTGGCAACCGCAGTTCAATCTCTGTCACTTGGTTCTTCCACAGGCCTCCTGCGTGTCCTGGGGCAACTTGTTTGGCATCTCTAGGCACAGACAGAAGTGACAATTTTTGCCCAATCTGGACCCTGAAAGCACTCTACAGCCATCATTTATCACAAGTGCATGGATGTAAAGCACTTTAAAAGGGCCTGATCCCACAACCATCTGAAGCTTTATTACATGAGAATTCAAATGAATGTGCTCCAAAGTGGAACACCTTCATTAACTTGTGTCTGTGCACACTGGGAGCAGGGCTGGGCTGATGTAGCCCAACCATGCTCCTGTCGTTTGCAGAATCAGAGGGAGGGAAGGAGAGAGGGGAGGGAGCTTATTTGGGGGGTTTCCCATCTGGTAGGGGGCTCCAATCCATTCTTTCATCTCTGCAGCACCAGCTGGGCAGCCCCTGGAATTAGCTTCCCCTGCTCCCTTTCCCTCCTCCCATTCTGAAGACATCACCAAGGCTAGGAGGGGGGAACAGCAGGGCTAAGGGAAAATGGCTGCAGCTGTACTAAACTACAGCTCAATCCCCCAGAATCCCAGGTCCAGGGGAATCGCTGTAACTCATGGTGTTTCCTGCAAAGTGCCATGAGTTACAGTGGGGAGCTGCATGTCTGTCAGTGCCTTCTGTGCCTGATTCCCCTGTCTGTGGGTAAGGAGATGAACATTTCTTTCCCTCCCATGTCTATGTGTTTTTCCATTTAGATTTCGGGATCCTTGGGGAAAGATTTTCTTCCTCCTGTTCTTAACAAACTAGAAATAATAAATTGTTATTGATAATAATCGATGTCTTTTTGAGAGTTCAATGGTAGCTAGAGTTAGGTTCACAGTGATACCATCCTTGACAATTGGTACAACTGATAGAAGCTAATTTGGAGACCTGAACATTAAGTAAAGCAACCCTGGAATACAGTGGGCCAATGCTGGGAGGCTTCTTTTCAAGTGTGATACAGGCTTCAAATACAGTGACTTCGGTAGTCTCTATAATCCCTCATAGACTCCCTTCTCAAGAAGGTCAAAGAGAATATTCTTTGGCACTAACTATATTAATGGTACTCAATGCTTAGAAAATTCATAGCACAGAAATAGCAATAGATTTTCAGGTGAGACTACACTGGCAGAATACTGAAGGGAATTTTGCTCTCCTTATCTACACTACACTATGTCTGATTCCAGTTCATCTTATCAGTCCTTCAAAAACAAAATGAAGAGAAATAAATAGGGCAGAACAAGAGAAGTTTTTGCATCCATTCTATTTAAAAAATCATGTTCTGTTCGTATTGAAAACCTGGTCTTGAAATGTCCCATTCCTTCTCAGTGAGTTGACATTTACCCCAATTTTTGGCATCCATTTTTCTGAGAAATTAAATTTTATAGAAATAAAAGAAGCACATTAAGAATGGATGCACGTTTCATTTACTCTAATTATGCACAGTGAAAAGTTTCCATTTCAGCAAGCCTCATTGATATTCTGCTGTGAACTTAACTGGGAAAAAAAGAACACAAAAGGAGATTTTATCAGTCAATTGACTTTACCTAAAGAAAGCTTTTGTGGGTTTAAGAATATTACATGTTTAATTTTTCCCCCCCCACCCCTTTATGAGTATTATAATGTCAAAACATCTGGAGCAGTTAAAGTTCCATAATATTCTGGTAGAGAGTTAATTCCAAATAGCAGGATACAGTGTGTCAATATGGCATAGGACTTTGAGTTGTATGTGAGTATGCCAACTCTTAGGTTTCTGGGAGAAATACTTATTTATCTCCTAGATGTGGTTAAATCTTTCATTATTTCATGCCTTCTGTCAGTAACACAGTTAGATTCTACAGGATCTTTACAAACAGTGTTCATAAAACATACATACGCAGGGATTTAATAGATCTGGGAGGAAGCCTGAGAATCATAACGTGCACTATTGAATAATTTACCTGAAAATACAGAAAACTGCCAAGAGAGAGAAAAAGATCTTCTGTACATTTGAATACTGGGAATATTATTCTCAGTTAGATGGACTAAGTTAAATTCTGCTGGTTGTGGGAGATTCTATTTATCAAGAGAAATAAAACATGAATTAAAAAATGTAAGAGTACTGGTAAATCTCCAAAGCTTCTCTTCCTCCTGAAGCAAAAAAAAGAGAAAGAAATCTGAGTTAAACCTTGTGATAATTCACCACATTGTGTCAGATGCGGTACTCATCTGAAAAATATCGCACTAACTAATTTAAATATATATTCTCAGGGAAAAAAAGATCAGGCTTGGGGTGAGGTTGTTAATATTTATCAGCTGTTTAAGGAGAACAAAAGTTAATAGCAATTCATAATTCAGTTTAAATCCAAGGAAATACAAGATTAAGATTACATTTAAGATGCCTCACATGTTGTAAAATATGGAAACAGAATTAAAGTAACCCGAACCACTTAAATTGTTCCCTTGTATCCACAGCCTTCCTTTATTAACATTTTGAACCTACACCTTTAATTTGCTACACATAAGGGTCTGAGTAAAGAAATTCACAGCAAGAAACCGTGCCTGCTGAATATGGTCCTGCTTTACTGGGTGGCCTCCCCTTTCATGAAGCAGGGTATTCTCTGGATTTAGCATTATCCTCTTGTCCGGGTGCAGTCCATTACAGTAAAGTAAAGGTGATATTTAAGACATAACTCCATCAGCTTGGCTCTCTGTGCTCAGCCTCTGTGTTCTTATGACTCTCAGACTTAGGAAGGTGTGAGGCTCTAATTATGCACTCTGACGAGCCATTAGAACATAGCGCTATTATTTTTTTTTCCAAGACAATGGCACGTGCGGCTTCCCGACCTACACTAATAAAAGAGATCTCAGTTAAATGAAGTAACACATTCCCTGAGAGCCAGCTTTAAGGCATTGAGGGCTAGTCTCTTACCCCTCCAAGTGGCTGCAGGGTCCTTAAGAATTGATTGTGCACTAGCTCTTCCTCTTTTTCATAGTTTCATAGATGTTAGGGCCTGGAAGGGACCTCACAGTATCATTGGGTCCAGTCCCCCGCACTTGGGCAGGGAAGGCTTCTTCTCGCAAAGAAGAAGGAAGGCTATCCATTGGGCCTTTAGGAAGCAGCCTGCACAGCTTCCTTGTTACCTAAGGACTCCCCTTACCAACCTCAATGCCCCACCCTTAGAAATCAGCTGAAGAAATGCTTCTTTAGATTCCTTTATAAGGTCCATAGCTCCACAGCTGTACACTTCCTTCTAGCTGCAATCATGCAGTGGAGCCAAGAGACTTGAACAGACATATGAGGTTAACTTCAAGCTGCTGCAGATATTCAGGGGTGGATTTTTTACTTTTTTAGCCTTTTTTTTAAAGTCTGATTTTTCCACTCTTTCCTGTGCTAGGTTATAATTGTACGTGGCACTAATATAAAATGACATAGTTATGAGTGCAGCCTCAGAAATTTCTAAGACTGTAATGGATCCCTTGAATCAAACCCAGTGGGAACCCACTAAATGTACGGCAAAAATCTGTGGAAACTGACTGTCTGCATTTGACATAGCTGAGGGCTGGAAACTGCTTTTAATTTAATATTTCCTAATACCTCCATCCAGCCTCCTGATCACGGAGAATATTTCATGAGAACAAAAGGCTGTTCTTAAATGTTCACTGTATAAAAACAAATAAAGCTGTGCTATTTCAAACTCAAAACAGCCTTTCAGAATAGCTCTGCTAAGGTAAAAGCAAGTAGAGGAAGGGCCTGTTTCAGAACTCATTAAAGTCTTTCCATCTACTTCAGTGGGTTTTGTATCAGGTCTTCAGTGAAAAGAAACAATATAAAAGGAAGGAATGTTTAAGCAGATGGGTGTATAAACATTAGAAACAAGCAGGAAAGGAAAATTAAATTTGTTCAATAGGCATTACTTCTTACAGAATAGCATAGATAAGAGGTCTGAGAAAGTTTTAAGTCAGAGGGGACTATCCTCTCAGCTATCAAATAATTTATAAAATATAAAAGAATATAGGTTAAAAATTGCATAGGATCAGAAGTGTAAAATATGCAGCAGAACTAGTGATCAGCTGGGTGAAACATTTCAATTGCAGTGTCTTTTGGAAATGAAAACAAAGATCTGATGACACCAGGGATAAGTGCAGATATTTGGGAGGGTCAGGGGGAAGCTAGTTCACATTAAAATGGCCATCTGATCTAAGTTAGTTCATCCAGATCCAGACCTTACACTTAGACCTGATCTCAGTGATCAGAAATCAGTCTAAACCTGTAACAGTACAGAAGTTCCGTGCACACAGACCAGTCTAAAAATGGTGGGAACCTGGCCTAAGATAGACCTGGATCAACGTACACAATTGATCTAGGTTAGGTCAGTGAATCAAACTTCAGTACAGTTTCCTGCCCCCCTGGACTGTTTCTCCAGATCCTGTCTGATCCCTGTTCCCCCCACAGATCCTGCCTGCCTCCCCAATCACTTCTATGGATCCTGTTTGCCTGCTAAGCTCTCCATGAATGCTACCTGCAACCCTGATCCCCCCAATTGCTCCCACAGGCCCGGCCTGCCCCCCCAGTCACTTCTGCAGATCCTTCCTGCCCCCCTGATGCCTACAATACCTCCCGTGGATGCTGCCAGCACCCCTGATCCCCCCAGCTATTCCCATGGATCCCGACTGCCCCCCATCACTCCCACAGATCCTGCTTTTCCCCAATCCCCCCAGTCACTTCTGCGGTTCCCGCGTGCCCCCCTATCCCTCCTGCAGATCACATCTGCCTCCCCAATCCCCCCATGGATGCTTCCTGCCCTCCATTTCCCCGGTCTCCCCATGGACACCCTATCCCCCTCCTGAGCCTGCTTGTCCCCCCCCAAGCCCCCTCCCTGCTAGCTGCCCCCATCCCGACTTACCTTAAATAAGACGGTCATTTTAAATGTAACCTAACCTCCCCCTAACATCTGCCAATGTCTTCACTTAGCCAAGAAGTTTTCAGGAATTCAGAAAACAATTAGTTTCACTGAATTGTTCATTTCCAAAATAAAAAGAGTTCACAAAAACTTGCAGAAAGCTTTGTTTTGCCATTTTCAATAATTTTCACTTCAAAGCACCTTTTCATTTTGAATTTCACTTTCTTTGATTCTTTTTGGAAAATGGAGTCAGTTCAAAATAGCTGAAGTAAAAATCAAATGTTTTAGTTTGGTTTGAATAACAGCACAGTTTCACCTGAGCTAAAATTATTTATTCATCTATTTGCTACTTTTCAATTGATGGAAAATGTTGTTTTCACTTTGACCCCAAATAATTTTTATTTGGGTTTTTATTCTTGGAATTACCAGCAAACATTCCCCCATGTTCAACAACATGCAACATAGGTCCGTTGGTAAGGGCTTCCCTGTATGTCATGTGAGTGCTGTATGATACACAGACATGTAGGAATCAACACCATGGCAATGCCATTACCCTAAGACAGCTGTGACTGCAGAGATTGTCTGTATAACATTGTTTCAACCATGAGCAACCCCAAAACTAGATGCCACATAAACACCTCTGCTTACTTGTTCTTATGAGTAGCCAGGCAAAACACTTCCGGATCCAGCTCCTGCATCTCAATATACGGAGCCTATGCTTCTATATTTTGAAAAGAGCAAAATGTGCCTTTGCATTACATCTATTTACTTTTCCCAACCAAGAAATATAATTTTACAACTATGACCATGAAGAATATTCTGCCTCACACTATTCAAAGGGGAAAACTTGCCAAGTTTGATACACAAGAGCAGTCATCCAAATGATACCTTAAGTGCTGAATATGAGCAAAGAATAATTATAGCAGCACAGTGCACACTGTGAGAGTTAAGGGTATGTCAGCAATTCCATTAAAAGTCTTTGGACCAAATCCTGATGCCCTTACTGGGTAATTCAGACCTTCCTTGCTCAGACAAAATTATCACTAGAACTAGACTTTGAGGATTCAACAGAACCTGAGAAAGAATGCCAGGAATTGGCATTTTACGTTTAATAGTTCAGAACTTGTCTTTAATAATTTGCTTTGGAATGTCTTTAGGCATGAGTAAATTCACTTTTACACATTTTTAAATAGGTAGGAGCATTTGTTTTAAGGCTTGTAAAAATGCAAGAAATTTTGGAAGGGAGCTGTTAGCCAAACAAATATTTTAAAATTAATATTTATTTTGGTTTGGGGATGCTCGTTATGGTTGCCCTTATTAACAACAACAATGCATAGTGTCCTGAGTCTCTTCCTTACTGTGCAACCAGAACATCTGGAATCTATCCTGGCAATTTCTTTCTGAACTGGGGAAAGAGATCTTGCCCTGCAACTCTACTGATCTGCATACTGCTATCAAACTGACTTCTCTTGGCCTGAGTCTCTTGTGCCTCCTATATTTTGCTCCATAAAAACAAATGGTTGAGGCAAATCTATCCAATGCACCTCCAACACCCTACTAGTAGATTCCCTTAGTAGCAGGAAACAGATTCCAAAACAGCAAGTCTCTGTAACATGCTTGGGCTGTGTCTTACCCATATAGACTTCCTATTTTACCCCACTACAGTCATCATGCAACAGTACCACTTGTGATGTCCATAGGACCTTTCACACATATGGGATGGGTGAGTTCAGGAGAAAACCAATGACAGGCTTTGTCCTATAAAGTTGACCAATAGAAAAATGATGGGTAAAAATGAACATTGAAAGTAACTCATAGCTCTAGGGTAGTTTCAGAGGAAAAAAAAAGTAGCCCAGATAGGAAGATTTATAATGTAATTTCTTTTTTGTATGCAGTAGTTACTTTTCAAAATGACTGTAATACACATTTGCTTAGATAATTCTATGCACCCTGCAACATCCTTCATACAAAGTATCTTCCAGTGTCTTACTGAGGTAGTATACCATAATAGGTAACACAGCATGGGCCTGAGTGCAGTGTCTTCACACAGCAAAGTAAATGAAAAGAAAACAAATTATGGGGTTAGATCCTTAGCTCATGTAACTTGGTGTCACTCTAGTGCAGTCAACCAAACTATGCAAATTTACCCACATCCCTTAGAGTCTGTGCTTTTGCAAATGAGGTGCAATCCAGTGACAGCACAAAAATGCATACTGATGACAAGCAGAGCTGCTGAGCACCTGCTGGAACCATTGACTCTCTTTGGAGTTGTGAGTGCTCAGAACCTCAGAAATGTTAGGTTTGTGGTTACTTTGGAAAATTCCTGTTGCTTGATCTCTACTTGAATTTTGTATGAGTTCACTGCAGACATATGTTCTGAATAAATTATTAACAACAATACAGAAAACACAGCCAAATCCTAATAGGACCATTGACATTTGGGTTACAGAAACAATAGACCCTAGTGGTATCAATGGTTCCATTACCAAGGTAACATCTTTATTCTCTCTTTAGTGTTATTGGAAAAACAAAGAAAAGGAATAGAGGGAAAATAGAAAAAGAATCTGTTCAACTTATACCTACAACAGCCAATATATTCAGAGATGAGCTTAGATTTCCTTTCATAAGACATCCTATTTCCCTCAGAATTTCAGGCAGCTTCTCAAAAGTGATAGCGAATTTTGCATTTACTGCCTTGTTTTTCAATCAAATAGGTTAACATGGCACATTAAAGGTACAGGTTTATTTCTAACTACGGATCAGCTGGCTTTTTCAGACTTGAAGGCCAGTCCTGACTAGTACTTTAACATAGGTTTTCAGTGTTTCTGAGAGGTATTAATTACTGTGTTTAGACAAACTATGAACAGTAGTATTAATATTCATCCCTTTAAGGCTTGGGGAATCAAAATAAAAAGGGGTTTTTTTTTACTCAGTATAGTTGCCCTTGATTTTTAGGACTAGAAAACTTGGAGCTCTCTGAATCTGTAGGTTTCAGTTTGGAGTTTATGCTCTATTCCATTATTGTACCTGGATTTAGACTTGAGCAGAACCCTGGCTATTAGTGGGTTAATATTATCAGGTTAACATTAAAGCAGAAATCACAGATAAATGAATCTCACTGTCTGTAAATGCTTCAGTTTTCCCCAAACTACTTTCCTGTGCTCTCTGTTGGGATCTGACCTGCTTTTCAAAACAGTAAGCTGTTCATAAAGTAGGAGAGAATGCAATTACCAGAGCAATGACTTACTAGTAAGTGTTTCTCTGGTGACTACACATGTCCTCAAGACAAGAGCTGGGTTAATTGTCACCAGGCCAAAATTTTAAAAATTACAGAGGACTCTTAATGACTCAAGGTGTTTGTTTTTGCATGTATGTGCTATGTATGGGTTTTGTTTTTATTTTATTTTATAGTGTTCTGTATACCTGAAAGTACTGTCAGGCTGCAACAGTATTAAACAGCAGTACTTTATCTAAAAGCTATAGGACATTTTCATATGCTGCATGTACAGATTTTTCGCAGTCATCTAAATCGTGATTTGCATGGAAATCTGAACTGAGATGCTTTTGTTTCCATGCCAGCTATGATTTATACTTCTTTGCAATAGGTGAAATAGCATTCTACCAACTTGAAGTTATATTATGAAAGTTTGCACTTAGTTAGACAAGCCCTGGGAGACCCCCCAGGGAAAGCAATTGAAAAAGAGGACTATGATGTGGTTTCAAGGCTAAAGATTTTTTGAAATGCCTAAGTGATTTAGGAGAACATTTTTAAATATAATATATTACCAATGGTCTCATTTTTAAGTTTTTTGTTTTGTTGGCTTTTTACTCCGGAATTCAGTACACATTCAGGATGCAACTATTTTCTTGGAAGAGGCCAAGGGCCACCTAATCACAGAGGGTCACTGCAAAGATAAAAGACAATGACATGAGTAGGGAAAAAGGACACAAAGATACACATATATGATTATGGAGGTATGAGAAAGGATGAGTGAAGAGAGAGTTGGAGGAGAAGGTGAAGATAGAAGAAGAAAAGTTCACAGTGAAAGTAGAGAAGTCTAGCTAAAACCAAAAGTTGAGAGCAGAAGGAAAAGAGGAGGGTGGAGAGGAGGGCTAGAAAAGGTCATGAAATAAAATGAAAACCCAGAGTGGAACAGGAGAATGAAGGTACTAAAAGAGTTTATGTCTGAGATAACAGTGTATGATGAGAGCTAGTGAGTCTGAAGGACTCTACTAAAACCTACCAAAAAGGCAAATCATTTGCACTTTTGTTTAAAAAAAAAATCTGTTCAATATTCGATTTCATTTCAGAAATGGTATCTAGTTATTTTATTCCCAAATTTAAACTACATAATCTTATTTTACAAACCATTCATATCCCTAACAACAAAATAAAATGTATCCATGGAGCTTTTCAGGACCAATAACTGTAGATGGAACAATCTAATGATCGATAGTGGCTTGCTTTGCTGATCTCTTGTTTACACAGATTGAAATCAGCTGTTCATGAAAAACCATTCTGCTAATCAAATTGTAGATGTGTTCACTGCGACAGTTAGTAAGTAAGTTACTCATATTTATATGTATATTTATATATGCAAGCACTCAAATGGCATTTAGTGACATAGCATGGTATTCAGTTTGTACCTGTTATTTTAGCCTTCTCTGTGTCAGGGTAACAAAAAATTGATCTGCAAGGTTGACTGTAATAGATGGTGAAACAACACTCTTTTGTTAAGCAAGGATTTATCCAGTTCTGTTAGCTAATTAATGTTCCAAGCCAGGCCAAGCAACAACAACAACAAACCCATGTAGTAGATGTTTGAAGCAGTATGTTAGCAACTACTGACCAATTAAAGAAGGATAACAGATGCTTCCCAATTAGCTCCCCCTGTTCATAATGGTGAATCTATGGGAGGTGAAGGCAGTCACAGCAGGACAATCCTGAATAAGTAGAGCCTTGTCCGGTTGTTAGGATGCATTCACATCTCTTTTCTAAAGGTGATCTGGTAGGACTATATTTCATCAGCCCAGTTCACCCCAGTGCTCAGTCTCTGCAGCATTTTTAATGACTACAAGACTTAGTCCTGCCTCAAGTACCACTTTCTATAATGAACAAATAGTGTTTTCTTGTTTGCCCATTGGAATGTGGATTATTTTTACACTTGATTTATAATTTGATAATTAAAAATTGTTAACCACCTCTCTCCCTTTCTCCACTTCCCAAAGAGAGTTATGGTAAAACTGCATAGATTATGCACTAGCAAACACTTGTTCAAAGGCTGTAGTAAATTTGTTAGCGTTGGAATAGAAATTGTAATCCCATCATAATTAGAAGTGATTTACAGAAAGCAAAGACACAGCGTAACAATGGTGCAAAGCAACTTTTGCACTGAACGCTTAAAAAGCAAAACGGTAGTTAATGAGATTTTTGAGAAGCCTTTCCTGTATCCTCTTCCTGTAAGGTGTCATGAACAGTAATGAACAGGGCACTTCCTCCTCTATATCTAATGGAGGTTAAGAGCTGCCCTGTCTTGGCCATGATTATGATAAGGATCTGACTTCTATAAATCATCAGATGTCAAACACAATTTTGTGCTAAAGGGTTCCATTTTAATTTTGGGGCATTTGACTTTAATTGTGGTGTAAATATTGGATTACATGTTTCCTCTGCTCCCCTGAGGATCTCCCAGTGGTATCATCATGTATTTGATTCATAAAACAATGAGAGGAGAGGCTCTAGGTAATATCTAAACCTTTAAGTAGTTGTAAGTGGAGTTGTTTTTCAGCCCTCTACCAGCACTTGATGGGAAAAGATGTTCCCTTTTTGGACAACTATTATGTTTGCCTCTCATCTATTCCCACCTTTCTTTTTTTGATTTTCACCACCTTCTTCACCTTATATAGAGTTTCTTTTCCTTTTTCCCCTGCGTTCCATTTTCAATTATCTGAGCTATGTTGCCTTTTCCTTCCATCTACTAAAATGATCAGCAACAAAATGGTGCTGTAATAAATTGGCTTCACACATCTTTAGAGTTAATATCATACTACGAGGAAATGGGATATTCCTGCTTAGTAACCTTGTTTCTGACTTATGCTATTGTCCTTGCTTGAAATTTGAAGGTTTGAAACCAGAAGGCCACAAACCTTTTTTGGATAGACTGAGCCCAAGAGTGCAGAATGTTTCTCTCTCAAGCAGCCTTGTATCTATCAAGTTTATTAAGGTAACTCTAAAGTACAAAAGCGTAACCATAAAATACTACACATTTCTTTTTCCAGGTGGCTGTCCAAAATATGGGCTCTAATTATAACACAGGTACCTGCAGAATGAAGGTTGGCAACTATTTAACAGTACATTCACTATATGTACCAGTTTAGAACAGGAAAAGGAAAATGACAACTTCAGCTGAAAGAAGGGGAATTAGGTAGGGAAAATTGTGAGACGCGCTGTTTCAAAATCTGAAAACTGACTTGTGGTTTCAGATATTAATTATATGGTCATGCATATATATACAAAGTGGAAAATTGGACTGGTAAATACATTCCCTTGGGTGCTAATTCTCATATTCAGTTACCCCAGACAGCAGATGTATGCCCAAGTGAAAAACAGGCTGTATTGTGATACACATCAGAAGTCAGGGTTTGAACATTTGTGAAGATCCGTATCACTATAGTGAATAATTATATCTATCAAGACAGCTGGATTCATCTGTAATTTAGTGGGTCTTGGCAATAGGAGGTGAAAATAAATTAGTCTCTGTTGCTACTAAATTAAATACATTAACCCTTGTTTTAAGTCTCCATCCTACCATTGTTGAGGGTCATATCCCTAGATCCCCCTTCTGATACACAGTAGATTGCTTTAGAAGTGGTCACATTGGACCTTGTTCTCTGAATTACCATCTAACTTTGATTATTAAAAGTAAATTAATCAGTCTCCAAGATCAGGGGAAATGAATAAATGTATTTTCACTTATAGATTTAATAATAATGGGCTTCATTCTCCTCTCTTTTAGCCCTATGTAAATCAGGAATAAATTAATTTAATTGAACAGAATTACACCAGTTCATATTCAACTGATGATGCCTAATGGACCTCCATTACCCCTAACTCCTTTTCAGACTCCTCATAGAGTATGCACTTTTTTCAGAGATGTTTGACTTTACATTTGGCCATACTGAAACATGCAATTTCCTTGCCATCAGTTTATCAATTTATGGAAAATGACCTGTATTTGTAACCTGCTGCCTTGATAATTTACCTCTTTCCCAACCTGTGTGACCAATGAAAACTTTATCGGTAATGGTTTTATGTTTCCTTTTGAGTAATTGATAAAAATATTTAACAGTGCAGGGCAAAAAAAAAAATCCCTGTTGACACACACTATAGGAACACTTGATAAGTGATGGTTCCTAGCTGGAGTTACATTTTGAGACAGATCAGTAAATTGATTTTAATCCATTTAATATGTATCATGTGTTGTTCTAATTTTTAATCAAAATGTTATGCATTACCAAGTAAAATGCCTCCCAGAAGTCTAATTATATCATCATCAATGTTATCTTTATCCTTGCTAAACTTGTAATCTCATGAAAAGGATATCAAATTTATCTGATAAGATCTGTTTCCTGCAAGCCCATGTTTATTGACATTGATCACTGTTCCTTCTCTGATTCTTTGTTACTTGAGTTCTATGTCACCTAGTCTACTATTTTCCTGGAATCAATGCCAGGCTGACAGGTCTGTACTTACCCAAATCAACCAATTTCTCTATTGCTATATGTCAAAATGTTTACTTTTTTCCATTTCTCTAAAATTCCCTCAATGTGTTCAGAATGGAAAAATCAGTATTAAGGGTCCAGAAAGTTTCTCAGCTAGCTCTTATAAAACTCGTGGATGCAAGTTGTTTGGATCTGAGGATTTTAAAGTATTTAGCTTTAGTAGCTGCTGTAGAAAATACACCTGGGTTGGAAAAAAAGAACTGTAACAAAATAAATTATTTTAAAAACCTAAACTTTAAGTTTAAGTACCTACTTTAAGTACCTACCAGGATAACAAATTGAAAATAACTGGGTTGCTGCCAACACATTCCCTGGAGCATGCCCATTAAACTTAATAACTATCTTTTTATATATTTCAGATATTTATTAGAATAATGTTTATTATGTCTGTTTAAATTATAAACTAGTTTACAGTGAGCCAGCAATTTTTACAACAGTTTAAATTTTCTGGAAGTGATGCCTAATGCAAGGTTTTATAGTCACAAATTGAAAAAAAAAAGAAGCTCTAAAGCCTCTAATCCTGCTTATTTGCTATGTATCCCGAAGACACTTGAGGAACTTTTGCACTGACAATATGTAGAATGGCACTTCCATAGCAAAAAGCATATATACCCTCCTTCAGGGCTTTTCCATATCATTGAGAAGCATTGCTAATGTGAATAAGAATGAAGCATGGCTGTTAAGGAAGTGGAGAAGGACACTAAGATACAACTCAAAATAAGAATTGCTGAGGGTCTGGGGAGTGCTATTTAATATTGGAAGGAATGGGATTTTAAATTCTAGAGGTCTAAAGACAGAATTTAGAAATGGCTTGATGTTGTGAGACAACAGTGAAGTAGGAATCAATGATCCCTCTGTTGTGTGCCTGAGTAGCAAGGAGGAGAGCCATGCTGGCATCAGAATTAAGGAGTTCAGATTTGCTGTGCTAGCTTGAGTTGACAGGGAGACACGTGGGACAAGATTTCAGAGACAGGTTGAGATTGAATGAACAGAGACAGATCAGGAAGGGACAAGAAGATTTGTGATTCACAAACAGTAACTGAAGTCAGGTGGGTAGATGAGATGTCCCAGAGGAAGGTTACAATGAGAGAAAAGCCAAATAGAGTCCTGTGGGGGCCACCTGATCCACATGATAGCTAGAGAAGGGAGGAGGACCTTATAAGAGACATCAGCAGCTATGGTGTAAGGAGGAAAGCGAGATTAATCCATTTTAGGGTTATAAAACATTAAGCCCAAAAAAGGGCCTGTTGTTATAAACTGATCTGACCTGAGAATAGAGGACAGCATTGTAAAAGCCTATTAGCATAACCCTCTTAAATCTGGAAGAATTTGATTAAATTAAACTCTTCTGTTGCTCATGCAATATGTGGGAAGGCATAGTCTGTGACCTCTGTACTTTGTACAGGTGTTGGTATTTTAGTGGAACATACTAAAATTTCATTGAGAAAAGTGTGTTAAAGCATTAGGCACAAATATGGAGAATCAATTTGCTGAATGATAAAAGGTTTATCAATGCAGTTATAAATAGGACCTAAAATTGATGCAAGCACTAAAGAAATATAGATTGGGAGCAAACACATTTGCAGATGAACTCCTGGTGAAGTATCAAGGTGACATCTATTATTGAATAATGTGGTATGTTGCCAAGATACACTGACTCACAATTGTTCTTTAAAAAAAAAAAAAAAGCTTTGCTATGCAATTCAGACATTGCAGGGCCAGGGAATGAACATAGTACATAATAATACTGTATGCAAATTGTAGATCCTTTAAAATCCTAGAGGCGCATATTGAAGATTTTTTTAAAGCAGCTAAATGCGTTACCAAGGTTAATTAATGACTGCATTTTCTTCATGACATACATTTGTATAAAAATAGAAGTGTGATTGGTCAAGCCAGTGAGTAGTTAATTGGTGTGTTTAGGTTAAAAACTTTGTGAAGGTCTCACTCTAAACCTTAATGAAATCTCTTGTAAAAATCTAGTTGGATCCAATCCAGAGATTTATAACATGCTTGACACTACCCTAGAAACTAGCATACCACGTTGCAGCATCAGTTGCTGTTCCTTTTTTAACATGCCATTCAGGTCAAGGAGAAGATAACTTATGCAGTGAGATGCAAAAGCAGCTCAACAAACTGACTGGCCCTTTTTGAGGCATATTCTCTGTGGAAAAGCAAATAATTGAAAAATACTTGTTTTTGTGATTTATAAATTATAGTAGTGTCATCAGACCCAGGTGTTGTTGTTGTGGGCTTGATGTGGTTCATTAGTCAGCTTCAACTATGCCATGGGCTACTTGCTCACTTTTCCTGACCCAGGCATTCTGACAGAACAATGCCTGTGCTGTTCTGTGCTGGATGCTACAATATTCTGATTATTTCACTGTACCCTATAAAGAACAGTAATGACAAGCAGACCTCTTCAGGCTTTGAATAACCTTTAGCCAAATGAGGCTCACAAGCTTGCTCTGATGGGTTTTTTAAAAAAGGAAGAAAGAAACAAGTTATCAATAGCAACACTTCTAAACCTTTAACTTCTGCAAGCTTTTATGTGGGTGGCAGCCATGACCCGAAAAAACAGGAAGAAAATTATGCATTCACCAGAAAGAATAGTTCCCTTCTGTATTACATTAGCCCAGGTGAAAATAGCACACAGTTAAAAAACATATGCTAACTCCTATTACCTATAAATGGGGCATTGATTTAAGATTTTTTTTCTCCTTTTAATAATATGACACAAGAAATAATGGTTTTCCATTTTGTTTGTATTAATTGTATACATGCATTGGGAGCTGATAGTATAAGATTGATTGTAATTGAGCCATAAATTTAGCACAGAGAAACACCATCCATTTAGCTGGACAGCTCTGTGATAAAATACATTTCTAGAGCACGGATAGCAGGCAGAGTGTCTAAGATAACAAATGATAAATGCCTTATACCTATAGCTACAGTGAGACAAACCTGAGTAAAAACGGTTTAGTTCTGAAGAAGCTACCATGAGTTATTTTCCATTTCACCATGAGTGATTTTGCATTTATTATGCATTTGTAATGTTAAACTATTACACAGCTCCTTTTAATTTATGCAAATATGCAAGAGACTTTAACATTTCTGAAATCTAAAATGTTTGGTTCCCTACCATTGCATTATGTGTCAATAACATACTGCCCCACAACCAGGTACTACACAAAGAAATCAAATGACAGATATCTGAATAAATATGGCTAAAGAAGCTTACTAGTATTAAGTGGGGTGTCAGCTGTCATAGCTCCATTGATTGCCGTGAAGTCTCTTGCAATACACTGTGCTTTAGCAATGATCCGAGACTGCAGTTTTCCCTCAAAACATTTTGCCTTTTTCCACAGAAAGAGGAAAGTGAATTTCATAGGCAAAACCTGCCATGTTGATGCAAATATCTATTTGCATTGTTTTAAAAGTGTGATTTCTCTGCTAAGATGGCAAAATCACCTGCTCAAAGCCTGTGAATTTTTAGCTTTATCTCCAATCCAATTCGTACCCTTGTGAAACTTCATGAACGCTATTTATCCAGGTGTAACCTGTGTACACCCAAGGGTGTGCCCTCAATTCGATGGGATAGGTGGTCAAGCAATAGTGAGAGGGATGCTGTGACTTGGGCACAGATCCCTCTATTCTCTATAGAGCCACACTACACAAAAGGTTCTTAACTATATACAGAATTTATTTAACATATAAAGAATTGTATACAACTATATACATATATCCACATACATACATGCATATATATGTACAAAATGGGGAGCTGCACCTAATACTTTGTAAACTGGTTGTACTGTGTGAGTTGTGTTATAGTTTAGCTGATAAATAATTTTAAGGTTGTTATTTTTTATTGGAGTCTATTTTTCTTATTGTTTAATTTGTTGAGTAGTATATCGGGAATCTGGTACTTACCTGCTGGAGGCCTGCATGGGCTCGCCCTGTGGGCCTAGTGGCTTACCTTAAGGATCTCTATATCTATCCCAAAGCAATAAATAATATTAGAGAAAATTTAAGCACTATACACTCTTATACATACACATACTTATAACAATATTCAGGAATGGGGTTGCATGGGGTATGATTTGAGAGTGGCCCCCTTACCCAGGACCCTGAGATCCTTAAGGTAAGCCACTAGGCCCACAGGGCGATCGGGCCTCCAGCAGGTAAGTACCAGATTCCCAATATAATAATCAACAAGTTAAACAACAAGAAAAATAGACTCCAATAGAAAATAACAACCTTAAAATTATTTATCAGCTAAAATATAACTCGCACAGTACAACCAGTTTACAAAATATTAGGTGCAGCTCCCCATTTTGTAGGGCACACTCTCACCCAGTTCTGTGAAAGAACAGGGGTGGGGGAGTCCTTTTTCTCCAGTGCCTCCACTGTGAAGCCCCTATTCCCTGAACTTATGATTGTCCCAAGCAGGCATGCGGTAGGCTTGTTTCCCACCCCTTCCCCATGTGGACCCTGCTGCTGCTCCAGCGTGCTGCAGGGGGTTTCTTCTTCATAGGCCAGGGTCCAGCCCTGGGCACCTCCAAGGCCTCACCTTCTGTTGAGGTGAGGGGTGCCTGCCTTTTCTGGGACCCGCCTTCTCTGGGCCCAGGCCCAGTGTGCCTGTGGGAGGAAAGGGACTGGTGATGCTCCAAGAGTGCCTTAGGGCAGATGCCCCTTAACAAGGCCTGAGCAATCTCTTACCACTCCCAGGGCCAAGGCTCCATGTACTGGAGTGTGCACCATGTGGGGCCTAAGCAAGCTGTCCCCACTCCCAGGGCCGAGGCTCTAGCACTGGCTCCTCCAGCGGCATCTTCAGGAGCCTAGGGCTATTGCCCGCTGGAGCAGCTCTCCCCAGCCTTTCTTGGCTCCTCTCTTCTACTCATCCCTCGCCAGTCTGGTCTTCCAGCCAAACATGGTGTTCTTTTACAGCAATCTGTGGCTCCACCCTGGATCGAAAAAGGTCCAATCAGAGCGAGGGGTGGCGAAAACCTTACCAGGACCCCTCCTCCTGGGAGCTCTGCCCCCAGATTGTAAATGCACCAATCAGGAGAAGGGGGGCACCCTCTCCCGAATGGTGGAAGAAATTCCACCAATGGCTCAGTGTTCTGCTCAGCTAACAAGCTGCGTGCAAGGTGCACCATGGCCGGCATGCCTGCTACACAAGTAACTGTATACCCCTCATCAACATGGTTTCTAAGCACCTTTCCTTACTTAAAAGACTGCCATACCTTTTTGATTTCATAAATGATACCAAAGTGCCAATTAAGGGTCTAGGTTTTACATGAATAGATCTCTGAGAAGAAAGGTGTTACTGTGGGAAAGCATGGGTGAAAAGCAGGACATGACATTTTTATCTGAGATCAGTAAAGTGACTGTTCTTATTTATTCTGCTAAAAAATTCTATATTCTTGGTCTGGCTCCTGTAAAGATTTTGTCTCCTATTATCATATTCCGTCTGCTGTTGATAGTATCACTGCATCCAAACTGTCATGAAGTGTCATAGCATTGGAGAAAAGAATTCTGTCAGGTATAGAGAGACTATTCAACATTAAGATTTGAATTCTTGCTTTTGTCATGCAAAATTATTTAAAAAGCAAAAAGAGTGTAACACATTTTTAGAAGTCTATAGGAAGTATTTCAAAGGCTTTTGTGCCAACTTTATTTGCAAAACCAAAGACTTTGAGCTCATTGTGTGTGTCCATACAGAGAAATATTCATCAGAGTCTAAATCGAAGACTCTCATCCAGGGTGACTTCAGATACTTTCAAGGGTGATGTAGGGTGCCAAGCAATGTTGACACAGGTGTGCACACATAATTCATAAGTTGAACCCAGAGATTTCAAATGGGAATCCATAGTATTAAAAACATTCTGACCTGTTGTTTTTCTGAGTTCAATGCAATAGAAGAATTGGTCTATTGTTTTTCTGTAATCAAAAAATAAGTGAAAATGAAGAGCTGGCATTTTCCAAGGAGGACCTACAGTCTATCGAGGGATGCTCTTAGTCTAAAAAGTATTGAGAACCACTGGTTTAAATATGGAAAAAAATGTGGATATTCCCTTTTAGCTGAGAAAAACATGGACTTCACATTTTGACAGAGAAACATGTGGATTTTCCACTTTTGCAAAGAGCTCTCTGGAGGCTGGCACAGTTCCAGTCTGCAAGGGGCTGCGGGGAGTGGGAGAAGGGTGGTCAGGAAGGGGGAACCAAGTGCATGTGTGTATATACACATGCACGTGGCCACCAAGCAGCCTGGAGAGCAGTTCCTTAGAGGTAAGTTGGGGGAAGGGGTGGGGGGAACTAAAGACCCCATAGTGAGGGAGGGAGGGAGGGAGTTGGGCAGGGCAGGGCTGGGGATGGGGCTGCTGCCCAGCTCAGATAATGCATGGGGCTTGGGACCCGGGGCTAGAATGCATGACTGCAGGAAGCCAGTGTGAAGTAGGACAGGGCCATGGGCAGCTTGTCTGGGGGGGTGGGGAGCTGTCTTCCTGCCACTGCACCCATTCCTGGGGGGGGCAGTGGGGGCATGTGCCCCCCAGATTTGTGTGTGGGGTGGGTAATGCTGTCTGCTGTGGGCTCAGGCTCCTTGCTCTGCTGCCCTTCCCCCAGGGCCTTCAGGGCCCAGCAAGTGGGACCCAGAGTGGCAGGGCACATCAGGGACGAGTGAGGAAGTTCCTTGCTACTGCAAGCCCTGTGTCACTCTGGCGAAGCACCCCCTGCCCGCCTAGCATCAGCAGGGCTGGTGGCACAGAGTTCTGCCCCTCGCTGCTGCCAAGCGGGCAAGGGACAGCTTCCTTACCCTGCCCTGCTCTGCCCTACTACTCCGTGTCCCTAGGGAAGGGAGGGAGGGAGAGATGGAGAAGTGAGAAGGAGGGGAATGGGAAGGAATGGGACAAGTGGGGGACTAATACCAACAGCATATGAAGTTAAAGAGGAAAACAGTGTGTGGTAGGGAGGGGCTGGTGTCAACCTGGGGCTCCATAACCCTGGCCAGGACTGGGTATATTTTATCATTTAATAGTTTAACCAATATAACTAGAGGAGGTTAAACAGATAATTTTTAAAACCATATTTATATCCCTAACTCATTCTCTCTTGAGCAAGCTGGGATGTGGATGGATCTGCTAGCAGAAAACTTTTTGGCATCACAATGGTGGCAGCTGGCATGGTAATGAGCATATTCCAATAGAATAAAGCTCATTACTATTAATATTAACCAACCTCTGAATAACTTATTAAGTGCTTTTCAAAATTCAAAAAGTGCTTAATCAAAAAGTGGGACAGAGTTGGGAAGTAATATAGAAAATAAATACAAACAGAGACAGAAATGATGCATTACTCATTTCATTTTCTTTATTAATTTTGCTCATTGTTTGGCCAGCAAATGGAATGAAAATGGTAAAGATCATGATTTACTCAGAAAAATGTAAAACTAGGTTCTGAAAATATGTTAATTTGCAAATGTATTAATGGTGCCATGGCCCCTTTGCTGTTGAAAGCAGAATTCTAACTTTACTAGAGCCATGATTTACCCTAAATGCTAAGGAATGCACTGAACTTCTATGGCATAGGTTTGTGTCTTAGTCTTCATTATATGGTTAGAATTTTTATAAAAGTTGTTTGTAGTTAACATAGTGCATAGTTGAGCATGTGTACACCTGCCTATAAAGAATACTGGCTGTCTCCTAATGTTCAGAAACAAAATTACTTTGGCCAGGTACAGACATTACACTTTTACCAGTATAAGGGATTGGAAACAGGTCTAGACCTGTATCAGAACAGAAGTTTGGCATACATAGACTGGTTTAAAAATTGCGGAAGCTGGTCTAAGGTTGGCCTCCTCCCCCCAACCCATGAAAGGGCTAATGTGTATTCTGTTCACTACTGATCTAAACTATGCTGCTTATGGAAAACCATGTAACTTAGATTAATTCTGCCTTAGGCTTTTTGACCGTCTGTACCTAGCCTTTGAGACCATTTTAGCTTTTTCCATCATTAGCAAGCGGCATAAGTAAATTAAAAGGATTTTTTGTGAGGGAGCTGATAAATAGAGGGGGAAGGGTCAAAACAGTTGTATCCTGGAATTTTCTGATGAAAAGAAAACCCTTTTGTCAAAAAAAATTCCAGAGCAGCACTGCTTGTCAAAGATATATGATCTGGCTGTATTATGGGACCTGCCCATTCTCCACTCATCCTTTTCCCTGATAGCATTATACCTACTTTTCCTTCTTCCTGAACTCCTTAGCCATCTTGCTGCCTTTTCTGATAAGAACAACTACATTTCCTTTGCAGTGCTGTGAAAGGTGACCCTGGTATCCTTCTACCCAGTCTCAATGTGCGTGTTGAACACTACACATTCTGGTGAGCAAGGGATCTTGGGTTAATCAGCTTTGACACTTCTTAAGCAGTCCAGGATTTGAGCCATATCAGAAGAGATGTTGCCTCCATGGTCCAAATCTGATATAACTGGGTCCACATAAATCTTTATGGTGGAAAAAAAAGATGTAAAAGTGCTGGTTTAGAACCTTTTAGAACACATTGGGTTGCCCTGAGTCTTTATGTTTCAACCTTAAAATCGGGAAGGGTTCTGAAATGGGGAATATTCTCAAGCTTTTCTGACATTAATAGATATGACTCAAACATCACCTCTAGTCTACTACGTTCACCCTACTTTATGAGGCTGCCTCTAAAATGTGGATACTAAGAACCAAATCCTACTTAACCATTATGTACCTAAGGGGCATTTTCATAGATGTGTAGGTGCAGCTTTTGGCCCTTACATAGCTTTTACACCCTGTTTTTCCACATACCAGAATAGGATCATTCAGGTACACACATAGCTGTCCAAAGTGGTTGGAGGGCAGGGAAGGGAGAGAAGGAAGGTGAATTATTTTAGAATAATAGCTTAGTCATTAGCAGGGATCCTGGTTTTCTCTGATAAAAAAAAATCCCCAATTTCCAGATTGAAATGACACTAATATATAGATACAGTCTAGGAAAGAAGGAGTGGAATTCTAGGCCCACCTCACCCAAGTGTGCCAGAAAGGTTGAACCCACATCTCCCACTTTCTAGCCAAGTACTTTAAACACCAGGTCCTGGGGTAGGCATTGCCCAAAGCATTCTCCAGCTCTCCTCTTGAAGTTGACTCGCTAGGCAGCTGAGAGATGAAAATATATAGAAACCAGAAGAAGGTGTATGGGTCAGTGAGGTGGACACTTCTCAGGAAGGGAGAAACCCAGAGCTCTGGCTCTTCCCCCAGTGGGGCAGAAACTATTCCACTGCTATTTATCCATTTTATCTGAGCCTACATAGAAGAGAAGCGCAGGGACAGCATAGTTGCATGAGTGCAATAGAAGTTTTACTCTGATTAAGTGCCAAAATTTTTCATTTACTGAAAATTTAAGCAATTACTGAAGTGCCACTGCCACATGAAAAGGTAGAATAGAATTTGGCCCCATGTGTCATATATGTCCTGATTTTTCCTATGAGCAACCTGACCCTTTTTTGCTCCCCCAATCCAAAGTCTGGTCTGGTCTGGTCTCCACAGAGCTGAAAATTGTCTGGGTTTTAAATGAGCACTTGTCTTGTGTGTGGTTGTTGGCAGCCTACTTAACAAAACATTGCACATTCAAATTTTTGGAGGCAGAATTCTAAATTGGTGGTCTTGGGTTTGTTCTGACTTGTGGGAAGACTTTCTCTGCTTTTTGCATGTTGGCACTCTCAAATTTGGCGATGGAGGTTGGCAGTTTTGCTTATGAATGTTAATTCTGTAGGACACACTAAGTCCACGCTTTTTACACGGGGTTGTTTCTGTTGATCTACTCCTGCAGCTTTCTTGCCCCTCAGCTGGAAACAGGAACTGGGTTTGGATAATAAGTCTGTAGGAAGATAATTCCCACCCCATTTTTTTTTAATTCCCATTCCCATTTTTTTTACAACAGGAAACTGAAATTTTGTCTGTTCTTCCTGGCTACTCTATAGTTTTTGCATGTCTTTTAATCAGTATATTACGGAGGGGCCTTATGACAAGGGAATGATTTAAGAGTGCATTCCAGATGGTGTTTATAAGTGGAGGAAGTACCTACATGCCTTTTTTCTGGCCATTATCCCAACAGAATAAGTAGCAGCAAATCTTTAGGGCAATCGGTAACCATCAAAGCCTTTCTGCTGCAGGATCATCTCGGTAGAAGAAAGGTTATGGTTATGGTTTTTGACAAAGAATTCCTGGGAGGCTCTCTTTTCTTCTAGAAGTCTGGATTTTTCTTTCATCTTTTATCATTGTTCGAATGGCATAAAGAACTATGACTGCTCAAAGGAAATTATTGAATAGAAGGTGGGTTTTTGCAGCCCCATCAAAAGAACAGAATACTTATCATTCACTCAAGTAGAGTTCATGATGTAGCAAGCTCTGCAAAGAAAAAGAGCTGATAAATTAGCTGTGCTTAGAGCTGGTCAGCAACTAAAGTTTCTCTTCCATGAGAAATGCTAACTTTATTGGGGGGTGCAAAAATCAATTCTTAAGTGCAAAAAAAGGAAATTCTCCACAAAATGATTTTAAAACCTATTTTAAAAATCTATTAAAACATGATATTTGGTCCACATCAAAATGTTTCATTTTGAGCTTATCATTTTGATTCATTTAGTTTCAACTTAATAGTAATAGAAATCAAAACATTAATTATAATAGGTGCATGTAACATGACATACAAAACACACATCTGATTTAGTACAGAAACGAATCTTTTAATATGATGGAAATGTGAAAATAAAATTAAAACATTTCAAAGTTTTTCAAACACATTTTGATCTTTTGCCCATAGAAAAAAATGTTAGAACTAATGCTTCCCTGAAGAAAATACTGTAAGTTTAACAAACTGGTACATGTTTGATAGAATATTGCTCTACTGAAACATTTCAATCAACTCAGTTGCTGTTATCCACAACCAGTTCACTCCCAGAGCTTCAGGAGCCATCTTTGTGCCTACCTCTGTATTAGTCACTGCATTTTCTAAATTACTTCCTTATACAGGCTCCAATTCAACCAACATTTGTTATATATGAGGCAAGTCATACAGACACTAGGCACTATACATCAAAGCAGCACGTTTGGGCCCCAAATCACAAAAACAGTGGTTCGGAATAACATGGCATTCTTGGAAGTAGAAAACAGAAGCATAACAAAGGGTGGATGACCAGGGCATCAGCCCCTTAGAGGGGGCACAAGAATGGCAGCCACCTGCCCCTGTACCAAGCCTACAGGAGCTGGTAGTTACACTTCTGCTGGCAAAACTGTTATAATTATCTTGAACCAATGGAGGTGAGGCAGCATGAGGTTACTGCATACTTGAGGCCTGATTTTTGTATCAACAGTGTGAGTCTGGATTACTTCTAATGAAGTCAGTGGAATGATGTGAGTGTCAAACTAGGGACAGACATTCAAAAAGCCTGAGTCTGAACTGATTCAATCTTTGCAGGTTAGTTTAACCTGCCTAGGTTGAACCAGTTTCCAGCTGAAGAGACATTCACTCTGGACTAAGGAAATGCAGGCACATGACTGCAGTGGCTCAGGCTAGAAGCTGGAGAGTGCTAGGGCAGCCTTCCCTTCCCTTGCTGAGCTGAGGGGCCCTGGTCCTCTCCTCTCCAGGAGCCCAGCAGAGAACTGATAACAGTATTTATCATTCCTAACTCAGTGTTTATCACTCCATTAAGAAAACAGGGACATTACCAGCTACCTGTTGATTCTCCCTTTGTACTGCCACAGTGTGGACCATAGCCAGCATGTGGTCTGCTAGCTAATGCTGAGGTGTCTGTAAGGCAAAGGGGATGGAGAAGGGAGGGGGGAAGCAGGCAGATGCCTGCAGTCTGTGCCAGAGCTCTGGCCAGGGAACAGAGGAGAGGGGCCCACCCTGCTGTGGAGAACAAAGCCCAGCCCAGAGAGCATGCTGGGATGCTGGTGGTGTCTGGTTTATCTTAAACCAGCAAGGAGTCTGGGACAGACATTACATAAACCAGTTTGACCCAAATCAGTTAAGTTTCATACTACATTCAACCAGGTTTATCTCAAACCAGTTTCAGTCAGTTTCAAACTGGCTTATGCACACTGAACTTCTGTTCTGTTACAGGTTTAAACCAGTTTCTGATCACTTAAACTGTTTTATGTGCAATGTCTGTCCCCAGCCAAAATAAACATGCAAGATTCGAATAAACCCATTTGTGCCCCAAAGTGCATCATTAGATATTGAGAAGAATCAGTAAAGAAACTTATAAGCTGCTTGCATTTTGCTCATTCTTACACATTAATTCATGAGAACTCAACCTTACTCAGTCAAATAATCTTTACTTCTGGGGTTTCAGATTCAGGCCCTTAGCTCCTTTACAATAGGGGCCAGGGCAATGGTGGGACTAGGGGGTCAGTACACACACCCACAGGAGGCCTCAAAT
>NW_017729032.1:145391263-145394869 GCF_001723915.1 Gavialis gangeticus
GTCCCTTCTGACCCTAGAAACTATGAAACTATGAAACAATAACAATGCAGCAATATATTCAGCCATGTTGAGTCACATCCATTATAACAAATGCACACATTTAATTAATGATGATCTGTACTTCCCCTTACTGCTGTCAAACCAGTCATGACAAATATCCTTGTATAGATCTTCAGGGATCTAGCCTTGGGACTTTGCTATATGTCCCCCCTGCTTGGTTGGTAGCAACATAGACAAAGTGACAAGAACGGCCCCAAGAATGGAATTTATAATCATGAGGATAAAACACCCCCAAAAAGCCTTGCTGTATTCTAAAGGTGTATTAAAATGTATGGTCTTTTTCATTTATCTAACCAGCAGATTATACACACAAGCAGGACAGCTACCTTGCTGTCAAATGTATACAACAATGCCATTAGTGCGTACTATTTTTATACATTGCAGGGACACAAATCATGCTTTCAGGTTTAATTTATGTATTATGGAGCATGGGGAATTCTAGCTTGGGTTTTAATGACATGGATAGGCCAGATTCCCCCTGCTGTAATTCAACTTAAATTCAGTCTTGTGCTTCATAAATGCAAAATATGTGATAATGCAACATTATGATTGAAACTGCACATATGGAAACATCAATCAAGATTTCTGCCTCAATCTTTACTTGCCCTTTTCTGCATACTTAAGACTGGATTTTCTTTTCATTTACAGCATCTTAAATCCAGAATAACTCTGATGATGTTGATAGTCACACACTGGATTTCGAAACATAGGACTAGAAGGGGCCTCCCAGACCACCAAGTCCAGTCTACTGCATTTACCCTGAAAATCCTAAAAATCCCACACTCCAAGCCCTCCCATCCTAAGAAGACAGGGCACAAAACCAGAAACACCAAGAACACACTCCTGTATATCACAAGCAAAAACACTAGCACCAGTACCAGGATTTGCACCCATGTCAATCATTATTGACCTTTCATTTCTGTTATACTAGTGCTCAGACACTGCAGTCAAGATTGAGTGCCGTGCTGAATTAGGTACAATGTACAAACATAGAAAATAAATCACCCCTGTTCTGAAGGGACAGAGAAGAGAATGCAGACCAGGGATAGAGCATGCAAGGAAATGGTCATAGCAATTATTGGTACATTTGTTTTTCACTGAAGGACTTTTTTCCCTGAAATGGGGCAGAAGCAGAGTGGAAGCGTAGTGTTAATATAAATAAAGCAATCGGGCAAAAAAGTAAAAGAGAAAGGTGGACAGTGGAAAGAGAGGAAGTGAAGAGAACAATAGAGAAGTGCACTGTGAGACAGAGCAGTGAAATAAGAATTAATAATACTTTGTATTAATTTAAATATATGTTATTGCATGTACAGCCTTTTCAGGTCTGAGGTACTGGACTTGGTTCTGGCAGGATGCTGAGCACTTCCTGCAAGGTGACAGGCACGCTTAGTAGTAGTGAATTGGTTTAGCACATCACGGGCTCAGACCTTGTCTGCACCACACCACTGTGCCCAATGCAATTGCTTGCTTACTTCCATGAAGAGTTATTTGTCCCATGAATTCCCTGTTCTGTGAGAGCCTTCTCAGCAACCATGATGCAGCAACACAATTCTCTGTATATATATTCCTGTAAAAAGAATCATAAAAGAAGAGTTGCCATGTATTACTTGGATTTTAGTACAATATCGTACCCAGACCCTGTGGAAGAGCAGCTTTATTTGAGGCAGAGACTTCCATGTAACTTGCAGGGTGGGATGACTTGTGAGGATTTGAAGAAAAGCCAAAGGATGCTGGGATTGGGCTGACTCCTGATACATATAAATGATGCAGGTGCATGCCTACACCTCAGCTAATCTCGAGGGGAAGATCCCTAGTTCACTGCCTGATCGAACTGGCGTTGGGATTGGGTGGAGAGAATGCATGTATGTGAGGAGGAACAAAATCCCGCTCACCAGGCTGCATAGCAACATCACAACCTTTCTGTACCACAGCACCATAGTGCCTTCAGTCTCATTGCATTAAGATTATATATGACTAGAAAGGATCACTGTGATCACGTAAGTCCAATAGTTCTTAATCAGTGGGCCATGCAGATCCTAGGCATGGGCTGTAAGGGCAGGTACTAGAGGGAGGAACTCAGGGGGATCACTTCCTCTGACAATCTCTCAGACCCAGGCAGCAGCATGTTGAGATGCTTGCAGAAGCAGAATTAATTAGCTCAGGCACAATGATGTCCAAATTCGGCTGTATCCAGAACTTGTGCCGGCAGAGCTAACTCAGGCGTCTCAAGCAAAAGAATTATGAGGGAGGGAGGTTCTGGGCTATGAAGGGAGTTGGGCAGAGGTTGGCTGTTTGGCAGCAGATGGATGTGCAAGAGTAAGGACACTTGTGGGTCTCTATGGAGGACTAGGAGGGAAGTATGTGGAGGTGCAGGGGACATGGTCTGAACGGCAGCAGATGGGAACAGTGGGAGGTGGGCCAAGAAACAGTATAGGAGGAAGGGAGAGCAGAAGATGGGGGGCCAAAAAAGTTAATATCTAATCTGATATCCTCTATAACAAGCTACAGAACTTCCCTGAATTAATTCCTGTTTGAACTGTAACGTATCATTAGAAAAAGCATCTTACCTTAATTTAAACATTACTAGTGAGACAGAACAGAAGCTCAGTGCACATAAACCAGTTTCAAAATAGCTGAAACTGGTTTAAGATAAACCTAGTTGAATGTAGCATCAGACTTATCTGATTTGGGTCAAACTGTTTTATGAAACTTCTGCCCCAGACCCTTTCCTGGTTCAAGTTAAATTACAGTCCCCCAGAAACCCAACATTTTGCACCCCTGAGCTGGGCTGGGCTGGGCTGTCTGCTCCAGAGAGCAGGGCTGGTACCACGCCTCTGATCCTTAGTTGGAGCAATGAGGCCTGACTGACAAGGAGGTGCGGGGGTCAAGCCCAGCTGGGGATGCAGCCCAGTCTGCGGGGGGGGAGGAGGGAGAACTGCCACGCCAGACAAACCCTCGCTGGGGTTTAGGGCCAGGAGGGGGGTTAAACACCCCTTCCCTCACTCAAGCTTAGTGCTGGCTGTGACTGTAGACTACAGATCCCAGAGACACCTGGAAGCAGGAGGAAAGAGTGATGGGCAACCCTGAAGATTCCTTCTGCTGTGATTGTGGACTGCAAATCCCAGAGACCTCAGGGCCAGCAGAAAGAGGAAGTGAACACACATCACATACTGGCTACGTGCCAGAGAACCCTGCTTTAGTGTTCCCCACCCCCCTTCTGGCCTCAGCCAGAGCAGGCCTGGGGCTGCATTTCCTGAATCAAAGGTAAATGTCTGTCACTTCTGTTTCAATTTAATCTCTGCAATTTAAACTAACCTGGAAGGGCTGAATCAATTCAGCTTTGGGCTTTTTGACTATCTGTACTTAGTCCCATCAACAGAAAATAGCACAATTTGCTGGTTTTAATGACAAAGAAAGAAAGACAAAAGTTGCCTATGTTTGAGGTAGCACAGAAGTATTACATGCATGTCAGAAGCCATCCTGGCTAATTTTTTCCAAGGGTTAATGCTAATTTACAATTTGTGACTATTTTGAATGTGATTTGTC
>NW_017729032.1:145399869-145400744 GCF_001723915.1 Gavialis gangeticus
GTTGCCTATGTTTGAGGTAGCACAGAAGTATTACATGCATGTCAGAAGCCATCCTGGCTAATTTTTTCCAAGGGTTAATGCTAATTTACAATTTGTGACTATTTTGAATGTGATTTGTCTAGCTTCACCTTCCAGTCACTGGATCTTTTTTTTTTTTTTTTAATATCTTTGCTCTCTTATATCTTTGCTCTTCATTATTTATTCCTTCTCTAATCTTTCTTTCATTTTCAAATGTTCTCATCAGTGATTTCTTTGTTTTATTCCTGGTCAAGGACCAATGTTTTTCTGATCTCCACTCATAACATGCTCACTCAATAATTCCCAGTTTACAGTTACATTTTGAGATCCAGTTTTTAACCCATTCAGTATGGGCCATGATAGATTTCTATTGTTCAGGTTTCTTAATCAAAATTTTTCACAGCCCCAGAGCACATGCCCAGTATGCCTCAAGAGTGCAAGCAGCTCAGTCAATTTATACTCTCCCACAACAGAGGTAATAGACGTCTGCTGCAGTAAAGCTACAGAGTCTATTACTGCCTTTTTATGCGTCTCTAATTTTCCTCTGATGTGGCATGACAAAAGATAGGGATGTCTATTTGCTCACCATTTGTACTAATATAGACATTTTTATGACAGCACAAATGAAGCACCAGGTGACATCTGTTTTCACCCTTAGGGTGCACTCAGATGAGCATGCATGTGTAGTTTGCGGCACCTCAAACTGTACGCGGCACATGTGCAACCATGCGCTGTGGTGCAAATTTGCAGCATGGCACCAAAATTTGATACTAGGAACTCCTGGTTTTTAAAAAAGATGCGGCAAAAAAGTGGCATGGTGCACTGGAGCAACTGGAGCCTGAGTTGTCCAGGGAAAC
>NW_017729032.1:145400755-145401765 GCF_001723915.1 Gavialis gangeticus
CTGCCACGTCCACTCACTGGCAGGATAGAAGAGAAAACCATCTAGGTCCACCCCAACTGCTCCATCATGCGAGGAGCTGAAAGAAGCAGGGAATGGGTAGTTTACCTAAAGAGGAGCATGCTGGGGTGTGTACAGTGGCAAAAAGTAGCGGCACAAATTTGTGCCGCTACTTTTTGTGCTGCTGCAAGTGCACACCCTTGCATTTGGGGAGGTGGCCTTAGAGAGCAACTACCCATCTGGAAGTCCCTGACCACAACACATTTTGGTCCTCTCTTTTCTGGAAATACAAGATTGTAATGAATCCCTGGAGAAACTATTTAATCCCCAAACAAAGTGTAATTATTTAGACATCCATGTCTGTTGTCCCAGGACATAACCTAATAAGGTATGGGATAAGATGTTCTAATAGTGCATCTGAATGGTTGTCCAGGGATTGCATCATTGTATCAATGGCAGGAGATCAGCAGTGCCTTGAGATGCTCACTAAACCCTGATTCGAAGGGTAATATCTGTACACACCAATTCCGGATTATTCTGTTCTGAGACAAACACAGGCACAACTTGTCCAGGGAGACATGCAACATCCATTCCTAGACATAACGTCATACTTTGAGTGTTAAGTCCAAGTGTGAAGGGAAAGCATTTCACTGAATGTGTGTGAGGGGAAAAGCATCTGAAATATGTTTTACCTAGTGAAAAATGTTTTCTTTTATAGTTAGAAAACTGAAATGACTATACAGATTTTCTTCATTACATTTGGTTTAAGACTTTGGCACTGCATTTTCCAGGGGGGGGAATGACTTTCAGAACCAGTTTGGATTTTTTTCAAAAATCACATTTTCAACTTATGAAAATTCAGGTAATAAATAAAATGGATTATAATTATAATCAAGAAAAATTCAGTAACTGAGATTTTCACTCGTGTTTTAAAGAGATCTGCAAAAAAGCAGTGGAAGAGACTATTAACTAGATGATATGTTTGGGGAAAAGCCTTATGTTCTGGATCACAT
>NW_017729032.1:145406765-145416207 GCF_001723915.1 Gavialis gangeticus
GAAAATTCAGGTAATAAATAAAATGGATTATAATTATAATCAAGAAAAATTCAGTAACTGAGATTTTCACTCGTGTTTTAAAGAGATCTGCAAAAAAGCAGTGGAAGAGACTATTAACTAGATGATATGTTTGGGGAAAAGCCTTATGTTCTGGATCACATTGAATCAATTAGCATTACAATTAGTGAGCTATTTGTAAGCCTGGAGGCAATTTTGATCCATGGTTCACTGGAATGTGGTCTATGAATAACTTAATTCTTTATTATATGCTATATATGTCATATATTGAATATTTTATTGGATGTTATAAGTCTCATGGTATTTGGTGCTCTTATATGCATTTATTATACATATTTCATTTATGGTAAAACTGTATTTGAACATTTGTTCTGATACCTGCTGAAGATGGATAAGCTTTTCTTTTTTCCAAAAACATGTTTAAAATATGTAGACATACTCATTTGCTTGAATAGTTGTTTTTATTCTTTTTGGTTATTTGATTGTTTAATTTTTGGCATCTCTGCCATTATTGAAAGCAGCTTTAGAGTTATTTATATTTTGAATTAATCCATAATATGAATGCACCATATATTTCAGTGGGTTTGCTTTAACTATTGTTCTGGCCTCGCTTTAAAATGGCTAACTTGTCACTAACTGTAAAGCTAAGATCTAATGAGTGGATACTGTAATACATCTGCCTTTGATACTGTCTTTTCTAAAGTACAGTGTACATGTAGGGCCTGATAAAAAGCTATTCAAAATCAATGTCAACTTTTCCTCTAACTGAGATGGTCTTTGGATCAGATCCTCATTGTGTTATGGGCCCCACAATCCCAATCTCAATCCTGAGTCCTGTGTAATTCCCAAGGAAAAGTGGGATTTATATACAGGATCACAACAGGCCAGAAAGAGTTTGTACAGAGGGAGAAATGATGGAGAAAGGGAGTAGTTGGCTCATAGTGGTAAAACCTCAATGAAGTTGGCTTCATAAATGATTGCTTCTGTATGTAGTTCCCGGGTATCAATAATGGTAGATCCATTGACTACAATCAATATGCTCCTATAACATCTTCAAAACTCCACTAAGATGAGGGGGAGAAAGATTTCTGTAGAGCAGAAATCTATGGAATATATATGATGTGCAGTCCTCTTGCCCGAGCTCTCCATGGGCTGCTCCCAGAATACTTTTTACATCTGCCCTATTTATGCATGTCTACTGTCAAAACAACTTTCACTTAATGTAGTTCCCTTGAAAAATAAAACAAAAGACTTTGTGTCAAACTCTAAATGGAGAATATAGACCTTCTCTTAGCCTAATAGCCTACATTATCCATCCATACATCCAAGATGAGCTGTCAGTATACAGCTAATAGTATTCAGATACGCATCATTGATCTTCATCAGCTGAGTGCATTATCTTCAATGAAGTGTTTTTTGTGTTCACTGGAAGTGTGTGTTCTACCATTGAGTCCAGGAGATGCTTCTTTTTTCCTTGATGCTAACTTCCGTTTTAACCTTTTAATTAACCATTGGGTTGATGACCTTGACTAGAAACTATCCAGACACATTGTGGAAACACAATGGGAATCTGAAGATGGGTAGCAACACCAGCACTGTCTCCTGGAATTTTGGATGGAGTCTAAATGTGTGTTTGTGAGGTTTTATTAATAGTGAATTTTACTACAGTGCTACTAAACAGATGTTGAGTAGGTTGTGCTAGGTGCCACACTCATTTAGAGACAGACATTGTCTGGGTCTGGACAAGCTGAGTCCAGGAAAATAAGCAACAGTGGAAGAATAGAATGATACAAAGTAAAAAGTGTATATTTAAATTGCAGTCACACTAAATGTTGACTATTTCCTCTCAGTCTGGACTTTGCTGTCTCTGGTAACACACGGGTGCTCTAAGTTGTTTCATATGGGCATGATGCAGTCATTTTTACTTGGCTAATATTTCATTGATTTCAATAAAAGCTGTTTTTATTTTCTCAAGTTTGAACACTGATTTGTTTTAAAGAAACCAAGGGATTTTATCTAGTGCTACCTGTTATAGGCAGGCTATGTAATTTCTTGTATAAATCCCATGGTTGCCTCATTCGCCAGAAAAGTACGTACATTACTAAAACAGACTCAACAAAATGTTCTCTGTTTCATTAAATAAATAAGTACTAAATAAGCTTCACCTAAGAAAAACATTCTGAATGCCTTTTCCACCATACTGACTCTTATCTTATCCCCCTTGAAGCTTAATTGGACTGGCTAGTATGCATTTGCCCTCAGAGTGGACCAACTAATGGTGGTTCCACTGTAAGGTGGTGAATAGCTCACTGGTGTCTAGAATGATGGTGCTTTTGCCCCATCCATTCCCTTGGCACTTGTGGCCCATCCACTTTCCCCTTTGAGGGCCCTCACCAAGAGCTCCCTCCTTTGCAAGGATGATCAGGTCTGCCATGCACCCAGGCTGAGGAAGAACAATTTCTTCTGTTTTTCTAGTTCAAAGTCATTGTCTCTCTTGGCATATTTTAGTATTCACTAATACACATATTCTGCAGGTTGTTTCAAAGTAGGGGCAGGAAGAAGCTCCAGGATAAGGTTCAGCAGCAGCCTTGAAAAGGTTAAAGGACCCCTGCCTAGAGTGTGGCCAACCAGAAAATGTAAAGAACAGCAAGTTTTGTATAGGGAGGCAAAGGGAAAGAAATATATTTTTTCTCCTCTGGCTTGTGATAACAGGGAAAAGGCTTCTGGTGACTGAAAAACTAATATATGGAAGTTATATTGGGTACATCTTCTGTGTTCAAACAATAAAGGAAGAAACTTTAAGGGTATGTTTTAAAGTGCCTTAAAGGTCCTTGTATTTAGCTAATATCAACATTTCTGTTATAATTTAAAGGATATGTTGGTATGGACGGGGAGTGGATAATAACTTAAATTTGGACCAACTGTTCTCTTAGTAATTCAGTCTTAAAACTGGAATAGCTTCTTGGATTTCAGTGGAATATTGTCTTTAAAGCAGTGTACCATAGAACAGAATTTAGCCTGATGCCTTGCCACCCTATCGCCACCCCAGGGTAAACCTGAGGAAGCACCAGTTCATGGCTAAGTTGTGGGGAGGGAAAAAGGGATTTGCAAGACTGCATTTATAGATGAGCCTGGAAAATAAAATGAGCAGTTTCTACACTTTCAATTTATCAATTTGAGAGACACCATTCTCTTTTCATAACACAAGGTCTTGGGCTCTGGAAGGCTAATTGCACCATTTAGACTCATTTGTTAATATGAGTCAATTTCTCCAGAAGACGAGAAGTCTCCTTTTCCTGTGCTAGAACTCATTAGCATTTTGTGAGAGAAGGAAAAGTGCCAACGAGGCACTAATAGCCTTCTTTAGCAATTAATTATAACAGTTATGAATCTGAATCAGCATCAGAAACTAATGAATTCATCCTTATCATGAATGAAGATGACTAATGAATATGGTCTGTACATAACTTAAAAAGGCAAGGTCACTATTATGTATCAAATGAGAGAGTTGATAACAGAAGATGTAGGGTCTGACCCAGCTCCCATTGAAATTAATTGAAAGGCTCCTGTGCCCTTCAGAAACAGCAGGTGTGACAATAGCTACTTGAGTCAATGTAGATCCTGACTCCTCCCATGTGAGAAGGGAATTAACTTCTTAGAACTTTCACCCTTGTCATGTGACAGATGCAAAGGAATAGAGGCCAAGGATGAGATTTTTCAAAGCTTTTTAAAAGGATATAAACACTTATCTTCATTCTAGCTTGCAACAGTTCGCTTCTGTCACTGCATAATAGACATACAACAAACCAAGAATAGCGCATGGACTGAGACTTTAGGCAGCACAACAGGAACCATTTGTGTAATCAAAGGCTGAAGAGCTTCAGAGGTAATAATAAGTGATAGTTGTGTAGTAAAAGGCAGAACAATCCTCATTTGTTTGGAGGAAGCAAGAGGATATCTGTTTTGGGTTCCAATGTAAACATTTCTCAATTTGTGTATGTTGTTTATTAGTTATCATTTTTTTGAATTTATGTCTAACTGTTCTGTTATATTTACATGCAGTCTCCTAATTGAGAAGCTAGAACAATAAATGCTGGGTCAGGGTAATAGCCCAGGGAAAGATTAATAGCCCTGACTCTATGTCAGAAAGCTAAGGTCAAGATATGAAGATCCTCCTCTCATTGGCATTTCCACAATTAACAAAATAGATGTCTGTCTCCATATCCCTTTTTTGCTAGTGAGCCAAAGAATTCACGTTTTTAAGAAGGACTGAGTAGAAACTCTGGAATAAAATTATCTTACTTCTTAAGACAACTTTAAGATTTCTTTCCTTGGCTGTTTTGCTCGTTTATTCACAATTTTTTAGCCGTGTCTTGCGGTTTATAGGGGTTGGATTCCGGGGCAAGCCCCAACCTTGAGTTTACCTTTCTGCCAAGTCTATTGTCTAGATACTGTATGAAGATTACAACCTTTCCATGAAAAATGTATAGCTACTCTCTTTGCTCTTTCTTATCTGTTTAACTCCTCTGCCACATTACTGAATTAATCTCAAACTTCATCTAAAACTCTTATCATGTAGTTGAAAGATATTATAAAAGCAGAAGCCAACTTAAAAGCACTTTGAAATAAGAATATTTGAATTGTGACTTCTCTCTCCCAATTCTAAAATTCAAATTATAGGAGAGTGCATATAGATAGAGACAGATTTTCCACTGCACTAACTTGACATAACTCTACTGAAGTCGGTGAAGCTATGCTAATTTACACTGCTGAGAATCAAAGTCAAATTGTATCCTTTGTTAATTAAAAGAAAAATATCCTTGCAAGGAATACAGCACATTTAATTTGGACTTTAATTGTCATGCAATAGAAGTAAGAATAATCAGTTGCTGCTAAAGTTTTACCTTAGGATATTTGTATTAATCCTTTTTGCTTTTGAACATGCCCACTTTTGTTCACGTGCAAACATCTCCCTTGACTGGTACATATATTTTCAAATCCAGTTTGGATTTTAGGCAAGGTGCAATTCTTAATTCTCAGTTTCCAGGTCAGGATTCAACACAACCCCCTTTTGATTCTGTTCCCAGTATTTTAAGAGTTTCCTCAGCCTTTTATATCCTTCTTAGTAGTTTGTCTTCTTCCCTTAAACCAATGGTTCCCAAATTCTGTCAGAATGCACACCACCAACTTAAAACAATACAACTTTAAGTACCACCAGCAAATTTTTCAGTTCAACCGTAAGTACCACCAGCAAATTTTTTGTCGTATAAAGTAATTATAATAAATCTGTTAAAGCACACCACTGACAGGCTGTCTGCGTACCACTGGTGGTATGCTACCACAGATTGGGAACTGCTGCCTAAAACACAAAGTTTGAAGGCTTTTCTTCCTCTGGAAGCAAATGAAGGGATACTCTCGAAAATAATTTCAGCTTGCAGTCCTCCAGTCCCACGTTCTCTTCCCAGTCCTCTTTCTGCATTATTAGTGAGTTTCTACTGTCCTTGGATTGCACAGAAAATATTCTGTTGCTGTTGTTGCTCTATGGCATAGCATCCTTTCTTGATTTAGACTAAGATGTCCTACTTTTCAGGTAAGGATCCAAACCACTGCACTATTCTGAGGGCATGCTTTCTCTGGTCCTGAGTAAGCAGGCTCCTGGAGCTGAGAGAATATTGTGTTAATAGTTTCATTAATATCAGTACCTTACCATTAACAAATTTGGTTTTGACCAGTCAGTATTTTCTGATTAAAAACCGTCTCACTGAAAAATACTTCCCTCACTCTTGCAGCCTAATGCCTTAGGAGCCCTGGCATCATTTTCGGTCAAACCTGCATAGTGCAGGAGGAGGTTTCTGGCTAGTGGTGTTTATGCCTTTCCCTGGTCTCTTCTACTTCTGGCTCCCCTGATCTGTAGATACCTGATTGACATAGTTCTGTAGGTGGAGCTCCTGTAAAGCACTGAGGCAGGACTGCAATGTGCCCTCTTCTGTACCCTGATTGCTGATGTGGTATGGTTTTCCTTTGTTCAGAAAAGATGGTGGGAATCTATTGCCCTTAGAATTTTTTTCAAACGGCTATATTTCACACCAATGATTTGGTTAGATGACATTTTAATAGTCACTGATTTGTCCTCAGTCAGTCTAATGCCAGCTTTCTTGTGAATCGTGATGGTAAGAACAATTAAACCTTTAAAACTGAGACCATATATCATTTTCTTCATATTTTATTTTAGGTAAGACCTGCTATTTTCCCTACAAAATTAATTTTCTGCATCAAAGAAACTAATCTAGCATCCTGAAAGACTAGAAAATTTACCAAGGCCATGGGAATCCCAAATCAACTCCTTTTGGAGGAAAACCAGCCAGGTACAGCTTACTGCACATTTTATATTTTAGGTTAATACATCTACCATTGTGAACCTGTAATCCTCAATCCCACTCAGCATTAGGACCTGCTTGTAAAAATCCATCAAAATAGGGATTAGAAGCCCAGCCTCAAATGCAGTCTGTGCTCTTAAATCCTTATGTCATGTGTAACATGACTGGATTAGGTTCTGTTAAATGTACTATAAACAAGATTCTTGATGGACTCAGTCACATCTTTATTGGGCATTTAAATAGCAACAGTTATATTTTCCTGAGGTCACCAGCATTTTAGCAGATATGTTTGGACTTTACAGCATTCTGAAGGCCTTCTGTTGCTAATCTGTAATGCTATCACGGCAGGGTGTACATTTCAGCCTTTTCTGAAAATATTATTTTCATGCAGGATAGGAGTTTTGAGGAGTGAAGCTTTTTGTGGCTTATTTTTGACTTCACAAAACTCTACACCTTTTTGTTCCATGCAAAATATGAAAACTAATTTCACAGAATTAACTTGAAAATCCTTTTTTGAATAATTCATTCTGAAACATCTGGCTGACTCATAGAGGCTTTGTTGCTGCAAGTAACTTTCAATCCCAAATTGCTCTGAACATATCCACATTTCCTTTGATTATTAATATGATGGACAGGTTTCACACTGGTCTGTGCCAACATGAAGTAGCTCCATCAAATTAAATTTACTCTGAATGTGCCTAATGTTGTGTGAGCTACAAGTTCTCTTCTGCTGAAAGCTTTATTTTCCCCTTTCATTGAACTCAGGAGTATAAACAATTTAGTACTCATGACTAAAACAGCTGGGTTGATTTACCAAAATTTGCTTTAAGTCATTTGCTGGTTTCTTTTCAAGGTTACTTGGATTTAAATGTTTGTTTCTAGCATAATGCAATATATATATTTTTATTTATGCTTGTGCAGCAGCAAAATGAATCTGTGGTTCAAGTCAATTAAACAGGGAAAAGTAATAGATAGTAAATGTACCATTTTGATATAATTTGATAAGCAAAATCAGCTTACTGTGCAACAAATCATATCCCCAACTCTGCTGTCTGAAAAGGTTATGTGCTGCTTTAAATAGGCATGGTAAGCAATCTCCACACCATTCTGACTTCTAATATTTAAAATCTTGCAACATTAATAGTTCCTATTCTTCTAGTACCTACCCATTGTAGCTAAAGGCATATTCCAAATAAATATTCCTCCCCATTTGTTATTGTATCTGTATTATTTCTCAAAACTAGGCACCACGCAAGTGGAAAGCAGCACTGCAGGAGTTACAGACTAATTAAGGCATTGACTGGTGAATGTGAGGTATGAGTATAGAAGTTATATATTTTAACATTAGCTTTCTGATCTCCCTTGTGAATTAAGTGGTATTAGCTACAGTATCAGCTTCTAATGATCACATATTTATTACAGTTACTAGGGACAAGATTGTGACACACTGGGCACATCTACATCAGATGCTTACTGTGCAGTAGCCGAATAACATTGCACAGTAGCATGCTGGGCAAAAACCATGCCAATACACTTCCGTGCAGTAGTATTAGGCTACTGCACAGTAAGCGTCACTAAAAACCCATCTGCTGGCACTACTGTGCAATAGAGCGAGTTACTGTGCATTGATTTAGTACTTGGTTAATCAAGTACTAAACTTAATGCCCAGTTACTATGGTGCAGTAATGAACATGTAGACATGCCCATTGGACACATTTAGATGTGCAATTAGGGTGGAGCAATAAACTGATGCAGTTCATGCTGAAGTTTATTGATCCTGGGTACCACATTTGCACATGTGCCTGGGACTGCAGCATGTTCAGCCAGTATGGAGCAGCTCCAGCTGGCAGGGAGCCCTGGGGGTCAGCCTGACAGCCCAGGGCTGCTCCAACCCAGCTCAACATGCTGCAGAGGGGCTGGCTGGGGCACAGGAGTGCTATAGTGTGGAGCCAGCCAGCAGGCAGCCCCCACACTGTGGCACCCTCATGCCTCATCAGCCCCATCAGCATCTACATGTGCATTGAGGCAGAGTAAATAACTTCACTGTATGATAATAGTTGTGTCTAGTCGTACTGTCCTATAGTGGAGTTAATTAAATTACTCCAGCCTAATAGCACTGCATGTATAGATGGTGGGGTTTTACTGCACAGCTAATTAGTTGGCTCCTCAATACATTCTCATGTAGATGCACCCATTTGAGGGACTGGTGGAAGTAGACTCTAGTTTGGTAGTGTAGGACCAATAGGTCGACAAGACCTAACATAGAGGGCAGGGAGGGCAGTGGCGGGATTGAGCCTGGAGGGAATAAAGAATCCTGGGTACTTTTGCCTGTCCTGTCTAAATTTCTGCCTGGAATATTACAAAGACACAGGAGCAGCTACTGAATTGCACTCCTTCATGAGCAGTTTGCTAAAAAGGCAGCAACAAGCATCATATGTCAATACTACCTCTCAGATACATCACACTCCTCTCCCAGCTTCATGAGTGGGTAGTTTTGAACATGGGGCAGTATGGTCCTTTTGATCTGCATGCTCATCTCTCACAGTGACATGTGCCAATCACAAATGTCACAAACATTATCATTTATGCCTTCATCCTGCAAAAGTTTACCCAGGTGTTTAACTTGAAGTAGTCATGTTCACCAAGTCTTTACTGGAGTATGGCCTTGGTGGTGTCCTGGGAATATGCCATACTTATACTGGAGGAAATCTCATGGGAAAAACAGGCTATGAAATTAAACTAAGTGTAGCTGAGTGCCACTGTCTCTAAGAAGAATGAACGACAGACTGCAGACACAGTTAGTGAGTGCAGAGGATGCAGCAAATAACTTCAGGAAGGTTAAAATTACCGCTTGAGTTTAATTTTAAAAGACCATACTTCAGTTGTTGTAATGGAATAGACTGATAGTCCCATCCTCTCCCCATTCACCCCCTTGAAAAACTGAAGCAATGAAAATTGTATTAATTAGTGAGAGGACTGCAAGGATATAGCCTAGTTTGGGAGATGGGAAGGGCTTCAGGCAACTAACCAAATGGATACTGACCCCT
>NW_017729032.1:145416375-145425879 GCF_001723915.1 Gavialis gangeticus
GGTAACGGCCCCTTCTGTTTTGCCGGAGCAAACGGGGGGGGGGGGGGTCATGTGACTAGTACCAGAAAGTAAAGAGCTGTCCTTTTACCAATATGCCCCATCCTTCTGCATGATTGCCTAGGAGCATGTGCGTCCAAAGCACTGACTATAATACAAAAGAATTATTCTCAGACTGGAGAAGATGCTAGCATTTGTTCTTTATTGTGAGAAGTTTCATAAATATGATTATGGAAAGAAATAGGTCAGTGTAGATACAGACCACAAACCTTCAGAAACCATATTACAGAAACCATTGTGCAAAGCACCACCTAGACTTGAGAAAATGATCATGCAATTGCAAAAGTACTCATTAAATGTGAAATACTGGTCCCATAAAATGCTGCTTATACTAGCTATGCTTTCAAGAGCACCTATAAACAGTGAAAGCAAAAAGCTGTGGAAGAAGAGTTTGATGTAAATGTGATTTCAAGCACTACCCTTTTCCAAAACAAAATTTGACAAGCTTAGAGAAAAAAATGTGAAATAACACAGCTTCACAGGAGCTTGAGAGAGTTATTGCAGAGGAAGGCAAATGATACAAAGCACTAGCAAGTTTGAAAAAGTCATTAAAATTATGAAGATGAAGTTGCTGCATATGACAGGATTTTGTATAAAAATATTGTGCCACTGTAGAACATAGTATGCTGTCAGAAATATAGAGAACTTGGCTATTGAAAAAGGATCAGAAAAGAGCTCAGTGTGTCCACTGTTGGCCACAGTAAAAAATTGGAATAGAATTCTGGCCAGGCATGAAAGCTGTCATGGAAGATAAGGTATCCAAGGGTGAAATCTACAATATATCCAGGGAACCAATTGTGAAAGAACCAATGAAACTACACACAATTCTTGATCACCCTTGGGCCATGGATGGCACAGTCTAAATTAAATACTTAGTATCTTGAATACTTAAATCCATATTTAGCATTCAAGAATATTGCAGCATGCTTTCATAATGCATTATTAAATTTGCCTGCTTGAGAGAATCCTAGGAAGGATGCAGTGTTTTGTAACAACTTCTAACTAGTTGCTTCAGTTAAAGACATTTAACTGTGAAATAATTAGCAAAGAAATGCATTGCCAAGAAACTATAACAGTGGATAAAAACCACCGAACTTTTACCCTCCCATTACACATGGAAGGCAGTGTTTGATTCCAAACAGGAAGTAACCATACCTTTTGTAGAAAGGCTATTGGTTATCATTATCCCCCTTAAGGCCTGTTCTACTGGAGAAAGAAAAGAAGGGGGATTATTATGAACTATGTGCCAATAGGTGAGACAAGAATGAAAGAGCAAAGAATGCAGAGGAAATGATACAATCAGTTCTGGAGAGCAGGGCTAACTGTATTCCTCAGATTAACAGAAGCATAATCAGAGAAACAGTAGTATTTCAGACTTCCTAGTTGAAGGACATTTCAATGTGTGGCACTGCAAACAATACATATGAGAGAATAGAAAGTCAAGGATAATTAGATGGAGCAGGATTGGTAATAGCACATCATTTTGGATGTCACATACAATCCCTCCCAAACTCATCTCTTCACCACAGTTGTACAGGGGTAGCTGAGATCAGTATTAGGCCCACAGTTTTTGGCTATGTTTCTTGATCAGATTAGGGTAGTAGTGGAAGATACAGCATGAACAGTGAAAGTCTTCGTAACTATATTTACTATGGATAAACTGAAAACTTCAATCTGCAGTTTACATGGGGGATTAAAATCACTTGCAATCTAAGGGGAAAATGAAGCTTTAATGAATAGCCACATGTGACTCAGGACTATTTTGTAAAGCCTTGGGATTTTATGATGCAGACATTTTTCTTTTGTGCAGAATTGCACCAGCTGATGGAGGCAGAAGCACAAAAGCAGTTCAATATGGCTCTACAAAGTCGGGATAAATCTGGCACTCAAGATCTTTCCTATGAGAAAAATGAATAATAAACTACGACAATGAAGTTGGAATACCACCAATATAAGGCAGTATAGTATGGATTCTAAGAATTCTAATGCAACTGAGCCCTGGTATACTTAGGTTTTATACCAATATAACTCTGTCAGTTAAAGGAGTTCTCTTTTATCAATAAACTGGTTCAACTCCTACTCAAGAGGCAGTTACAATGGATGCCTGTAGACTTGTGGGATGCCTGCTCCAACATGCTGTAATTACAGTGTGTTGGATCAGACTTGCTTAATCAAATCTGCTGCAATGTGCTAATTAGTGTGCTTCAGCAGCCTTGGCGTCTCGTGTATTCAGCATCCTCATGCTTCAAAATAGTAGTGGGTGTGTTTTAGCTAAAGCTCATCAAAGGAGCTTTAGTTAAAGCATACCCACCACTGTTTTGAAGTGTGGGATGCTGAATAGACAAGATGCCACAGGTGCTTTAATTAGAGCAGCTCCCAAGAGCTGCTGCAATTAAAGCGCCCTCCCCACACCCATTGATATCAAAGTGCCTTATACCAGTTTAACTTACTCTTTTTCCAATATGGGAACAGCTACACTGGTATAAGGCACCTTTATCCTACTTTATCCTAGGGACTAGGCACCTTTATCCTACTTTATCTTAGGGACTGGGCCATTTCAACTATACCAGTAAACTTAAAGTGATAACACTTTCTAGCATAGATACTACCTATGTCACTATTGCAAACATCAGAAAAGGGTCAACATTTTCTTAATTTGATTTTGGCATTTGAAAGGGTTTTTTTGTTTTGTTTTGTTGTTTAGTTTACCTGGTTGCAATGTGCTGAAAACTGACAAGAAAATGCCTTATCAACTCTTGTTTTATTCACCTCAAAGAAATTGTTTTATCAACTAATTTTCAAATCATTATAGCATTTGAGAATCGGGTTAGAGAGCAACAATAGGAGTGTGATATTCCCCAATGTGGCGTAATGAGGTACTTAAAAATACCAGTGGCAATAGTGTAATTACTAAAAATAATTGCAATTATTAAATAAACAATTATTAAATAAAATCATAAAAAACACACAGCACAATAAGAAGTTACTGGAATTTGATTAGCAAAAGGCAGCTTGACTTTTGACTGTCATGATAGTTTCCATCTGAAAAGAACACCACCAGACTAAATCTTGAGGAAGAAACATGACCACCCACTGAAAACTCTCTGATTTTAAATTAAATGAAAAATCAGAGCCTGAACCAGCAAGAAGAAGAGAACACTCAACGATTATTTGCCAGATCGCTGGGCAGTGTAAACCAGCAGAAGCCGATTGAAATAAAAGAATACGCCTGACTTATGCTACATAACGAACTAGCTCAGCGTAGGTAACTTACAACTCCCAGGCCAGATCTGGCCTGCAAAAAGGTTAGATCTGGCTTGGGAAGGTCTGACTCAGCCCATGGCAGCACAGAGGATCAGAGCCACTCATCACCTCCTCAGCACCCTCCTCCACAACCCTCCCTGAAGTTTTCTTGTAGCTGTACTTAGTGATTTACTGTCCCTGCAGAGGGGCCAGGTAATCTGCAGGAAGAGTAAGTACAGACAGCTTGAGCTCTTCAGGAGGTGATGATCTGTAGCCCACCACAGGGTCTGGGTCACAAGCTCCAGCCCACAATATCAAAAAGTTGCCAACCCCTGATCTAGCCCAACATGATTAATTAGTTACCTGCTAATACTTTAAACCAGGGGTCCTCAAAGTATGGCCCATGAGCCAAATACAGCATGTGAGCCCCTTTGATGCATTTGGCCACTTGGGACTGCCCCCCTGAAGGGGTTTTTCAGGGATGAAACCAGGAATCCCTGTTTTAAAACATATGCATTTTTCTATTCCTCACATTAATTTAAGACAAGACTACAGTACTTCAAAGAACTCTCCCACCACTCTACTACATTACTTTCTTCCTGAAACCTCTTTTCCTGTCACATTACTTTCTAATTACCCATTTTCCCTTTGGGCTAGGGACAGACATTACACATAAACTGGTTTAAGTGATCAGAAACTGGTTTAAACCTGTAGCACAACAGATGTTCAGTGCACATAAACCAGTATGAGAATGGCTGAAACCAGTTTGAGATAAACCTGGTTGAATGTAGTATCAGACTTAACTGGTTTGGGTCAATTTGGTTTATGCAATGTCTGTCCCAGGCCCCTTGCTGGTTTAAGATAAACCAGACACCCCCAGCATTCTGGCATGCTCTCTGGGCTGGGCGGAGCTCTCTGCTTCACAGAAGGGGTGGCCCCTCCCCTCTGCTCCCTGGCTACAGATCCCTCCCCTCTCCTTCACCACTTACTGCTAAGCAGGAATTCCCCACTCCCCTCTGCCTTGCTGATGAAGTGTCTGTGTATTAGCTAGCAGACCACATGCTGGCTACAGTCCATGCTGAATCAACAGGGAGAATCAACAAGTAGCTGGTAATGTCCCTCTGTTGTTTTCTTAATTGATAGATAAACACTGTTATCAGTTCTCTGCTGGGCTAATCAGAGCTACTGCCAAAATCTGGCCATGCCCCCCTCAGCTCCATGCTGTGGAAGGAAGGAAGGGCTGCTCTAGTGCCTCCCCCTGCCCCTGGCTTCTAGCCTGAGCCACTGTAGGCGCGTGCCTGCATTTCTGGGATGTCTGTACGGTTACAAAACTGATTTAAACTAGCCAGGATAGACTAAACTGCAAAGATTGAAACAATTCATGCTCAGGCTTTTTGAATGTCTGTCTCTAGCCTTGGAGATGAAGGTTGTGCCTTTAAAGTTCTGCTGTTTGCCCTTTCCCCTGCCCCTGCCTTCATCTCTGACCTACAGTACATCTTACTATTTATCCCTTTATCTGGCCCACCTGCAAGGCACTTTGCCCCATGCCCCTACATTTCTAGGATTCCCATTATAATTCTGAACAATAGGCCAGAACCAGCCTCTGAAATCCAAGACTGTTCCAGTGAAAATGGTCCACTAGTCCATATCTTATATTTTAAAATATCCGTATTTTATATTTTAAATGCAACCCTCTGTATTTAATTATCCAGGGTAAGTATGAATTCATAAAGCATGGGGGTCTTTTATTATACATCATGGATGGTGCTCTATACACTTTCAGTACAATCTCAATAGTAACTTTCCAAGACTGGTATATAAATGTACAAACAGAATATGTTCTTCTGATTGTTTTCTAAGAACAACAGGTATATTTGCAGCATCTCTTCCAATATCTTTTTATAGGTAATATTATTTTTCTGAAGGTATATTTTAGGTCTTGATAGCATTTCTTGAGAAAAAAAATGTTGAATATTTCAGGATTGGGCACAATCCTTAAACAGTTTAAAAGAAACCTTTAATAAAATGCTAGCTGTATAAATGCCAACAAGAAAACTCCAGTGGACACCAGTGGAAGCCAGGATTTCACCCCTGGGTATTGCAATCATTAAACCTACCTACTTGGGGTAGACCTTTCTTCTTGTATATCAACCCAGGTTATGACAGTTTTTTCTTGAGAGGGAAAAAAAGCACAGTGTGTGACTGGACAGAATTACCATTTATTGTCCTCATCTTTTGTTCCTACCTGTTTTCATACCTTTTTCCTTTTCCACTAGGGTGTTCAAGTTTCATCACTCAGGAATCTGTTTTATGGTGACAGTAAAACTTCAGATATCCTGGTAACTGATATATTCATATGTGTGTGTTTGTGTGTGTGTATGCAGAGCTGTTAGCACTGCTCATTATTAAGGTCATCCAACAGTCCAACACATTCCTTTATGGAATTCTGTTTTCAGTTGTCTATATAATTTCACAAGATGTTAACCATTTCTACTGAAATCTGTTATGCTGAATGTCAGCCTCAAACTGGTCAGGGTGTTTTGTTTCGGGTTGGTTCTTGTCTTGTTTTGTTTTCATAACTTATGGAAAATTTCAGTCAAAATGATTCAGCTATTTGTGAGAATGAAATACTAGGGACATTATTTGGTCCCTAGTCAAAAAATTCCCACTATTCTTTAATACAAAATACTTTCATCCTCCTATGTTTTGGAGCAGGTGCTTACAATTTCTTAGGGTAGGGCTTTAGTGTAATCAAGGATGTATCTTCTCCCATGCCTATGAAATCTGCCCAAATTTGAACAAGTTTTAAGGTTTAGGAAAAAAATCCATTAATTTGCACATGCTCAGTACAGCAGAGATGGCTGTAAGGGGAGAAGAGACTGTAATGGGATGAGTTATTGGTGATGCTGGATAGACTGGGACTGACTGGGGGAAGGCCATGGGGGCTGAGAACCAGGAAAATGAGGGAAAGAAAGTGAGAGAAGAGGATGCACAGTTATGACCAAGATCTGAGATGTTGGAAGAAGATTAACATTTACTGTGGAAAAAACTGGAATAAGGGATCATGGGAGGTAATGCTGATATTAGATAAGAAACTAGGGAAGAAGACTAGAATAAGGCAGTGAAAAAAGGGAGCATGGGTATCAAGAGAAACTGGAAGCCAAACTAAGGTGGAGATGTTGAATAAATGAGTTGTGAGTGTAGACTGAGCCTGGGTTAAGACTAAAAAATAAATGGGTTAGGCAAAAGAGTAACTATGAGTTACTGTTCAAATACACAGGGACTGGAATGCTGCACTAGTGGTGGAAAAGAAACAAGACTGAGAAAGGGACAAAATGTGCATGACAGGACAAAAGAAAATGTCACTGGGGAGAATGGCAGAAGAGTCTGAGTCCACAAGTATACACTCCCCTCCAGGTTTCTGAATCCAATGTTTACCCTGCTGCTATCAGGGAATATTAGTCCTGATAACACTACATAGGGAACAATCATATGCGAACATGAAATCACAAAGTATATCATAGTGCATATGCACAAGGGTTTACCAGGCAACCCTGATTCTAGCTTTTCCTAATGTTTTTTATGAAACTGAGATAAAGGCCTTCTAATGTAGGTTTTGTGTGTTTGACAGATAGGTATTTTACCTCTTGTTTCTAATACTGTAGCTTGAGATCTATCTATTTTTTATTTTATTTTGGATAGGAGTTGACATTGCAGAATGGAAGTAGGTGGATGGGACTTATATCTCAGACTGCATGACAACAAAAATTGCTAAAAAGAAATTCTACCTCCCTTCCCTACAAGTATGTGTGAAATTTTAGGAAATTCTTTTTGAAAGTAACTTTATTCAACAGTGTCAAAATTGTTCTTGCACTGACTAATCCTATCCATAGTAGGAATTGGGTTTGGCATAATTGTGTATGGAATAATGAAACCAACGTCACTGTACTTCAACTTCATTGTATAAAAAACACCATAAAGTGTTATTTGGCAATACTTTGACAACTAAAATTATTTTTGGCAAGTCTACCAGAAAAAAAGTTCCAATCTGACCCAACGTTAACTCAGTCAAGCCCTGTCTCTCATCTCTTGTTTACATATATGGTATTTGATCAACTTTGGAGCTTTATTAAGTTCAAGACTCACTCCTTTACTTTAATTCTATTGCCAGGGTCCACCTGAATATATTGGTCTCATTGTAAACTGAGAAAATTTCCCCTTGGAAAAAAGATTAAAGTTTGAATTAAAGCTGTTGAAGAAGTTTCAAATGAGCATGAAAGCTTGAGAAATGTATCTGGTTCCTGGATTCATAAGAAGTTTAAAAGCCAAACTAGGTTCATCAAAATTCACTAAAAAACCCTCTACTGTTTCAAAAGCCTTAAAAAGGTTAGGTCCATCTTAGGTTATTTTTTCAAAATCAAATAAACTTTACAGAGGAATTGCTATGACTTCTCTGGGGGTCTATATTATTCTATTGTCTTTGATAGTGGCCAGTAATAAATGCTTTGGAGGACGATATGATAAACCCCAGAGAGAACATTTATGGAGTAGGGGCAGTTCCTTAGTTGTTTCCTTCCATGAGCAGCTGGTGTATGACTTGAAGCAGCAAGGTTTAAATTATTATTTACTATATGAATTACAGTTTTGCCTAGGGACCCTCGTCAAGCAAGCTTAGGTCCTGTCACTGACTTAAATTCTTTCAGATTCTTTTTGTTTCAACATATTTTACTTATTTTTATGACAAGGCATTGACCAGAGATTTTTCACTGAATTTTCTGAAATGATGCTCAGGTCTGTCTCCTGGGCATTTACAACCAACCAGTTTGTAACCCAGCAATATATCTGACTAGTTAACATTTCACACTATTTCTAAACTGTTTGCTAATCAACTAACTTAATGATTTTGTATTGTCTGCAAATTTTGCCATCTCAAATATCAGTGAGTTGAAACCATTGCTATGTTTTCTTAAGCTGTTTACAATTTCATTATGTTCACAAGATTTTAATGAGTTTTGTCTGGAGATTTGGAGTTAACTTGAGTTTGAAACATAAAGCAACATTCAGAAGGTGCAAACTAGGGGTGAGCAAAGTGGGCCCTATTCAATTCAGATTTGGATTCAGCCTGAATAAGGGACAGCGATTCAATTCGTTGATTCAGATCACTGTCCCTGATTCAAGTCAGCTGAATCTGAGTCTGAAGATTCGATGCTGATTCAGAGAATCAGTGATCCAGACATAGACACAGCTTTAATAGTTTTTTCTACATACCTTGAGGTACCAGTGCAGCTTGTAAATGCTGCGATATTGGGGCAGATGGAGCATCCCACAGGAGTGCTGGGCAGTGAACCTGGAAATGGACCATAAGCACTTCCAGAAGGCTCTGGGGGTCCCCGTATGCCCTCCGGCTCAGCGATTGGCCACAGGGGGACCCCAGGTACCCCTCCCCCGACCCAGGAGGCACCAGTCACCAAGCCAGGAGGGCACGGGGGGGCGAGAGTGCAGCATGCTCCCCAGTGGACCCAGAAGTGGACTGGAAGTGCTTCTGATCCACTTCCAGGTCTGCTGCTGAGCACGCTGGGGAGCCCCCCGCACAGGTGTAGGACACTCCATGCGCTCCAGCATTGCAGCATTCACAAGTCACCTGATACCTAGAGGTATGTAGGAAAAAAACATTTAAAGCTGTGTCTATGTTCAACTCAGAGAGATTAAAGGGTCCTCTGATTTGATTCGGATTTGGAGACTTGGCCACTGAATCGGGCTGAATCTCTGCCAGATCGAATCAGGGACCAAAGCTTCGTACAGCCCTAGTGCAGACCCTTGTGAATCAAAACAGAAAACAACTACAAACAGCTTACAGATCAAAATTAATGAATTTTGCACAGCTTTAGTCTACACAATACCTTGGGAGAAAACTTGTACATGAAAAATGATCAGCAGATAGAGCAAGTGTAGGTAAATTGAATGGGTGTATTTTGTTTAGGATGTGCTAGGAAAAGATTTGATGAGCAACAAATGGAAATTATATAATGCCTTTCTACAACATACACAAACTGATTTTGGGTAAAGAGATTGTGCTGTCTTGTCCCTGAATGTATACATTGCCTCTTTTCTTAGAGGACAAGAACCAACTGATAACTATCCCTTTAACAAAAAAATCTGGTACACATATTAACTGTTCTTCAGCCATTCAACAATATGGTGTCT
>NW_017729032.1:145425890-145436060 GCF_001723915.1 Gavialis gangeticus
ATATTAACTGTTCTTCAGCCATTCAACAATATGGTGTCTCCTCCCCCAAAGAAGGATATTAGTGTCTTGCGAAGCTGTTACTCACTAATCTTAGTAACTTTGTAAATATTATAAAATGATTAAAATTGTACAAAGAACTTTTGTCCAACTCTTAGTAAATTCATTCACTGAACCTCAAGCAACTCTTAAAAAATGAAATTGGCTTGTTGAGTTTTCAGATTTGAATCATCCACAGATTTACTGCAAGATAATTGGAATCCTACGTTCCATATGCTCAAGCATTGGTTGCCAGCAAAGTCTGGGAATATATAATGGTAATAACCTTGATTCTTATAAGCCAGCTGAATATTAGGAGGAAAACTACAATAAAGAATTTGGCAAATAAGTTGTTTTTTCTTCCGCCTTCTGAAATATTATGAGATTGACTTTTGATCATTCATAAACACATGTTCCTATTAGATGTCATTAGAATGTTCCTATTAGGTGTCATTAGACTACTGAACATTTTTATTGCTCTGTTATCAGACACAAAAATATAATTAAGCAATTTTAAAAGTTGTTGAATTTATTTTCACACATTTTCATGATACATCATTTTAGCAAAAATATAATAAATGAAAAGAACATCTAGCTACATAAATGACATCTCTATCATTCAAGAAACAGCAGAGTGTCTGAAAAAATATAATTTTAATAAATCTCATGTTTAAAACTTTTTTAAATCTCATGTACATATTTAGCATGAAACCATCATTCAAATCTATGCTATCTCATAGCTCTGGAAAAGGCAGAGAGACTTTTATGCTCTCAAAGAATGTGTCTCCATGCGTTTCTCATGGGACAAACAGCAGCAGCATATATTTATGCCTCTACTATTTGTCCCCAGGCATGCCTTTGCACATATGCTCTGCTGCCAGGCAAATTGCCTGAGGAGGTATAGGGGAGGTAGTCTTACCTGAGGTCCTGGGGACCTCCCAGGGAAGCAGTGTCAGCAATCTGGGTGCTTGGAGCCTGTTTGGCAGCCAAAGCATGGCTCTGGCCAGTTAGGCTCCCTTTCTGGCAGTACACACTGCTGCCATGTGCACCATGCTGTTTTTTTCTGTTCCATTTTTTTTTTTACACCAGTGTTAAAAAACCCTCTCTGCTGCAAATTGGCAACATGGTGAATTCATGCACATGCATCGCATGCAGTTTGCGGTACCACAAACTGCATGTGTGTGCTCATGGGGATGTGTCCAGAAGGGCTTTAATGCAACTGCTAACATACACACAAAGGTGGGTGACAAGTTCCTTTTGATGTCATCATGTCAGCCCTCAGGAAGGGAGTTAACCCCTACTACTCTACAAAACGAAACTAGCATTTTCTTCTGCCTCCCTGTGAAGCAGTTGATTTTTTCAAGAGTTCTCAGAGAGAGATTAAAGGCTAGATGAAAAAAAAAAAAAAGGTGTAAAAACCTGAAATGCAACTTTAGATAGAGTTAGGCATCTAAGACCACATGAGCAATCTGTAAAAACCTTGCCTAACTACTTAGGTACTTGAGAGGTTGTAGATGCATAAGTCTTTTTTACTAAACTTGCTAAGGTGTCTAGATTCTGCTATCAAATCTAGTAGCGGGGGGGAGGAGTCTGCATGCTGCACAGCCCCGCCGCGCCCCGGCTGCAGCAGAACAGGGCAGTGCAAGGTGCAGCCCTCTCTCCTCAAGCTCCTGGTGAGCTGCATAGGATTTCCCCACCCCGCAATTAGCATCTCCCCACCCCTCAATAGCTCACCTAAACTTCTTAAGCGGCCCTCCAGCCCAAATAATTGCCCACCCCTGGCCTATATCCATATATTTACAAATTAAGCATCCCTGCATCTAAGTCTCCTAAAGGGCCTCATCTAGTAGGCATAGTCTGAGTGTGCCTAACAAATAATTATAACACTGAGTTCAACACAAAGCTGAGCAGCCACAGCTGGAAGAGGAGGAGGAGGAGGAGGAGGTGGTAATGGTACCTATTTTTGATACAGTATCCTACAGGTTAGAGCAGTTGCCCGGTAAGCGCTCAGTTAAAAGTCCTCCTCTGCCTTAATGGGTTCAAATGCACATTTCTTGTCTCTGGGGGGCAGGCCTGGGCCTTAACCACTAAGATATAGGTAAAGTTGAGATACAAGCTATCTCTATTTTTTCTAGTGAAGTAGTCCCACTGGGCAGAATGCAAAATTTAGTGTCAGAAAGAAAGTAAAAGGGGACTGGACTGCAGAGCAGCAATGAAGAAACTTATCTGGGATGGGCAGACCACAGTTCCAGTCTACTTACCTACCTTACTGAATAACTATAATACAAAATGCATATAACAGTCCTTGGAGCAAGAAGCATAATCCAGAGCTCCCTGTTGCAAAGAAGTGCCCTCATCACTAAGCTATGGAGTCAGGTTTTGTCCACGTATTCTCTCTGTGAGCTCATATCTCTTGCATCATAATTTCTTCACAGTGGCACAGCTTTAGGAGGAGGAGGAGTGGTGGTGAGTCTTTCCCGCCTACCTCAGTGCTAGACTTGCCACAATTAAATCCCTCTGTGTATCTGGGTCAGAGTTTGTGTACACACAATATTATATTTTTGTGGAACTTTGCCATAGCAACTAAAGAGCATCTGAGGGTAACGAAAAGAAAAGAAGCTCAACTTTGATATACAGAAGTAAATCAGTTGTTTTCCCTTTTCATTGGTGCATTTGAAGAAGTTCCCAGTTCAACACAATTTTCTGTAGGAATGACATAGAACATTTAACGACCATACAAAGCCCTATAATACCCTTTGAGATCTGCGCATTTGAAGTCTCCACAAGCACCATAAGTACAGCAGTGTTTGTGCTTTAAACCTTTATTTCTTCATGAATAGGTGACACATTTTGCAAGTTATATGAGCTGCATTGAGGAGTGGAGAGTATAAATTGAGATGTTGTAGGGAGTGTAATGGGGGGAAATGCTAGAACTATTTCATTGCTACTCCTCCTCTAAAATATAATAGCAGCCACTTAATTTTGTTTTTAATTCTCCACCTCCTTTGCTGCTTTCCTTGTTCCATCATATACTCTTTTGACCCATTTGATAGCTTCAGCATTCAGATAACAAAATGGAATCAATGTCATTGTAGAATACAATACAATACAGGAGATATTCCGGAAGAATTTCCTATCAAATGCTTTCAAGGCATGTCTTTTTGAAAAGCATTGTAACTCTGCAGAATGGGATAGGATATAAGGTAGCTGTTTTCATTCTAAGACAAAAAATAGAGTTAAAAATAAAAAAATGATTAAATTGATTTTAGTCTCTGGGCTTTACTATTGATCATTTTATTACATTGACTGTCCCTTGATGATTCTACTTAACTTTGTCTTAATCTCATCAGGTCTTGATTTTTCTTTGATTGTCTTTGTTCATGCAACAGGCCCATATCACAGAATTTACTGGTAATCCTTCTCCCCTTTTTGACTGAAATCTAAATCTCTGCAATTTGTTTTGCAATCCATGACTAGCTTATTCAAAAGATTTCTCAGGGAAAGAAAATTAAGCTGCCCCCTGCCACGTCCGCTTCTTAGCCTCCCAGACAAACCTAGAAACCAGTGAATGGAAGGAGGTAGGGAAGGGGAAGGGGTGTGAATCTTGGTAATTCTTCCTTTGCTTTTCTTCAGGTGTGTCTTGCTACTCAACATAGATAGATAGATAGATAGATAGATAGATGCGGTACGTTATATACACACACACATATACATACACGTGTACACCATGAATTCCATGTTTATATAGACTGTTATATAAAAAAAGCCCAACTTGAGCTAGTTTCCAGTGTGACAGGACTGGCTCCTAAGGGACACAGACAGAAGTGATAATTTTTGCCTGATTTGGCCCCAGAAAGTGGTTTATGGCTGCGACCAAACAGAAGTACACATATGAAGACTGCTTTAAAAGGGCCCGATCCACGAAAATCACAATCGTCATTGCATGAGCAATGAGGATTCAGATTTTTATGGGTTGGGCCCTTTTAAAACGCCTTCATTGCATGAGAGTTCAGATGAACACACTGCAAAATGGAGCACGTTCTGTAACGTATGTTTGTGGAGCTCCTAACCTGTTGGTATTTTCAGAATGGGAGGGGGGAAGGGAGCATAAGGAGTTTAGTATGGGATTTTTTTCAGCTGGTGCTGAAGGGTGGGGAGGCTTCAATCCACCCTCACCCCCCTCCAGCACCAGCTGAAGAACCCCAAGAACGAGCTCCCTCTACTCCCTTTCCCCCCTCCCATTCTGAAAACAGCATCCAGCTGACACATTGCTACAAAGATCAGGCTGCAAGCTCATGGAAAGCAGCTGGAATCTCTAACTCCTGCACCCAACAACAAATTTCTGTTTGGTCTAGGGGATCATTGAAACTTATAGCACTTCCTGCAAAGTGCTATGAGTTGCAATGGGGAGCTGCTTTTCTGTCTGGACCCTTAGTGGATACCTTAATTCTGCCCCACTCCAGTTCCTCAATATCCTCCTCAGTGTCTTACCTGCCACACCATGTTATTAATTTTATATTATGTTTGAGGCTTCCCCCTCACCCAGGCCTGGAGTGTTTCTACTGGTGCTGCCTTTAGCTGGGCCTCCAACCCCTCTGTACACAGTCCTTTCTGTGGGGCTCCAACTGCTCCAAACTCTGATTCTCCAGGTCCTAACCATGGACCTGCAGATCCTAATTGCTTTAAGGACACCTAATCATGGCCTCCAGCCACCCCTATATCCATACCTCACATTTTACTCAGTCATTCACCAGACTCTCTAGCCCTACTGGTTTCAGCCCCTGGGTTCCGGACACCAGGCAGTTGTCTCCAGCCTGCAATTACTCAGTCTTGGCCCCAGCAGTCTGCCAGGTCCTGAACCCACACAAGGCTCTATCTGGGCCGCAGGCCTTCTCTGTTTCAGCCCCAAGGGTCTCTGACCCATGCTAAGTTGTTGCCTTCAGCCTATAACTACTCAGCTTTAGCCCATGCATCCTGCTGAGTCCTGGACCCATGCAAGACTTTATCTTGGCCTCAGGGAAGGATGCCAAGAATTTCTAAGCTAGCTAGGTTCTATGCTTCTTGACTCTACTCTCACTAGACCAAACAGCTCTTTCATATCACATGGTGACTTCCTTTCCCTAAAACCTATATAACCTCTTCTGATAAAATGTGGCCTATTGACCTTTCAAGGCTGAAAAAGAAGGCTGTGGATTTTTAAATAATCCCTGGAATGGGATGTATGATCCCTAGATGCAGTGCTTGATTCTGACCCAAGCTTCTTGTGCAACCTTTAGTAAGTCACTTGGGATTTGCCTACACCAGTGGTACTCAACCTTTTGGCACCCTGGAACAGATGAGTAGCATGGGGCCAGCCTTAAGCCTGGCTCCAGCTCAGGGACCCACCACTGCCCCCTCCTACACCCTGCCCTGGTTTGCCAGGATTGGGTTTCTAGGGGCCCAGCACCACCCCTCCCAGTACCACATACCAAGATTGTGCCCTGGGGCCTGAGACCACCCCGCTCAGCCCTGCATACAGCACTGGATCCAGCATTCAGGGCTCAGACCTCCTTAAGGGTCTGGAGATATGGCAGCAGGAGAGTGCCACCAAATTTCCAGATCTGTGCGGGGGGGTGGGTCCCATAGGCTGGATGACAAGGCACCATGGGCTGGATCTGGCTTATGGGCTGGAGTTTGAGCACCCTTGGCCTACACCAATGGCAGATAGATGTTCAGTCATGCTGGCCCATGAAATAAGTCCCAGCCACCTACTCCCATTCTGCACACATTAACTTAGGAATTCAGGCAGTGAAGATGCCTCAGGATGCCTTTGTTACCATGCTCAAGACCTGGGTTTCTGGTATGCTCAATAGCAATTGCTTAGCCCCAGGGAAACCCTACAATCTCAATCTCTGGGGTTTATATATGCAGAGTGGAGTTAGGAGGATAGGGTTTATTTCCTAACTGCACACCCTGTTCTGACAGTGTAACCATGTGCTGAGTCTCTTTGTGCCTCTGTTCTCCATCTGTAAAATGGATACAAATTCGTGTCTGTTGTCATTTTTGTCATGTTTATTTAGACTGGAGGTTATCAGGGCAGGAGCAGTCATCCTTGACCATGAAGGATCGCTGCCACTGTCAAGTCTCTTACTAAGGACTGTTCTGCCTATTAGGCACATAAATGGACTTAGGTGCCACTCTATTCCACTGTGCTCAACTCCTTGAATATCCAGTAATGCATCTATTTTTTGAAACCTACCATCATCTTACCATTGAAAATAAGCCACAAAAAAACAGTGAGGAGAGGAAAACCCACTGACCTGTTGCATTAACTGGTAAATGAAGCTTTGCTTTCTGTTAGGGCTCCTGAACACTACTGTAATAATAATAACACATGCCCTCCCCCACAACAATGTCCCATCTAAGCCAACCAAATGAAAAAGAAATCCAACCCCCTAAGAAAGAGAGAGACTTATTTTTATTGGACAGATTCTCTCTGACTTTAACTTGGGGGATATCATCAGAAGTAATTATATTTTTCAGGTAAAGAGAAATCCTTTTTTAAGAAGAAATGATGGATTTTTGGTTGTGTTAAAATTTCACCTGAATTTACACACTTTGTGATGTGTTGTGGGTTTTTGGTTGCTGCTATTATTATTTTATTTTAACAAAAACACTCAAATACAGGCATTGCATTTTGCCAATTTTGTTGGCACTGGTAATTGTTTCTCTCAGGTACCCATTAAAACATTCCATAGACAGAACATTTGGACAAGCACGCCTGCTGACAGACATGGGAAAAAAACCCCACGCTTTACCGGAAGAAGCCATGTGTTCAGCCTGGCTCTGCAGTGTCTGTACAGATTGGGCACTTCAGCAGGGCTTTTTGGCACTTTTATCTAATAGCTGATTCAAACAGCTATTAGATAAAAATGTTAAAAATGTCAAAAAAGCCCTGCTGAAACACCCAATCTATAAAGACATTGGATGAGCCAGATCCAACTAATGCGATGCTTCTTCTGGGCATGCGCTGTGCTCAGTTTGGGGGAGTGCTGAATTTAAAGTGCCATTTATTTTTTTAACATTTATAAGCAGAATTAAAGCCTATCTAATCTCCTGAAATTAAAATTAAGACTTTGTTTGTCCCTGTAGATTTAGCAGTGAGATAACCTTTAACTAAGTTTCTTTTTTATTGTTGCTAAAAAAAGCATTCTCCAATTTTCTTGTCAAAATGCTTCTGATCCTATCAATAAAAGAAAAGTTAATAAATTGCACATAAACACAACTGTACAAAAGCCATTACCACCAGAAAGTTCTTATGGTGTCATAGTCTTTTTATTTTCCCGGAACACATAACACACAATTGGTATTAGTCCCTTGCCCTTTTCAGCCTGTCCTTAAAGAAAGCCAAGTAAGAAAATGTCAAAGATTTTTCATCTCCAGGATCTGCCGAGATTATACAGAATTTCATCCTTTTGAAGGCTTGGCCTTATATCTACTGTCCCTGAAAACTGCTGAGACAGCCTTTCTAGTTCTGCAGCTTTATCTGTAGAAGTAAAAATTAAGGAATGTTGTATTTGTCAAAATCTGATAATGCTCTTTCAGAATTTTATGAAACCAAAATTTTATGGAGCTAACCCTGTTGCCTGTGAAACATCATGATATTTAAGTTACTATACTCCTGTTAGTCAAACTGCAAGGGGCCTGGAGGTTTGGTTAGAATCTGATTGAGAATCAAGATAATTAATACTTATCTGAACTGTATTTATATTTAAACTAAAAACCACACCAGTAGCCTCAAATGAGGTATTGTGCATACAAAGCCACTCTTGTCTATTCCATTTCTAAGTTCTACAAGTCATGGATCACAAATGCATATACACTATACAGTGGGCCCTGATCTCAGCTGTATGTGATATTAATACAAATTATAATTCAATAATATGATATTGCCCAATTTGGACTTTTAATTGGTGACCTTAGCCAAGATATCGACCAGTGGTACTCAATCTTTGGCCCATAGACTGAATCTGACCTGTGAGGCCATGTAATTTGGTCTGCAGGGCTCCTAAAGAGTTCAGAAATTTGGTTGGGAGAGGCATGGGGCATTAGCAGCATTTATTGCCTTGGCTTCCAGAGATTCCAGCTTCCAAAACCATAGGAATCTCTTTAGCCTGCTAGCATGCAGGGTCAGGCCACAGCCAGATCCAATGCATGGGGCCAGACCCTATTCAGGGGGTTGAATCACAGCTGGATCTGACATGTAGGACAAGGCCGACTCACCAGATTGTACCTGGGGACCTACCCGGCATGCTGACCCTATGTTGAATCTGGCCCACAGACCAACACGGCCTAGGGAACTGGCCACACACCAGCCCCATACCACTCATCTGGCCTACAGGGCCAGAAGGTTGAGTACTACTGTTATAGACAGGCACAGCTGAAGATAGTAGGATGAAGTCAAGAGACTGAAAAAAAAGCAGGATTAAAACAGGTGGAGTATGAAAGAAAGGTTGCTTAAGAAGGTGAGATGAGAGTGAAATGTTTCAAGGTTCGAAGGGTGAGTAAAGGCCTCTTAGAGAATTTATTGACAGAATAGATACACTAGATAGTGCAAAAACACCAAAATGTATCTTTTGTCTCTGTGTTCATAAAAAGTGGGTAACAGATGCTGGAAAAGGATATAATTTTCCCTCTGGAGGAAGAAAGTAAAAACTCAGGATCTTCCATAAAAGGAGATTAAATAAATATTTCAGATATATCAGTGTATCACACATAGCACAATTTTACATGCAATACAAAATTAGTCAGAGTAACAATGTATTATATTCTGAAAGTTATTTTCTCAAATATGAGACAGAGGCCAGGTACAGACATTACACTTTTACAGGTATAAATGATCAGAAACTCATCTATACCCATAACAGACCAGAAGTTTGGTGCACACAGACTGATTTTAAAATGGTGGAATCTGGTCTAAGATTGGCCTCCCCCTCTCCCACAAGGGGCAATTGTGTATTCTGTTTGCTACCAATCTGAGCTATACTGCTTACAGAAAACCATACAATTTAGATCAATTTCACCTTGGGCTTTTTGAGTGTCTGTACCCTAGGCAGAGTCTTATAACATGCAGTTCTAGTCTAAAACAATAACTGCATAAAAATAGTACTTTTCTATTCCTTAGATCTGAGGTTTCAGTGGCACTCCTAGCTCAGTGCCAGTGATAAAATTCTATGTTGGTTATTCGTGGTAGCTCTCTGAAGTCAACAGAGCTGTGAGAGAGTGATCTGGAGTCTCATCTGCTCAGTTGAGATACCTTCAGTATACTATTGTCTTTCTGAATCACTCCAACTCATGAATGTATGAAAATTGGCATGCAGGCCTCCTGCAGGTTTTCCAAAAATGAGTCTTGACTGATCTGTTTTTAATGTTTATTTCTCATTGCTCTCTGTTTATTCTCACTCTAAAATTCTCCCTCTATTTCAGTAGTCCAAAGTGTGAGCATCTTTTACTCTGTGTATTTATTGAAAAGGAAAATCAAGTTTGAACAAGAGGCAAGTTTTCTCCCACACTCTAAATAATGAAATCCCTGCAGGGAGCTTGAAGAGGGAAAGTGTTAAATAAAAAGATCAGTTTCAAAAGGATGAAATGCAGCCTTTTCAAGGCTTTGGTTAAAGTACTTATCAGTAAAGAGCACTCCAGAAATCTTTTCTCCTCTGAAAGAACACAGCCTTCCTCTGATGGTTATAAAGAGAGGGCCCTGCTTAAGGTGTGTTGCTGTGTCATAAATAATAAAAGGCAAGGAGTATTGATTATTTTAAAAACCTACTGCAAACACACTTAGCTGAACCCACCTCTGGCTTTTTGCTTATGTTTTAAGGGGAAGAATGCTTTCTTATTTCACCAGCTAGTGAAATGCTTGTAAGTTCTAGAAAGAACATCATGCTTCTGTTGCCAGCAAAAATAATAAGGATGACAGGCTTTAGTATCTGAAGAAACTTTCCTGTCATTTTTTATAATCAATATTTTATTTAAGAAGGACAAACCTCCTCCTCCTCCTCTTCCTCCTCTGTCCTCCCACTCAGTGAGCATGTCTACATGTGCACTTCAATGAGCAGTAGCCTATTTTACTGTGCATTAAAGTGTCTCATAAAA
>NW_017729032.1:145441060-145442872 GCF_001723915.1 Gavialis gangeticus
GCATAGAGCTGTCCTCCCACTCAGTGAGCATGTCTACATGTGCACTTCAATGAGCAGTAGCCTATTTTACTGTGCATTAAAGTGTCTCATAAAAATATGCAATTACACTAATGCGCAGTAAAATAGTACATTATGTCACTTAAAAATCATGCCCATTCATTACTGTGCATTAAGGCAGCCGAATGCACATTGCTTTAGTACCTCACATTGGAGGTACTAAATTTAATGTGCTTTAGAAAAAGCATGTTAATGCACATATAGATGCACCCACTGTGGCTGAGGGAGCAGACACTGTCATTAAAAACCATGCCACTTTTTTTTCTGTCTCACATCAAATACAAAGAGGTCCCTTAAATTAGGAAAACAAAGACTGCAGTAAATTAAAGATTACCTTTGTTCTTCCCTTCAAAATAGGCATAACTCATTTGGGTTCATAGTCCTATGAAGTCCAGTGAGGAGCATGTTACAACAGATTTGTATAAATGTCCTGTGGGAAATCCTGCAGTGGAGCAGTGCAACAGTTTGGATGGGGTAGGGTGAAGTGTCTAGAAGCAGTGCCTAGACATAGCATTCTGCAAAACAGCTTCTGGCTTACCTGTATGGCAGTTGTTCACTGCACCTGGTCTACATTCATGCAGCTCACTTTAAGCTGCATGAACACAGAGTAGAAGTGAAGTGCACAGATGTTCACCAGTCCTGGGAGCTGTGCAGGGAAACTGGAGTTAGTAACTTGGGGTGGGGAGAGAGGTCGGCAGGTTTGGGAAGGGAGTGGCCGAAAGGATTGCGAGAAGAGTTGGTGGGTCTGTGGGGTGGGTTGTGTGCCTAGGGGCAGGAAGGTTGGGGGGCTAAAAATAGCCTGGTCAGGCTCGGGGGGATAAGAAGAGCACACCCAGGACTGAGACGAGTAGCTGGGCTTTCCCAGCCCTGGGGCTGAACTCCAAATGTTGCCATGTGGGGTCAGGCCAACTCTCAGGATCTCAATATTGCGCTGTTAGACAGGAGGGTGTGACACAATTGCACATATACAAACACACAAATCAATTAGGTACATACACACACTACCAGCTCAGGTAAAAAGACCGCCAAACCAGCCTAGACACATGCGTATCTATCACCATTCAAGCACGTACACACTCCACACTAAAAATTAGACAAAAATCAATTGTCAGTACCCGCATACTCAGTACCCATACACAGATCACTAACTCTATATCATGCACACAATGAGATATATATATACACACACACACACTCACCAATTCACACACATACAACCAACCTACACGTAGGTAAGTTCCTAACTTGGATGGTACCGTATGTATGTGTGTGCTTGGGGTACCTGGGATACTTGGGGGAAGGTTAAGGTGAGAGAGAGAGAGTTAAAGTGTAGGGAGTGAAAGTTGCCAGAACAAGGATTAGAACCGGTGGGCTAGAGAGAAGCTGAATGAGGCTCTGAGGCTTGGGTTTACTTACGATCAAGTGGCTCCAGGGTTACTCAAGGTCACTGGTGCATGGGAGGGGAGAAAAAAAAAAGCCTGGTGGCAAGGAAGAGACAGCCAAGAAAGAGGGACAGAAACCTGGGAGCTTGGGGCTGGAAACTGAGGCAGACAGCTGAGATATTGGGGTGGGGGCCGCAGATAAGTGATGGCAAGGAGGAGACAGCCAGGAAAGAAACTGAGGCAGAAACCTGGTTGCTCAGGGGAAAAGGCAGTGGGGATAAGACAGTGGCAAAGAAACAGGGGGTTTGGAGGCAGAGAGGAGCTCAGAACAGGTATTGGAGGTGGCAGTGAGCCAGAAGCAGGAGAGGGAGAA
>NW_017729032.1:145443443-145448522 GCF_001723915.1 Gavialis gangeticus
CATATGTGGGCCTAAATGTTATAGTACCAGTAAAACAGTAATATAGAACAGTAAAAAAATCAATATAAACATAATAATTATACAATATAAAGAAGGAGAAAAAACAAAGACAACTTGCTACTAAAATAAAATGCTGAAGCTTATCCTATGTCTTAGCTCACTTATACTTATCTATAGGGAATAGAGAGGGAGAGACAAAGTCAGAAATGGTTGGGGAAGGGGAGGGAATGCATAAAAAAAAAAAGAAAAAGAAAAAGAAAAACTGGGGGGTTTGCTACACAAACACACACAGGCATTTGCTAGATTGGGTTATTCTGCTCCCGATATATGTTAGTTCACTTCCTCAGGTGAATTAACTTGGAGCAGGTCTGTCACTTCTCCCAGTTTAACCTCCCTGAATGCCTATATAAATAGATATCTAGATGGACCTACTAGTTAGGTCAATCTAAAGGTAATGCATGTATATATCCAATTTCACTAATACCTCATAGGGTAGTTCTACTGACATGCTGCATGGATGACAGGGCCCTGTCTGTGCCCCACACAAATATGACATTCCATGAGTTTATAAGCATGGCTAACAGGGAGCTTTTCCTCTTCTGTACAGTCTAACTCAGTGAAGTACCAAGAAGAGCTTGCTGAAGTCAATGGACAGGACTGTATTGACTTCATAGGATTTTGGATTAAGACTCAAACAGGTAGAGACTTAATTAAGCCCACATACATCAGGGATCCTGGTTTTGTTTGTTATAAAATCCAAAATTCTCTGCTAAAAAAAAAAATCCTAAATTCTGTGTTAGAAAACCTCCAAATACATGTTTTTTCCAAAATTAAAATGAAATACCACTATATATATATAGGTGTCCATTGAACACACAGTTTTATTGATATATTTACAACTTTAAAGTGATTTGGAAGTCTACCATTGCTTCAATCATTATAAGGAAATAAATTCTAAATACCTATATATTTTTGCATTTGATTTTGGTTTTTTATCCTGTTGTCAGGTCAGGATTGAAAACCTGCTACTGCTATGACCGTAAGTGGTACAACTTGTACTTGTCAATGCCAAGTGTTGGGTGGCAGTTAATTAACCTGGCAACCTCAGGAAGTGCCAATGGCTTTGGCTGGATGCACACCTGAGGAGGAGTGGAACCCTCGATGGAGGAAATGTCATCAAGAAGCAGATGAACAAATCAGTGATTTTGCCAATAGCATCCACACAGGGTAGATTGGGCTCTTCAGCTGTGGCTGGCAACCGATCTAGGAGTGGAGCCTCAGAAGGCAGGCAGATGGAAGACCTCTTCTGTACTGGCAACTCCTGCTGCATAGCTGGTTCAAACATATCAACTTCTGCCCTTCCTTTGGATCAAACCAGTGTAGCTGAGAGGGGGACGCTGATACATGAGCAAAGCTGCATCTTCATATCAACTGCCCAGGCTATTGCACCCATACCACATGGAGAGGACACTCCATCCTTGCTGGCAGCATGGACACAACATAGAAGGTGGCAGTTGTGGGTCATAAGCTTTCACTTGATTGGCATAGAGGAGGATGCCGCAGGTTACCTGTGATGGTGGGAGGAATTGTCGCATTCCACTGGTCAGCTACCACCCTCCATAATGCCAGGCAGCCCTCGGACAGTTAGGTGCTGACCCACCGCCGTTTGTCTGCCTCACTGAATACATGAGGCTAGGCTGAAAACTGAAAAGCAGATAGAGAACTCACACCTGGCAAAAACTTGAAACCAAGATCTTTCCAGCTTGGAAGCTGGAATGTTAGGACCACATGTCTTGGCCTGACAGATGATGACAATCTACAGTACATGAGCAGCATACAGAAGTCAGCCTTGATTGACCGTGAGCTGTACAAACTCACCGCTGATATTGCAGCACTCCAGGAAACAAGATTTGCAGATGCTAGTTCTATCCAAGAAGCCAATTACACTTTCTTTTGGCAATGTAAAAGCACTGAAGAAAATCATCTGCACAGCACTGGTTTTGCTGTAAGCAACAAGATGGTAAAGCTTATAGAAACACCCATTGAGAAGTAAGAGCGCATCATCTCACTTAGATTGCAGACAACCATTGGCTCTGCAAAAATCATCAGTGCTTACGCACAAACACTCAGGTCCAAGCCTGAGGAGAAGGATAAATTTTATGACACTCTGCACCAAGTTGTTAAAGGAATACCATCAGCTGAGTGACTATTCCTCAGAAACTTTAATCCAAGAATCGGCGCAGACAACAACTCATAGCCAGATTGTCTAGGACATTTTGGCATCAGCAAAGTGAATGAAAATGGCCAACTGCTTTTGAATTCTGTGCCCAAAACCAACTGTGCATTACCTATTCATATTTTGCTGGATAAGATCACCACAAAGTGTCATAAGGACATCCACAGTCTGGCCACTGGCACCAACTAGAACTTGTTATTGTTAGGAGGAAAGAACTACCTTCAGTGTAGAAGACTCACCCATTCCACAGTGCCAATTGTGACACCAACTACTCCCTACTCATTAGTAAATTGAAAATTACAGCCAAGAAACTACATAGAGAAAAACCTAAGAGCAAGCCCAAAATCAATACCACTAACACCAAGAACCAGAGGAAATGCCAAGAGTTTGTGAAGGCTTTCGAACTCAGCATGTTTGGGAAGTCACTACCAGAGAAGGTAGACTATTTGGGGGAAGGTTTAAGAACTGCAATCTATGAAACAGCTAAAACTACATTTGGGGAAAAGAGACTGTCCAATAAGGACTAGGTCAAAGAAAATGCAGAAGACCTACTACCTCTCACCAACATCAAGAATACAGCCTATCTGGAACAGAACAGGAAGCAAGCAGAGAGCACCAAAGCAAGACTTTGACAGGCAAAAAATGAGGTACAGAGGGCAACCAGATGCTGTGCAAATCAGTACTGGACTAAGATCTGTGAAGAGATAGAAACAGCTTCAGACACAGGAAACCAAAAAGTCAAGTACAATGGTCTGAAGAAAGCTCTGGATCCTACTGCCAAGATAGTTGCCCCTCTCAAGTCGTGAAGCAGTGAAGCCATTACAAATAGAAGCAAGCAGATATCTCATTGGGTTGAACACTACTTAGAGCTATACTCACAAGAAAGAAACATCACCAGCAAATCACTGGACCAAATGCCAACTCTAGAGGTCATGCCAGAGTTAGATGTGGAGCCCACTGTAGAAGAGCTAAGCAAGGCCATTTATTCATTATCATGTGGCAAGGCTTCTGAAAAAGATTGCATCCCAACAGAAATTCTCAAGTGCGGGAAAAAAAGCATACTACCATATCTTCATCAGCTGCTACTCAAATGCCAGAAAGAGGGTGAAGTACCACAAACTTTATCACTCTGTATAAAAAAAAAGGAGGTAAGGGTGACTGCAACAACTGCAGAGGTATCTCGCTACTAAGTGTAGCGGGAAAATCTTTTTCAAGGGACATCTTGGTGCCCCTACAACAGCTAACAAGTCATGTCTACCCTGAATCTCAGTGCGGATTCAGGGCCAGAAGATCAACCATAGACATGGTATTTTCTCTGTGTCAGCAACGAAAAGTGCAGAGAGCAAAACCAGCCATTGTACATTGCCTTCATGGCAATGCAAAAAAATTTTTTTTGCAAAAAAAATTTGCAAAAAAACCAATTTCTGATGCAAAAAACCCAATTCTTGCATTGGAAAGCTTGGCACCGCATTCATCAGACTAAAAGAGCATGAAGCAACTCAAAGCTTACTATCAAGACCAAAATGATAGTTTACAAGTCTTGCATACTCAGCACTCTCATGTATGGTGTGGAAACATGGACAACTTATGCACATCAAGACAAAAGGTTGAACAGCTTCCACCTGTGCTGTTTATGTCACATATTCAACATCGAGTGGCAAGATAAAATTATCAGTGTAGAGGTTCAAAGGGCAAATTTACCAAGTGTGACAGCCCTACTCAAACAGAAATGACGGCTCTACCTAGGCCATACGAGCAGATTGGAAGATGAACGTATACCCAAGGACATGCTATTCAGGAAACTATCAGGGGGAACAAGAACAACAGGACATCCAAAGTTTCACTACAAAGATACATGCAAGCAGGATATGAAGGCATTTGGAATAGGTCCTGACCAATGAGAAACCTTGGCAAGTAATCAGAACAGGTGGCGTCATTGTCTCCACCAGGGCATCAACGTCCATGGCAGAAATTGGCTCCAACTGCTTGAAGAGAAAAGAGTCCTTAGGAAGTAAGCAGCTCCTGAACCCACCCAACCATGACACATACACTTGAAACCACTGCCACAGATCATGCAACTCACAGATTGGACTATTCAGTCACATGAGACACTGCAAACCTTCTATGTCATAGGCTGTAATATCCACCATCTCTCGCAGACAAAAGGATGCCAACTAACTATCATGGAAAATCATAGTTCCCCTTGCTCCCTTTGTGCACCAGGATGTGGGTGAAGCTGCAGCTGCCCCCCCACCCCTGCTGCTTTGTCTCACTGAGCTACACTGATGTTCCAATGCCCTGTCCTTGCCCATGCCACTGCCCCTCACTCCCAACCCACAGCCCCCCACCCCTCCAATCCTATTGGTGCCCTTCACTCTGAACCCACAGCCCCCCACCACCAGCTCCCAGCTCCCCACTGTGTGGGGAAGGGTGTGGGGAGGGCAGGGAGTAGGTGTGTGGGGAAGGAGAGGGATGTCTGGGGCAGGGTGTGTGTGAGTATAGGCGACACCATAGGTGACAGATTGGGGAGGCATGGGGGAGATGTGCCCCCCAGACATCTGCACCTACAGCAGGGCATGGGGCTGCAGCTTGGCTGAACCAGCACCAGGCGGGAGCAGCTTTTGTGGCCCAGTGGGCAGAACCTGGCATGGGAGGGCAGAGGAGGGTAGGGAGGCTGAGCACACTGACTCAAGCAATTCTGGGGACTGCAGGGGAATCAGAGTTTGTGCTCCACAGCCCTCAAATTTCCCCTAGACCCAGGTCTCCTCTGGAAAGCAGCACCTCAGAGGAGGCTGAGGTTGTGGAGGCAAGTGGCTCAGCTGAGGCAGCTCCTTCTGCTGTTG
>NW_017729032.1:145448743-145467100 GCF_001723915.1 Gavialis gangeticus
CACCATGGCTGCCAAAGTGAAGCACCCCTGCCTACTACCACAGTGGGCGGGGTACAAATCTGCACTGCTGCCATGGTGCCTCACCTTGGCAGCCATGGAAGCACAGTGTTTCCAGTGGTAGCAGCAGCACCACTGAGCCTCCCTATCCTACTCCACCTTCCCACACTGGGTCCCATCTGCTGGGCCATGGAGGCAGCTCCTGCCCAGTGCTGGTATAGCCAGGCTGCAACCCTGTGGCCCACTGTGGGTACATAAATCTGAAGGGACATGTACTTCCCCATGCCCCTCCATTATGTCACCTATGGGCCCACCCCACCCTATAAGTGTGCTCTGTGGTGGCAGCTGACAGAACAAGGAGCAACGGTCTCAGGTTGCAGCAAGGGAAATTTAGGTTAGATATTCGCAAGAGTTTTCTCAGGGTAGCAAAACACTGGAACAGGTTACCCAGAAAGGTGGTAGAAGCTTGATCCTTGGAGGTTTGTAAGACCCAGCTAGACAGAGTCTTGGCTGGGATGATCTAGTTGGGGATGGTCCTGCCTTGAGCAGGCAGTTGGACTAGATGACTTCCTGAGGTCCCTTCCAACCCTAATTTTCTATGATTCTATGAGCCACCCATGGCTCCATCTCACTCCCCAGTCTGGCCCAACAGCCACACATTCCCACCTGTCCTGGCCCTGGTCCCTGGGCACTGCACATTGCCATGGCTTGGCAGTGCCCGCACCCCTAGTCACCAACCCAGCCCCACTCTATCCCTATGTGGGCTCAGCACAAGCCACTGCTGCCACCTCAATCTCCCCATAAGTTGTGCCCTCACTGTGCCCCACCCCACAAGTCGCCTAAACCCCCCACCCTGCACATGTTGCCAATGCCCTTCCCAACTTACACTCACCTGCAGGGAGGTGCAGGAGCTGCTTTTCACCATGCTGCCTGGCTATATGGCTGGCTATGTGCATGTTTGTTTTCATGTTTGCACATGTATGTGGCACCCCCTGCCTCTGCCCCAATCAGCCCCTTACAGACTGGAATTCTGCCAGCCTGCAAGGGGAAACCCACAGTTTCCCCAGGTTTTTCTCCTTTAAAAAAGAAAATCTGCATTTTTCTGCTTTTTCCACGGGAAATGAAAAACCCAGATCTGAGATTATTATTGTTGAAAACCTATGGTCATTTGGTTTATCTTTCCAGCAGAGCTCTGCTGGGGATGGTGCCTTTCAGCCTATGATTTATGAGATCATCAGAATCTCCTGTTGTAATTATGTCTAGGTTATCCATTGATAACTCTCCATCATTCTTTTTGTTATCACAGGAAGAAGGTTTATAAGAATAATTAAACATACCATAAGCATTAAACATCCCATAAAAACAAAAGATTCTTGCATGCTGTGGTTAGAGAGGTTCCCTTTCAACAAAGTGGGAAGGACTGCTAAGTAGTATTGGAAAGAACATAATACCATACAGATGGGATAGTATATAGCCCTGTTTCTCCACAACCTCCTAACTATCCAAAGATGGAATGAAAAGTGCATGTTGCAGCTTCCCTGATCCCTGGCTGCTCATCTCTGGATAAGTTAGAGTAGCAAGGGTCCCACTCAACCCCAGCCCCTGCCAAAAAGGAATTTATGCTAAGGGAGCATCCAGTATGATTCAACTAGCCTCAGCTGAGCCCTGCCTGTTCCTCTTTTGCTGAACTGGTGCTTATTGAGTACCAGTATGGAGGTAGCAGTTAAGCTGGTGTCGCAGAGCTTGCAGGTGCCCTGCGACTGAGAGCAGAAACGGCTCAGGGGAGACCCCTGGTGGCGGAAAGAGGGAAGCTCAGCCGCCAGTCACTAGGACTGTGCAGGTGCTGGTTGCTAGGGTAACCAGGGTAAACACAGAGACAGGAAGGGGCGGAGCTTGGCCCTTCTTAAGCCCAGGCAGGAGGCCAGGAGGGCAGTTTCCCTCCGGCGGCCGAGGGAGGAGGAACTCAGCCAGCATAAAGAGGTGGACCCAGAGGGCAGGAACATTCCCTAGGTCCTGCTGAGGGGATTGGTGTGCTCGCTTTCTCTGGTAGGGAGGTACTGTTGTTTACTGTTATTTTCTTTTGACCAGCACGGTCTAGCTTTTATGTTGTAGCCCAGGGGCTTGGTGTTTTATGTTCACTATTTTTCCGGAGGACCAGGGGAGGCTATTAGGCGCCGGAGAAGGCGTGGTATTTTGCGGGGTGCATTGGCCTAGCCCCGAGAGTGCGGAGGGGCAGTGAGGAGCCCCGTGAGAGAGTGCGGAAGGCAGCGAGGAGCCCCGTGAGAGAGTGAGGAGGGGCGGCGAGGAGCCCCAAGAGCAAAAAGGAGGGCCGAGACATAACAAGGCCCAAGTCAGATCACACCAGCACCATCTGCGAGGCTTGGGCTGCAGTGTAGGGGAGGAAAAGGAGCCACAGGCAGGGCCCCCTGTCATTGGGGCGCGTAAAAATGGGCAGCCTCCCGCTGATTACAACCATCTATTAATCAAAATAAGATCAAGGCATGGCAGGCGAGTAAGCAGGTGGTTGGCCCATTGCAGGAGGGCAGAGCCACACTTCCAGAGAGGCTCCGGGAGTAGGACTCCTGTCACAGCTGGTTAAGGATCTTTATCCATGTAGGAAAGTAGCAGAAGGAAAAACAGGGTGTGTTCAGATGTGCGCGGCCGTGCAGTATGTGGTGCCGCAAACATGTCTGCAGTGCCACATACCACACAGTCACCTGTTCTCCATGCTGTAGGGGTGTGCTGCTCCCTTGGATAGGGGTAAAAAAAAACCTGGGAAAAAATACAGCAGCACACGCACAGGTATCATGCACAGCTAAAAAGCAGAGCGAGGCCACCTGGCCACAGAGCTGGCCCCAACATCCCTTACTGCCCACAGGGTAACTTGCTGCATGCCAAAGCATGCATGGCACAGGTGTTCCCTGGAGACAAGTAGCTGCAGTGCAAGATGCACTGCTCCTATTTTGTTCCCAGGAAACTAAATGTCCACACTCGTCTGGACACAGCCACAATATTTATTCTGTTAGGCCAAATTTACCAGCCTGAATTTGCTGACTAGTGCTTTATGAGTAGCCCTATTAGCATAAATGGTCCAGATTCCAATAGCCGTACTGGCATCAAGTAGCACCTTCCTTCCCAAACACTGAATTTAGGGGATTTTTAAAAATTATAAAGCTTATTTGGCTTTTAAAGCCTTATTTGGTTGCTTATAATTTTAAAATTTATAAACCTTATTTGACTTGTTTTGCAAAAGATGTTTTAATTATGACACATGATAACTGTGTTCTTGTTACCTCCACTGGAATCCTATATGCTTGATTATAACAGTTCATTCTCATAAAGTATTGTTTCAAATAAAATCATCATTGTTGGACTTTATACTTTTCTCTCTCTATTTCACTACATGGCACATGTGATAAATAAATTGCAATGTTGCTTTCAGTATTTGGTCTTCTCCCTGTCCCCATTTGCCTTCTGTCCCTTTAGCTTCTGTATTCTTAGTTCTATGCAAATGACAACATGAAATGAGGAGACAAGTGGTTTGACCTTTCCTAGTGGGAACTATAGTCGATCCTCATAATTTATGTTTAGCACTTTGCTAAATGCAACTAAATTTCATAAGTGAATCTCCTTAAACTTTATTATTATTTATAAATGAACTTAAAAGAGAACATAGTTCTGCTGAAAGGATGCCAGGTTAACATTTCTGACCTGCTCTACACAACAAAAATAACACAGGCAGCAGCAGCTCAAGATCCTCTTTTACTTACTCAGCACCAACTTGCTTCAACACTGACCCACAGGATAACTTCTAGTGTGGAGAAGGTAAGTCTATCTTTATGAATGTCTGTTCAGCTCTTGGCACCTATGCTGAAGCCTGTAAACATAATTCCAACAAAGGCAAATTTTTGGGAAGAAGAAAAGTTTCTTAGAGGGCACATCTACACATACTATTAATGTGAGATAGGCTTACTGAACAGTAAGCCTTCCTCAGAAACACACACATATATATATATGCACCCTGTTGGGAGCAAATGTGCTCCCAATGGAAGCAGCCTGGTACAGAGCTTCTCCTGCTCTGCTTGCCCCCACCCCAAAGCAGCCAGGGGAAGCTCCAGGCTACTGTAGGGAACCAGAAGCTACGCAGCTCTGGGACAGTGGTGGAGCAGAGAGTGGCTCTGTCTCAGTGCTGATGGGCTCCCTACTCCTGGGGGAGCCAGGAGCCAAGCAGCACCAGGACCAGGGACAGAGAGCCTCCCTATCCCCTGTGGCCCCCAGCTAGTGTCTGCTGAGGATCAAATTTGCCCCCAGTTAGCATCTACACGAGTGGTACTGAGCAGTAGCTAATGTGCGGTTAATCTACTCCCTGTGTTTACAGGTACTAGAAAACTGCACATTAGCCTAGTTTACTGTGCACGATTCCATGGTGATGTCTTACTGTGCAGTAAATTAGTCTACTGTGCAGTAAAGTATCTCATGTAGACATGTCCATAATGTATAACAAATGATCCTTAGTCTTGTTGAGCCTTCTTCCTTTTTTTATTAAAAATGATGGTTTGTGAAATTGCCATTATCAAAGGCCAGTAACAGATTACGATATTTGTTGTTTAGCTCTAACATGTAAAGGTGTTAAAATGCACAGCTAATCACAACAAAAAATATTGTAATGAAAAAGCAAATGGTATAACAAAATCAACTAATATGGTTACAGAAAAGAAAACAATAGGAAATGATAAAAAAACTCATAAGTATTAAAGGAAAATAATTTGTGACCAGCGCAGGTCTACAAACCACTATCCACCCGAAGTTAATACCAGTTTAACAATCCAAGAACTTTATTATTAATGATTATACAACACTATCCTAAAAGCTTCACAGCTCTGTGCCTTGAGTAAGCAAAAGTCTCGTTAGACTATAATTGTAGAAAAAGGTGAAAACAGCAATAGTCAAACCACAAAAGGTTTAGAATTTGGCTTCAGATCTACAGTCTGAAGGATTATCCAAATCTTATAAAAAAAACTCTGAGCCTGAAAAATTTAGCTGGAAATCTCACAGGGACAGGTTTTTTCATGATATTTCCAGCCAAACTTTCCAGATTCAGTTTGACTAAGCTTCAGATCATCCAAACTTATGAGCGCTAATCCAAATTTAATTGAACCTCTTACCTGTGAGGAGTCTTCTACCTCTAGTTAACATTTCCAAACATTAAAAGAGAACCAAGAAATGAAACAACTAAGGGACAAAGGGATGAAGTGAGAGTGAGCTGCATAATAAATATATAAGTACCTTCAAAGACTGAAGAAAGTATCAGTGACATGATTTAGAAAGGAAAAAAAAAGGAAAAAAGTTCATCGATGTTTTATTTATTGAGCTACAGAAAGAACAAATCCAAAAAAAAACCCCTCAAGGCTTTGCAAGACTTTTATTTTACCTTGCTAGACCAAAAACAAATGAGTTTTCACACATAAAATGTTACAGAGAGGTGATCTATGACTTGGATGAGACAAAATCTAGGGCTCTCAAATAAGGAAAGTCTATATTGTGCAAGTTGCAAATTAATAATATTAAGACCGCCAAGGGTGAATATAAGCAAAGCATGAAAATAATTTCAAAGTGTATGTGTAAAAACCATGACAGCAGCCTTTAAATTGGATGCTGGAAAGAAGTAGATGTTACTAATGATGGTCCTGGTGCTGCTCCCCTCAGAGTCTATGAGAATTTTGACTTTGACTTCAAAGGGAAGAAGAAGGATACCCAATATTCGCAACATAAAGCTTTCCTCATGATCAATCTCCAAAGCAACAGGTATCACAGCTCTTTCATGCAGACTGAAAGATATGAAAAGAGAAACTCCCAGCTGAGGCAAGTTTAGCATGGATTCTTCTGATAGAGGATGAAAGAGGTTTCTTTTCGATCTTGATACAGCTGGTGCCCACAAACTAAAAAGGTCCTGTTTCAGGATTTATCTGCAATAATACAGATACAGTCTCAACAGGCCAACTATTTTGCTAGTGTAAATAGACTCTTCTCCAATGACATTACTTGAAAGTCACTGAACTTTAACAACAGCATGTTTGGCCTAAGATATTTGGTCCCCAAAATGGGATTTCTCTGTGGGTGACTAACCTGTGCAGTCCAGGGGTATGACTGCTGTTTGTGTAGATGCTTGTGTTGAACTTGTTGGGGTACCAAAACCACTGTAGCCATTGGCAGCATGGAGTTGAATACAGGCTTCAAAATACACCTGCATCCAGAAGCATAAATGATAACATTTGTGCCTAGGGCCAGTGTTTGCCTGGAATAGTTACTGCAAAGGGGTCAGGTGTTGGTGCTGCCAAGTGATGGCAACACCCCTCAGCGATCAACAACATTAAATTGCACGGCCAGCATGGGAGAATGAGAGGGTTGGGTCAATCCCCTAGCTTCTGGCTCCACTGACATGTCTCACCACAGCAGCAGCTTTTCTTACTGTAAGCAGTCAGCTTTGAGCCCTGCTGCCTCCAGCCCCAGCTCACCCCTCTGCCCTATTGCATCCTTGAGCTCTGTGGCAAGGAAGGCACCCCCTCCAAGTCTGGTCTAGTTCCCCTGTGTCGGCATCTGGAACTCATGTCCCGCTCACCACCCCGGTATCTTACTGCTTAGAACCTTTGGCAAATGCTTGGGCAGCTAGTTCGTGCTCTACTCTGTGTTTCTGCAGCTACACTGTTATCAATACCCAAGTTAGCTGATTTCAAGTGTACTCAGATGTGTCTAAACAAACTACCGTTATGTGTTTAGATTGCAGTAGAGGCATACCATAAGCAGGATATTGTAGTCTTTTCACCAGTTACCAGTACAATAATTATAACAGTGTAACTATCTTCTAATGATATGGGAATTGACGTATTATGATACTGCAGACACTGAATGATAAGTAGATGGACAAAATATTTGCAAGTCGTATTTCTTTGGACTTTTTGCATGAGCAAAATTTCTGTAACATTGCAGCATTTTTGTACAATGTTTCCTATTAACAAAAGCCATGAATGGTTGTTTGTATGACATGTCTTCAGTGAAAACTTCGCAGCAGGCATTCACCTTTCATTTGTTCTATTTGTGGTTGAGCTGATTGGGTGTGATTGGTCATGGAGGTCACATGCTATTACTTCAGGTTTCCTCACTGAATATATCTTTTTCTTTCAGGAGGGAGGAGGAATTATTCTGACTGCATTTTAGAAGGATAGGCTGTTGTTATGCATCTTCTCACCAGATAATAATGAAGGAATTAGCCCATCCTTTTTCAACAGTCAAAGCAGAAGTGGGAGCTAATTGATGTGATTCACAATCTACTGTATATTTCCTTTTCATTACCAGTGCATACTATGCCAGATGAGTGCTTGATGTGTCACATTTATGTAGCATATACCTCTTCATAGTTTATAACTATCTGACTGCATTTTCCTGTCTTTGTGATGTGTTTTCTGCACACTTTAGTATTTTTAGCATCCCTCTAGCTTTGATCTGACAAGACTGTATCGCTCTGACAGAGCTTTCATTGCCATCATTCTCTGGCTTGAATCAGGTTTATTATACTGCATTCTGAGGGCAAATGTTCACTGAGGTCTGCTCAGTTCAGTAAGGCCACCTCTTCGCATAGCAAAATGGAAATGCTGCATTTGCAGCAGTCAAAAAGGAGTGATATGGTATGTCTTCAGACCTGACATGAATATCAGAGGTGTCATAGCCAGGTGGAAAGGAGCAGACATAACATCATCATCCTGGCTTTCTCATCATTTGGCACATCCAAAAGACCACAGAGAAATACTGCAGAGAGATGTGTAGCTAATTTGCTTAATTTGATTAGAAGTAACAAACAATTAGGGACCAGGGATATGTCTAGAGACTAGGAAAGAGAGGTGGTTAAAATATTTTGACAAAAATGTTTTTGCATCAGAAAATGTCGCTGTGTAAGGACTCAAACTTCAAGGTTTTTGTTGAGAAAGGTGTCTGAGGGCCAGAACTTCTGATCTTAATGGAAGAGCGAGACTCACCCCAGAAAAGTCTTGTGCAGAGGTAATTTTATGAGCGGTGCCAGGTCCTGGATGACAGCCACAGCAGTCACAGCTGCCTGACAGCATGTGGAGCCACGCAGCACCCTACCCACCTGGGCCGTACCAGCACAATGGGGCAGTGGCAGTGTGCATGCCAGGCGGCTGGGGCCAGTCCCTGCTGCTCCGTGCTGTGTGGAGGAGCTCTGCCACAAGGCCCCAGGGACCCCCACAGCAGCTGCTACTGCTGGTGAGTGCAGGGCATCTTTTTTTTTAATTGCTGGGTTGCTGGGGCTGGGCGGGGCAATGATGGGGGGGCAGGCAGGGGATGGGGCCAGATGGGGGTCCCTCCATGGTCCCCTCCTGCCTCCTTCAGTCCAGCCCCCAACCCCCTACTTACCAGCCAGAAGGCCCCTGTGATCCCAATGTCCACTGCTACTGCCGGTGAGTGCAGGGGTTTTGGGGCTGCAGGAGCCAGCAGGAGATGGGGCCGGGCAGCATAGCCATCAGGGGATCTGGGGGTGCAAGTGGGGGTGGGGCACTTGGGTCCTGCAGGGAGGGGTGATAGCACCTGCAAGGGCCATGTGGCCCCTGTTGGGGGGGCTATAGCCCCTGTTGGGCAGGCTGTGGCCCCTGTGGTGGGGCAGTCTGTGAGCTGTGTTGGGGGCAGGGGACCCACCCTTCCTGAGCAGCTCCTCTCACAATCCACCCACACCTACCCACACACCCCACAGCCTCCCATATCCCTCCACAGCCACCCACATCCCTCCACCTCTCTTTCCACTCCCTCCCACAAAACCCACATTCCCCCAGCACACACCCTGCATGCCTAGCTGCCAGGCAGGATGAGACCTGCTGGCAGGAGCTGTGGCTGCAGGGGCAGCTGTCCCCACATCCTGGTTAGTGAAGGAGTCAGGGGGAGTCTAACTGCTCTATAGTAAGAAAACCAAAGACAAACAGAAAAACATATAGGTATTTAGAATTAATTTTATTATGATGACAGAGACATTGGTAGGCTTCCAAATTGCTTTAACACTGTAGATATATCAATAAAACTTTGCCCAACTGATCACTGTCTCTCTCTCTCACTCTCTATATAGTGGTCTTTTGTTTTAATTGTGGAGGAACATGGATTTCAGGGTATTTTACAGAGTAACTTTGGGATTTTTTTTATCAGGGATTTTTCAGTTTTCAAATGGGGAATGCCAGAATTCCTGCCAGGGAGGCCAGTGGAAGGACCCAGGCTCAGAGTTGGCACCTTGGACCCAGCTGGCTGTGGCTGACCTCCTGGCCACTTGGGGCCAGGAAGACATGGTTTCACAGTTCAAAGCAGGCCGCCACACTGGGAACATCTTCTGGGCGATAGCTGCCTAGATGGCCTGGCAGGGGCACACATGGCAGTTGTGCCACACAAAGGCCAACTCTGAAGCCACAGCCCACTGGCAGCTGGCCCAGAGGGGCAGATGCCTGCCTACTGGCTATGCAGGCCCCATCCGCGTCTGGCAGGTGCGCAGCCTTGAGGCCACATGCTGTCAGAGGTGTGCCAGGAAGCAGCCCCCACCACCAGATGGCTGCAGTGGGTAAAGGGTGCAGGGAACTTTCAGGGCTGCTTCAGCAGTCCAGCTGGCACAAGGGGTAGTGTCCCCAGGTACCAACTGGCTGACTCTAGAAGCTCCTGAGAGTGAGTAGCCCTGAGCTACTTGACAGGGCAGCTTTTTACACTGCTGGGGCCAGCATAGGTGCTGGCCTCAGCTCTAGCTCCCCCTGGATGCAGATCTGGAAGGAGCCAGGGAGGATTATTTTGCCCCAAGTGGCACAATTTGCTCCACAACAAATTGCATGTCTGAGCACATGTGCTGAGGCAAAAAGCCCCAGCTCAAATTTGCACCACTTCTATTTGAGCTGCTGCAAGTGCACGTGTCTGCATGTGTAGGCGCACCCGAGTACATTAGTGAGGCACAATTTCCCTTTGACAAAGCTATGTTGATTCCTCCCCAACAAGTCATGTTCTCCCGTGTGCTGAACCATCCTTTTTATTATTTCTTTTCTACTATTTTTCCAGGAACAGAAGTTAGGCTCTCTGGTCCGTAGTTCTCTGCATTCCCTCTACCGCCTTTTTAAAAACATGGGTGTCTCATTGGCAACCCTCAGTCCTCTGGTTTATAGTGACAGTTTGCACACTACAGCTAGGAGATCAGCAATTTCTGATCTGACCTTTAGGACTCCAGGGTGAATGCCATCAGGTCCTAGTGATTTACTACCGTTTAGTTTATCAATTTCCTCTATGACCTCTATGACCTCATCTATTAAAACATCAGCTTGGGTCAGCTCCACTGACTTGTTTCTTAGAGAGGAGTGGATCTGGTGATGGAATTTCCCTAATGTCTTTCACAGTGAAGTCACCAGTTATTATCCTCGACTGGGCCTTATTGTGTTGCCATTCATTGATGAGGAAGAGCTAGATCTAAGAAAGGACTTAGCTGCTTAAAAATCAGGCAGTGTGACATCTAGCTTCTGAGTAGCTACGCCCTAGAAAGGAATCCATAAGCCGGTAAGGAGGAGTAGGGGGAGAGCTAAATGCTTCAGACTGGAATCCAGAATAGCAAGCATAGCAGAGAGCTGTCTGGATTTCTCATGCTCAGTGTGCAGCCACCTAGAACTACCCAAAAAGAAATGCTAAGGACAGGGGAGTATTTTAAGTCCCTTCTCCAAGGACTGTTCATGTATTTTATTCATTGCTTGTTTTATAGCCACCTCCCAGCTGTGCACCCTACTTTCTAGGCCACAGTCTCTAGCTAAATAAAACTTGACTTTTCTTTGCCCTTAGGACACTCTTATTGGGATGTGTGTTTTGAACCTTCCCAGGCAGAGGCAGAAATTGAAACTAGGCTGTCTACTTCATGGATGACTGCTCTAGTCACTAGACCAAGCTGTTATACAAATGAAGCCATGTTTTAGGAGAAAGTAATGGCTGTGACTGCATTTTACCTTATCCTGTGATCGATCATGTATTATATCTGTCCTGAGAACACTGACTGTGTTAGGGGACTTTGTTGGACCCACACCTAGTCACTGGATCCTGACTGGACTTCATTGTAACCTGGATGCTAAGGAGCTCAGCTCTGTCAAGAATGGGGCAATTCCAGGTATTCCCAGAGGCACAATGCTAAACTGGCAAGGAATTTCAATGTAAAAAATGTAGGTGCCTGCAGTGTTTAGACTTCTCTAGGGTTAGGTGGCAGCTGAGAAGAGTTTTTGAGGAACTCATTTTTGGCCTTAGGTGCCTAAGCCCCAAAATAGGTGTCTGTATTCTTTATCATTACTGCTTCTCAGGACTGGTTCTGCTCATCTCTCAGGAGGTAGGAGGCATGGAGCAGAAGGAAGGAGGTTCATTTTGACAGGATTCATCCTATCTGATATTTTCTAAAACACTTTCACTTATTTTGCCCAGCTGTAGTCATGGATCTGTAGTTAACGTTGCAGCCTGTAGCCTGCGCTATTAACTAGCTATGCTATTTCAGGTGGAAGAATGATCACAGTGTTGTAATTGCTTTAGTTAATTAGATCTTGCGCAGATCAGTGAGGGGCATAGAGTAGTGCATGAAGCTGTCTGAGTAAAGAGCAGATATTAAAATCTGATTGTACAATGCAGTGTACTGTGTTAGCAGGAAACTGTACTGAGTTGTATCGATAGGCATTTTCCATCTATGATTCTGAACTCAGTGATTTTGCTGCTGTTCTACTAGCCCGGTGACTGTGGTAATTCCTGTGACACATAGGAATTTGGAGCACTTCAGAAATACCTTTTCCAAGATACTGATCTTTGGCAGCAGTCAGCAATCCATCTTAAATGATTTGGATTACTTGTTGTGATTTATTAACCACTGCCATGTTGAATGGCTCCTGTTGTATTCCACCAGCAAAATGATGGTTTTGTGTAACTAAAAAACACGAGTTAGATGTAAACATAATAATAAAATAATTGGGGAGGGGGCATTCATAATTCCAAGATATACATATATACATATGGTGGCATTTTATTTTAATTATGGAAAAATGTGGTTTGGGTTACTTTTTTAAATCTGAAAATTAGGATTTTTTTATCAGAGAAAACCAGAACATATCTCCTGGCTTTCTCTGGTAAAAAAATCCTAATTTTGTATGTATGTATGTATGTACACACACACACACACACACACACACACACACACACACAGTGGAGTTTCATTTTGATCATGGAAAAATGTGGATTTTGTTTACTTTTTTGTACCCAAAATTGGGGATTTTTTTTTATCAGAGAAAACCAGGATCCCTGGTTATAAACAGAGAGAGCCTTACTGGCATACATGAGAATCAATAATGCATTTCCTTTCCATAAACCACTATTCCTATTTCTTCCTCAACAGCCAGTCACCTTCTCTTCCAGCTGTCTTATTAAAAAGTAACAAGTAATCTTAAATGTTAGTATAACACCTTAAATTTAGGTTGTTTCTATAATATAAGTTATTTAATGATAGCAGAAAATTTGGAAAAAGTGTAATAAATTGAACATATGACAATCTCACAAGCTCTCTATGACTGGAGGTATTAGTTATGGTGACTAGTTTGGGTACTGGCAATTCCTTCCCAATTATACATTCCAGGGTAAATTTAACAAATAGTTAATTTGTTTGCAAAGATATGAACAGTCTTTGTACTTAAACTACATCCACCTATATGCAAATTAGTAAACATATAATTCAGTGTCACTCTTCTCCTGTAGGGATCACTATCAACTTCTTCCTTTATCCTCCTTCTCATCATCCTCCTCCTCATGGTAGCACGTGCCATTAAAACCCAATCAGGAATCAGCCTAGCCTGCTGTGCCAGCCATTACTACCATAACATTCTGCAACCATTGAAGTCACTGGGACTTTTGCAAGAAATTCCAAAGCAGACAGGATTTCATCTATAGCATTTCCAGTAAGGACCTTGTATTTCTTTCCACTGACAGTTTCCTTGCTTTTGCAGACTGATGTTTGAGCCTCAACTTCCCTTTTAACATATTTCATGTTCAATCCTGTATATATGAAATTCCTCAGCTGTGAAGTTATGTTTTTCTTCAAACCAGCCTTCTGTCAACTGGAAGTAAATTTCAAGAAAAATGCAGGGATAACCAGACAGGCTTCCTCTTTTAACTTGATGTTACTTTGTTTGACTATAAGAACATGGGCTGGTCATCTCAAGGAAAGTGTCTGGCATACCTATTCCAAAATAACTTTCTTTCTGGGCAGTTGGCTCACTGGAGGAATCATTATGTGTTGGAATTATTCTGGAATAAAACAAGTTAAACTACCTCCATTCTGGACTAGCATTTCCACACAGGGGAGTTATTCTAGAATAGATAAATGATACTGGACTAGCTATAGCAGAATAGTTGTTTTGGAATGGTGAGCCAATTAGTTTCCCTCATGTAGGTAAGACCTGTAATACACTATTACCTTTTTATACCCATTAAATTGGAGTAGGTCCATCCTCATTGATCAGCTAGGCAGCTGCACAAATGTTATTCTGAGCACATTAAACCCCCTAAACTTGTTTTGGCCTTCTGTATCACAACCATCAATAAGGCAACAAGGTCACTAGACTTCGATTTGCTCACAGTGAATGGACCATAAAGGAGAGCTCAGTTCCTTCATCTCTTTTATATGATCTGGTTTAATGCACTGCAGATGAAGACCTTGGAGGATTACAAGCACTTAATACCTAAGACAAGAGAAAAAATGTGTAGCTGGAAGATTGTTTTAGTTGTCTTTAATGACTCCTCATTGCAAACCAATGATCCTTAAGTAGTATTTGTTAATTATCAAACCCCAACCTCAGCCAATTTTCTTTTCCTGGTCCAAAGTGTAACCATTGCAAATGAGTCTGTGTCTCTGTATGTGCTACCTCTTTTCACTTACAGTGACAACGGCTTATAACATGCCCATGAGAGCATAGAAAAATTTAATTGAAATAAAGACTCTAAATTTTGTAAATACCTTGCTTAGGCTATAAAAATAATCTAACCACTTACAGATTTCATTCTGTGAAGCAGCAGCAGACAAAATAAATGAGAATTTAAATTAGGCGGAGCCATTGTTGTTTGAACTGTAGGTGATCTGGAAGTGGGATCCTTTCCAGTTTGTTGTCTTCTGGTTGAGCAGATTTACCTTCTCCTTAGGAGAAAAATAAGGAGGAAGAAGTAGGTTTCATCCAACTCAATCAATATTAGTCAATATTAGTCTGTCTTGATAGAGCTAAAAGGCAATTAGTGCGCACACACCTTTTTCTCTCATTCTGTGCTGGCAAAGATCAAAGAAAATTGCCATTAATGAGCAGTCTTCTTCCCCTGAAACACTGGACGTGTACCTTTGGCAAAAATTAGCAGTGTCTGGCAACCAAATTGCTACTAAGGAAATAAAATCAACTACTGCATTATCCCAACAGCTGCTGACAGAATCTAGTTGCTTGCAGGATGAAGTGATGGCTTTTAGTATGTGCCCTCTGAGATAAAGGCTGCTACATATTATTTACAGAATTGGATTCCAACTTTATGGCAACAAATCTCTTTGTTTCTGCAAATTCAGCAAAACGTTCTGGTATTTTAATCTCTAGTTCATCTACTTTGTGTGAGGTGTTGAGATGTAAATGAATAGCAGTGTGTTGGATAACAATGTAATTCAGATGATGTGGTTATACCACATTTGCTACAGAAATGCGCTGTCTAATATTTCACCAAGCTAAAACCTAATTTGGTACATTATATTTTCCTATGCCATTACATTCACTTCTGTGGTTCACACTACCATTTTGCTCTAGTAACTTCGACCCAAACAGCCAGTCTTCCCCAAAGCCAATTCATTTCTTTTTAGGAAAGGGCTGACTGCGAGGCTGTAAGAAAACAACACCATAGAATGGAACCCCCTCCCCTAAAAAAGCCAGAAGAATATTGTTGAATAAAGATATACAGCAAAGCCCATCTATTTTAATTTATTTTTAAATTTGGGTCGAAGTTACTAGAGCTAGTATCTATTTTAATCTATTTAATTTATGTTTATGTGCCATGAATTCATACTGCTCTGCTGTGTCCATGACAGGATATGCACCATTCATTTTACTTACTCCTTGGCTCAGAGTGCAAGTAGTTATTAGAAATGACATAACTTTTTCCATAAGATCATATTGATCTAATATTGAAAAAAATGTACCATTTTTAAAAACTACCTAAGTTTGTTAAGGACTGCGTTAATCACCATACCACACTTCTACCTCAGTCTTTCTCAAAGCCCCACATTTCTTTTTCTTTCCCTATTGCAAATCTGTCCCCCACTGGCTCTGATCTCAAAGAAAGCATTTAAGCCTCCTGACAATTCCTCTTTCCAATAATATCAATATGCAACAGTGTTGGCATAATTCTTACCATTGCCTTGCAAGTGCCCTGATGCAATTAATCTTTATCCCGTGCTCTTTCCTGAGTGATTTCCTTTCTAACTAGAGATTTCAAAAAGAGGAAGAAAAATGAGCATTGAGTTGCAGATAGATTTCTGGGTTTATGAAGATACATAGTTGATGCTGGCCACTGGATTCTCAAAGCATTAACAGCCTTCTCAGAAAACAGTGTTTCCTAGAGACCAAGCAGACACTGCTCAAAATAAAACTGAATTTTAGGGAAGAAAATATTGCCTCTATAAATCATGGTAATTAAATATTTTAGCTAAAAATGCGTTTGCCAGTATGCATTACCCCTGCTACAAAAGTCAGAGGACAAACAAACCCAAATAAGAGGCCACAATAATGACAAGTGCATGTAGTGGTGACACATAGGGGGTGCATGTGCACCCTCTGAGAGCGCTGGTGCACCTCTTGACAGGCAGCACTCCCCAATTAGGCGACAGGCAGAAGGAGCAGGCAGGAGCGCTGGTGCCCGCCCCCCCCCGTGAGTGCCTGCTGGGAAGTGGGGGCGCCAGGTGAAGCACCACTGGCAGTTCCAGGAGTGCCACTCGTGCTTCCTGGTTAGTGTGATTGGCTGCGGGGGGACCCTCCCCCAATCAGCAAGATTGGCCACGTCCCCCCTCACCCCTGTTGCTGACTGGTCACTGGCCACATGCCCCCTCCTGACTCAGGTGGCACCAGTCACCCATGAGTGCATGGCATGCAGGATGCTGCCCCTCTAGCCAGCTGTTGTTATCCCTTATTAATATTATTAATAAGGTATAGTACATCATTTGGAAGTTTCATATTGAGTTAGGCACTGTATAAACACACAGGAAATCACAGTCCTGACTCCAAAGACCTGGCAATCTATAAAATATCTGTCTGCTCCCTGAGCTGTGTGAGCAGGCCTAAACATACCTACACACTACAGGGGTAAATTGTGCAGAGTGGTAATGGAGTTGTGATCAGCATGTGCATCTAGCAGAGTTTAGCTAAATTGATTTTAAAATCACAAGTTAAATGTGATATTTTCTCAAGCTGGTAAGTCCACATTCAGTTTTAAAACGTTCTTTTGATGAACCTGGTGCAACTTCATGGGAAGAGAATCCTTCTGTAACAAACTCAGCTCTGTTATATCTATTACTTTTAAGACTAAGAATCAGTTTCATTTCTAACAGACATATATATCTTTGTCCAAAAACTGCCTCCACAGCTATTGCTCTGGTAGGCAAAGAACTGAATGGTCCAGGGAGACAGAATTACATTAAATCTTATAGAGCTGATCTCTCCATAAGAAAGAACTGAATCTAGATGGACCCTTGGTTTGACTTTTACCTCTTTACTGATGTGATCAGATAAAGAGAAAGACGAGTTTGAACTTCTGTCACTGCAATGGATGTAAAAACTAGGGTTATTGAGTCTGGAGAAAAGAAGACTGAGGGGGAATTTGATAACAGTCTTCAAAAACATGATAGGCAATTATGAGAGGATGGAGATGGGCTTTTCTCTGTGGCTGTAGGGGACAGTACTAGGAGCAACAGCCTCAGACTGCAACAGGGGAAATTTAGGTTGGAGATTAGGAGGAACTTTCGGACTATGAGAGTGGTCAAGCTTTGGAAGAGGTTACCTGCAGAAGCTGTGGAATCTCCATCCTTGGAAGTTTTCAAGAGCAGGTGATGCAGACACTTGGCTGGGATGATTTAGTCAAGGATGATTCTGCCTTGAGCAAGGGGTGGACTAAATAACCTCATAAAGTCACTTCCAGCCCTATTTTCCTACGATCTTGTGTTCTTATGAGGGGCAATCCTGTGAGATGCTGAACACCCTCAACCCCATCATCCTCAATGGCAAATTCCACGTGAAATCAATGAGATTTGGGGCACAGCCAGGGATTTGCAGTCCTTGAAGGTCAGCTCTGACTGGAATGGCCATGGCTGCTATGCAGGATTTTTTATGTTAACAGGTGGAAAAATTAGGAGGATCCTCAGGGCACCAGCAGAAGTATCAGGACCCCACAGTGACTAAAGATACAAGTAAAATAGAAATGGTGTTAAATCTGTGCATTGTTTTTTACTGGTACTGTTAGACTAAATTCCCTACATAAATATTTGCCTTTTTCAATCATACCCATGCGAGATATAACCAAATGAGTTAGCTTATAGTTCTTCAATACCAGAGATCAAAGAGCCCATTGAATTTGCTCTGTAACATGACTGAATTAACTGGGCTAGAACACATCCTTTGCCTTTTTTTCTGACCATATCTGCCCCATTTATCAACATCTGTACCACAGAAGAGCCAGGTGACCTACCCTTTGTGTGTGAACTACAAGGGGTTGTGTATTTCACTCTACAGAGCGACATCACCCTCTTACATCCTGAGATTCGATGATATCTCCGAATCTACTTTTGTGCCAGTAGCAACAGAGGAGAAAGCATCAGGTTAAAAAGTTGCAAAACTAGGGCAGCAGAGAAAGCTAATTCTGACCTATTTTTTTTCCATGAGGATTCTTCAAAAGGGAGACCTTTTCACTCCTTCCCAACCAGCTACATTATACTGTATTTACTCAAATACAAGATGATCCTGAATGTAAGATGACCATCCAATAATTAGATTCTGCACATGGAATATTTATTATAATTTTCTATACATGGAATCTAATTTTTGGAGGATCATCTTAAATTCATGCCCCCACCCCCCACCCCCAACTGCAGGTTGGGAGAGAGGTGATGAGGGAGCAGTACTGGGGCAGATGGAGGGAGACAGACAGTGGGGGAGGAAGGAGGACCTGGGAAACTATAGGTCCATTAGTCTTACTTTGGTCCTGGAGAAGCTCTTTGAGAAAATTATCCAGGAGCACATCTGCGAGGGACCAGCA
>NW_017729032.1:145472100-145474107 GCF_001723915.1 Gavialis gangeticus
GGCAGTAGAGAGGACATGTGGTAGGGCAGGCAGGGGGCAGTAATAGGGCAGGGAGTAGGGGCCAGGTGGTATGGGGTAGCAGTTTTTCCTCTGCTGCCTGTCCCCCCCTTTACCCCCATTTTGCCTCCCCCACCCCTAGCCTTAGGCTGCCCTGATTCCACCTTCCCCTATTCCCCTCTCCTTCCCTCCCCATGCTGCTTCTTCTACCTGCACACTTAGGTCCCTATCCCTTTCCTCCCATGTCCCCATCCTGAAGTCTGTCCCCTGGACCTGCCCCTCAACCCCCCCACCCCTTATCTTTTCTCTGTACTAGTAGCTCACCCCTGCTGCAAGCCAGTTCACAGAGCATGGCCCCATCCTTTCCCTGTAGCAGCAGTGGATGGACTCTGCCAGTGCAAAGCAAAGATAAGGAGAAATGCAGCAGAGGGGAGAAGTAGAAGAGGGGACAGTGGGGGCAATGGGAGAGGAGTAGCAGGGTGTGCAGAGGCAGCAGGTATAGCAGGCAGTAGCTGTGGCTTCAGCTCTAGCCCCAGTTCCAAGGGGGCCGGAGCTACAGCATTTGTCTGTTCCCCCACTGCCTCATGCTCAATTGTAAGGTGAGGGACTTTTCTCCCCATGTTTAATGGAGGGGGCAGGGGGGAATCTCATCTTCTAAATGAATAAATATTGTAATAAGTTACAGCATCTGAGCCAAGGTCACAAAATAAATCTACTGTATACAATAGATCTTTTCTTTCCCTAGGTAATACACTTAGCCTCTTCTGGCCCTAAGAAAGACAAGTTCATTCACATTGTTTTCACAACATCCGAGTCTGCATGCTTGGAAACCTTATTACCTGTTATGTAAATACTAGCATAGTGGTCATGCAGTACACAGAATTTAACAGTTCAGGACAGGTCTCTGTTAGGCCTGTCTTCATTTTCCTTTTTATTTACTGAACAATAGCAATAGTACAACCCAGATCCATAACTGGTGCAAATCCACCTAACACTCTTGTTTTAAGAGAAGCTGCTCCAATTTCACACTAAGGTATAAATGGGTACCTGGTCATTTAGGTGAAGTAGTCAAATGGGCCGAACATGATGCTAACTGCATCACTCCCTTGTGTGCTCCTGCTTATAACAGCCCAATGAGTCCAAGCACCCCTTTGATGTCTTTTTTACTATGTGGTGCTTGAGTTAACACCATTTGAGGCTCTGGCTTATTGGGTGGAAAGAATTCTACAGATTTCATGATAGTTACATTGGTTCTCCTGGTTTCCAACAACACTGCTACTCCAAGTCCCACTAATTTATGTATTATTTGTTTTTGGTAACACGCAGAAGCATTAAGCAATTTCCAAACACAAAAGAAGAATGGTCTTTCTCCCAAAAAGCTGTTGAACAGGTACCTGTGTATATAATTTTGAAGGTCCACAGTTTTTATTTTTTTAAATAACTGGTTATTGGTATCACAACATATGCAAAACTATCATTTCAAAATAATAGCATTTTAATGTTACCAAGATCATCAGAAATTGAAATTATAAGGCTATGGATAGTTAATGACATACAACCTTGCAGAACTCTATAAACAGATGGTTTAAAATAATGTGAAGTGAGTGAGCCTATTGTATTCCACTTACTGTATGCTAGATTTGTGGTAGACATTCTTAGACAAGTTTATTATTGACCAGAGTTTCTAGTGGTATTTAATTATTGATTACCACTAAAGTAACATCTCCCAGCACTTAAACTTGTCCATGAAAAAGCATAGTAAATATGTAAAGTACTTTGTCAGGAGATGGATGTGCTACCCAAGTAAAAAAATCATTGTTCCACCCAAATACAAAATAATAGGCTCACACTAATAGCCTCAGGACAAATTCTGTCCTCAGATGCACATAAGCAAATATGCTTGATTTAGGACCAAACCTGCAATAAGCACTATACAGGCAGATTCTTTTGTATATATGGATCTCAGTTCATGACTGAGATTTTTTGGGGGGGGGGGGGTGGGGGGGGGCA
>NW_017729032.1:145474458-145487576 GCF_001723915.1 Gavialis gangeticus
TGGGGGGGGCACATGTATCTTATAGCAGAACCCAGATCAGATAACACCATTTTGTTTTACAGCGACTCCTATTTAATAAAGAACAAGGCTGTAAAATATGTGCATTTAGAGGACTTATTAAACAGTTTCTGATGCTGGGTTTTGTTTGGCTTTTTCAGATTTCTGATTAGGCTTCTTCTCCTGGATCCCGTCACATTAGATTACATTAATATTGTCACAGTCCTGCACTTTGTGCCTGATATGACATGGTGCACTCTAAGTGACCCAAACCTGATAAGATGTAGTTCAAAGCAATGTGACATGTATAGTCACAAATATTAACAGGGAAAAAAACCCCAATTACTTTAGTGCTGCAGTTGTATATTGATATTTTCACATAAATGTGTTTGCAAGGATGTTGCCAAAGCTGGTTTCCACAATCAAAAATAATGCTTAGGACTTTGCAATGAGATGTAGTTACTCTTTTGTGCTTAGGTAGTAATGTTATTGGTCTGACAACACTCTAATCTGTTGGGTTCAGAGAAGAATTTTCAGTATCCAAGTTTCATAGAATCATAGATATGTAGGGATGGAGAGACCTCCAGAGGTCTTCTAGTTCAACCCCCTGTTTAAGGCAGGATCATCCCTATCCAAATTATCTTATGCAAATCCATAATTTAAACTCTCCATTGGTATGGTTCTTCCATGAATAACAAAAGGTGGCAGGCATTAAAGGAATGATGTTTATTCCACCTGTGGTCTTTACAACTTCACTGACTGAACTATGTAACCTGCGAGACCTTACTAGGGGAGCCTAAAGAACCGCAGAAGGCAGGCATGTGGTTCTAGAGAAAAGACTCTTGTAGAGAAAGCCATTGGGAGCCTGTACTGTTTTGAACTACTATTTTCTTCCACTAATTGTTATTCTTAAAGATGATAATGAAACTGTGGCTCTGTGACTTGGCATATTGGAGCTCATTGTGGATGATGGTGATGATGACATTGCCTATAAAGTTATTAGTATTATGATTTGTATTAGCAAATGCACCAAACCTCCTTTGTGCTAGGACTTGCACAAACGCACCAGCTGCCTGTACCAGGGCACAGTGCAGCTCAGTGACTGCAGGCAGCTGGTGTTGGCTTCTCCCAGGGCTGCTTCAGCACCGGAAGGGGTGAGTGGGGACCAGCAAAGCCTTGAGAGGGTTGGGGCATGGTGCAGCCCAGCTGCTACAGGCAGCTGGTGTCGGCTGCTCCCAGGGCTGGGGTGAGTGCCATGCCCTGCGCTGCCCAGGGGTCCGCTTGTCTGCACTCACCCCAGCCCGTGCTGGAGCAGCCCTGGGAGCAGCTGACACCAGCTGCCTGCACCAGGGCACAGTGCAGCCCAGCTGCTACAGGTAGCTGGAGTCGGCCACTCCTGGGACCACTCCAGCATGGGAAGGAGTGAATGGGGACCAGCAGAGCCCCAGGGGGCTTGTGGCAAGGTGCAGCCCAGCTGCTACAGGCAGCTGGTGTCGGCTGCGAGGTGAGTGCCATGCCCCGTGCCACCTGGGGCTCGCTTGTCCACACTCACCCCAGTCCATGCTAGTGCGGCCCCAGGAGAAGCTGACACCAGCTGCCTGCACCAGGGCATGGTGCAGCCTAGGAGCAGAGGTGAGTGTGGACAAGCAGAGCCCCAAGTGGTGCATGGCATGGCACTCACCCTGGAGCCCATGTGCAGGATGACAGGGAGCATGGTGCAGCCCAGCAGCTGCAGGCAGCTGGCACCGGCTGCTCCTGGGGCTGCTGCAGCTGGACCTAGGGTGAGTGGGGACATGGCCCTTTCCCCTCCCCCCACAGACTTACCTGCTTGGGCAGGGGGCAGCATCTATGATGATGGCATAAGAGCAAGTTTTCCTCGCATATAACGAATTATGGGTCTAAATATGCACATTGCATAAGAGCTAACTCGTATATAAAGAACCAGCATAAATCCAGGGAAACCTGTAATGTAGTAGCTTTGTCTATGCTTGCAGAGGGCTCCTCCCAATCAGCAAGGACAGCATGGCAGATAAAGTTGCTGGTTTGAAAAGTTAGCAAGCGAGTACTAGATGTTGGCATCATGGACTGATTGGAGGCATGAACTGACCTCTCAGTTCTGAGTGAGGAATGATAAGTAGGATGGGGATAGGCCATGAGTGTCCTGAAGTGAACACAACATTAGTCTGATGTATATGAAAGAGAGAGCCAATGCAGGGATACCCAGAGCCACCTGGCCAAAGCGGCATGCTAGACAAATGGTCTTTGCAACAGCATTTTGGATAGAGACAGAATCAATCCTCGGGGTATGCAGTGGTGCAGTTGCACCCCCCACCGCTTTTATTCCTGCTCTACTCAAACTTTGAAACCAACTGCCAGGGAGGGGCACTGACATTTCAATTCAGGCAGCAATGAAAAAGTTAGTTGACTTGATGATTCATAATCTGATTCCTGCTAATCTCTCTTCACCTCACAGAAGTTAATGACCCTCCTTGTTAATTATCATAATGTTCCACTGTTCACACTATCCGTTCTTCTACATTTTTGCTGTCTGTTAACTATTCCTGGTAATTTCTCTCTCTTATTTCGTGGCATTCTGGGCTGTTTTTAGATGTAGCTAAAAACCTTAATTTAGGTGTAGTAATATTAACTTGCGTGTAGAAATGGCTGACACTAAAGTACTGGAGGCACTGTGAAGACAGTCAAGAAAACTAGATTTTCTTTTATGAATCTGAATAAGAGATGTACACTTTACAATGACTAAAGCACTAATGAAATAATATCTTTTGGCTGTTTTTGTCTAGTTTGTGTTTTGTTTTAATTTAATATATATTCTAGCAATTTAGCGCACATTTCAATAAAGGTTGTTTTTTTGCTTTGATTTTAAGCTGAATAATATAGCCCTAGGCCCCTAGCATATTAGTAAATCTTCTAATTTCTCTTTAACTGGAAAAAATATGTGTTATGCTATATGTAATATAGCATATGCCACACCATCTGCCACCCCGCTTTTCAAAATCCTAGATCTGCCTATGGGTAGAGATGAGAAGGACAAGGTAGAATTGTAAAAGCCAGAGAAAAGGAAGTTTTGGCATTCAAGATAGAAGATGATGAGAGCTTTTAGCTATGTAGAAGCCATCCTTTAGCGATGCCATGCAAAAAGAACTAACAAGATATACAGACAGGCTGTCCTAGGGTTACCATATTTCCAGTTCCAAAAATGAGGACACCTGTTGGGGGCAGACCTCACTCCACACCTGGCCCTGCCAGTGCCCCTCATTCCCAACCTGCAGTCCCCTGTCCCTACTGCTGTCCCTCACTCTTGACCCGCAGACTCCTGGCCTTGCTGGTGACTCTCACACTTGATTGCAAGGCCCCTGCTCCCCCAGGTCCCACCTGCCCCATCCCAACCAGGCCAGAGCAAGGTGGCTCCAATTCATGTGGGCAGTGGTGGAACAAGTCTGGCCCCACCGCATGTGGGAGGGATGAAGGGATGCCTGTGGCACACCCCCCCACACCCTGGGCTGGGATTCCTCTGCTGCGCCAGGCAGCCTGGCCATGTCCCCACCCCTCCCCAACCTGTGCAGCATCTCCCAGTCAGCCCAGCCCCACAATCGAGGGCACCAGCACTGGTGCAACTGGCCTGGCCACAGAGCTCCCCACTGCTCTCAAAGGATTCCCCCAACCCTTCCCCCACTAGAGGGGTAGGTGCCTGCCCCTACCCCCCTGCCCCAGTGCCTGGACAGTTTCCCCCAGTGCCAGCAGGCACCCGCCCCTCTTGCACACGCACTCCCTCCACACACCCCTGCCACACATACATACAGAACTCCCTGGACAGACCTCAGTCCTTGGCCCTCCAACTCCCACTCCCCAGAGACGTACCTGCATCCAGCTGCCAAGGCTGCTCCCACCATCCTGCCAGACTTCACACTGGCCATGTGCATAGACAGACGCACATGGTGCCTCCAATGGTCCTCCACCTGCTCCTGCCAGAGGAGCAGAACAAACTCCCAGACATTGGTTCAGATTTCAAAAAACTGCCCAGAGGGAGATTGGAGGGCCCAAAAAGAGGACATAGCTGGGAAAACCTGGACATATAGTAACCTTGAGCTATCAGGACCTAGCAAGAGGCAGCAGTTACAGGCCTGAGTTACTGATGCACCAGTTACAGGCCTGAGTGACACTTTTATGATAAAACTTTGTTTAGGTGTGTCAAACATGCTGGCAACTCTTATGGGTCTGCTTTTCCTGAGTCAGAAAAGCTTCCCTCCGGAGCAGTAAAACTTGTCTTCCTCAGATCCTCTGTCCCTCGCTTACTTTTCTTTTGAATGAGGTAAATATAGAAAGGAGGAAAGAAAAGCTCAGGGACGCTTCCCCACAAGAAGCCAGAGAGCAGTGATCTTTTATTGAAAGGCTCTTTCCTGATAAGCTCTACATGATTCTCTGCAGATTCTAATACAATGAGCAAAACAGGGGCATGAAACATTTCATGTCAGGGTAGCAATACATCAGCAATGAGCATTTTGGAGGTATGAAAGTAAGTTTTGATTTCAAACATGGAAAACCAGGTCAGCTCAGGCTTCAGAAGAAACCATTGCAGGAATGGGACCTTCAGTGAAACTGGGATCATTCCTGGAAAATCTGAAACATTAGCTGTGCAGTCTGATGATACAAACAAAATCTTACCACCAAACTTTTCACTATTCAATTTGCATATCCCAAAATAAACATAGGACCTGCTTTCCTGCTTCCACTTAAAAATTCAGGGGCGATGCGTACGGGGTGCACGCAGGTGCACATGCAACCCCTGAGCATGGTGGTGTATCCCCTAGAAAAAGGCACCACTTACACAGCCGGTTGGTACTTGCCACCGCTCCTCCGCCCCCCACCGCTGACAGTGCTGGCGGTGTCTGCTGAAGCTCCCCTGCGTACCACCACCACGCTTCCACCACCACCATGCTCCCTCTGCCATGCCCCCCCAGCTGCTGGGGGCATGCATCATTCATGTAAAAATTAGTATCTTTTTTCCCCCTTCAACTATATTTGAGCCTGCCACAGAATTTGATGCAGAAATGAGATTCTTTTACAGAATTTAAGGTCCATCTTGTTATGCAGGACAGATGGTCCTACATATATGCTGCAGCATATATTACATTTGTGTTCATTCATTCTCATTAATAATAATATTTCCACATAATAACGCTTAAAAATAAGCTTCCACAGTCAGCAAAGAGTCTCTTTGACAAACACTTGCTCAAGGAAAGCAAAGCTCTCTTCAAATGATATCCAGAGCTTGGACTATATCTTCATATTTCTTTTCTTTTGATGTTTAATAAGAGGATAATACCCCTGTCAAACCATATGTGGAAATCCCATACAAGTGAAAATATGTTAATTAACAAATTGCTGATGAGTAGATATTAAAGTCTTGTTGACCTCATAACCAGGGGCCCTAGGTTCCTGTGATAAAAACCCAAATCATCCAATAAAAAACATTAAAGTCTGCATTTTAATGACCCTCCCCCCCACAACGCTGATTGGCTGAGGGGCTCTGGCAGTGGCCCTGCCCTTCATTGGCCTCTTGGCCAATCAGTGGCAGAGGGAAGAGCAAGCAGCTGCCATATTGGCTGCTTTCCTATGTGCCAGCAGCTTCTTCCCCCTGGTGGGTTGTTGCTGAGGCCATGAGAACTGCTGGCTCCCACTGGGGAGCCAGCATTTAATTTTTATTAAGTTTTTTTCCCCCTGGTCATTCTAAAGATTCTCTGTAAAAATGTAAACTCCATGTTTTTCCATGTCAAATGGATTTCTAAGATCCCTGCTCATAACTTCCGCAATCCTACTCTGGAATTCCTATGTTCACACAACTCTAAATTCCATGCAGTGAGGCTTGTTCAGAGAGTTGTTCCTGTCTGTAGCTGATGTTTCTTGTTTTTAGGCACCTGTATCTTTAGCAAACTTGTTCTTCATTCCTGCATAAAGAAGTGCCATAGTAAAGAAGAATGAAACTCACGTGACTGATACTAAAGTTGGAGGCTGCAATTATGGGTCTGGGTCCTGTTTTCTTGGTGTTTTGTAGATTTCATAGACACTGGGGCTGGAAGGGACCTCAAGAGATCGCTGAGTCCAGCCCCCTGCCCGAAAGGCAGGAAGTCAGCAGGGGTCACAGGATCCCAGCAAGGTAGACATCCAAATGTGTTAAACAAACATAACTAAAAAAAATGGCCCCTTGTCCTGAAGAGCCTATAATCTAAGTGTAAGATGAGAACCAGAGTTGAATGCAAAAAAACACAGAGGGGAACATAAAGTAACAATAAGGCAATTCCAAACAGCATAATAGAGGAGGGTCAGTGCATGCTAGTTGTTGAGTGTTTTGTAAACATCTTAGTAAAGGAAATGTTAAGGAAAGATTTAAAAGAGTTCTTCCTATGAATGAGTGGTGAGTTAGGAGAAAGTATAATGGTACATCTTGGAAAATGTGACAGATGGGAAATACATAGCTGATGTCATTAGTAAATGAAGAAATGAGGATCATCATCTTGGTAGTGTCTATGGGATGATGGAAATGTGGGAATAGGCTACAAAAGGCTTTAAAAGAAGGCCAGAGGCCTGTGATAGATGTAGTGATGAAGATGGCACTGATCTTTGGAGGAAAACAATCTTTTCAGCAACATTTTGAACAGATACAAGTAGGGCAACATGGGCCCCGGAAGTACATCACTCTGCCAGATTATTCATTTCATTTTTCCTTAAAGTCAAATTTATTTTTAATGTGAACAGGGAATACTTTGCCCTGGTGGAGCTTGGGAAAAAAGTGAATTATCTGCTTAATGATAAATTTAGGAAGTAATTCGGAAGATTCAGGAACCAGATTCAACTACAGTTAAAGTAATTTCTCTTTCTATTTTACTTAACATTGTTTTATTGATTTAAAACTACCATTAACAAAAGTAATTGGGATGTGGGGGGAGGTGATAGTGTCTATTGCAATTTAATTTCTCTTCAGCAATCTACATAGATGCTGAACACTTCATTTCCATATTTGAGTGTCTTGCCACTAACAGACTAGTCAGGGAGAAGCCTCTGGCTTTCCCAAAAGCAAAAATGATTTGCCCTAACATATTTATTGGGAGACATAATTATATAGGATTGAATACAACACAATTTTTCATTTCTTACCACATTCACATTTTAGTAAAGGTGCCTGAGTAAACTATCAGCAAAGGGAGAGCAAGCAAAATCCAAATGATGCATTCCACAGACCAGTCCTTTAGCCATTGCCCATGAAACTAACCTTCAGGGGATTACTTGCACAAAGGATTATCCATGTGAGTAACAGGTGCAGGGTTTGACTCTTAATTCCCAGTGCAAATAATGAACATGAATGCCATTTCTTTTATATTTAGCATTAGTATTAGTGTACTTATTATTATGTTGAGTGGTAAAATGTACTATCTTAATGAGGCATCTAGATGGCACAGTTAATGTCAGAAAAATCAGGGTGTGCAAAACGTAAGGCTGTAATAGAAATGTTAACACTACTGAGCTGCATATGATGTGTGTTGTAAAGTATACATAATTCTGAAAGATTCCTAAACACTTCACCATGTTAAATCCTGTTTATCCTGCCTTCCTTTCATTTACACTCATGAAACTGCATAGGATCAGGTCCCCTGTTCAACTCCAGAGTATTAATTTTTCCATAAAACACGAAGTACCATAATGCTGGCTTGACTTGGCTAGTTGAGCATTTCCTGGCATGGTAAAAATCCCTGAGCATGGTCTCATTGCTAGTGAAGGGGTACTGCTGTGCTCCAGCAATTCCAGTTTGGTGCAAAAAATCCTTGGGGAATATGATGCTAGGCCCAAATTAAAACATCCTTTAGGCTGCTCTAAATTATTCTGGGAGTGATCTCAGCAAAATATGAAAGCAAAAACATGGCCCAAAACCTGACCTGCCCTTGTCCATTGAACCCTCTGTCAAACACAGCTTGGCTGGATTCAAGAATGAGGAATGCTGGCTTCAATACAGTTGTCCCAATTTACAGCAGTTCCAGAGACAGGATAATTAGTAGGGCTGTGTGAAACGACACCAGTCCATTTCACCTTGAGTTTTGAGGTTTCCACAAGACAGTGTTCCATTTCGAATTCCATTTTGATTCAAAACAGGTGTTCCATTTTACTTCATCAAAACAATGAGGCTGTTTCAATGCTGTTTCAACATTTTTGCTAGATCAGGCTGGAGGCAGGGAGTTAGCCCAGCTGGGCTGACTCCCCATCCCTGGTGCTAGGTCGGACCGGGGGCGGGGAGTTAGCTCAGGTAGGGTGGGGGCGGGGAGTCGACCCAATCTAGCACAGGGGATGGGAAATCACCCCAGCTAGGCTGACTCCCTGCCCCCAACCCGATTTAGTGCCAGGGATGGGAAATCAGCCCAGCTGGATTGACTTCCCATCCCCAGTGCTATGGTTGAAACATTTCAACTTTTAAAATGTTTCGACTAGCCTCATTTTGTTTTAAGGCTGTTTTGACACCCTTTGTTTTGCTTGGATTTGACTGTTTCGACCTCGAAATGAGTCAAAACAGTGTCAAAATGAAATGGCTGGTGAAATTTCACACAGCCCTATTAGTTAGATCAAGGGCAAAGGTCCAGCTTAGAATATCAGTTCAATTGGTATACACCTGTAATATATCTATAGAAGATGTATTACTTGACTTGACACCATGCATGTTCTGACCAACAGAAATTATTCCAATCCCACCATTGTTTTGTGAATTATAGTATGACTATATATGCTCTGTGGGCTCCAGCTTGTGCAATATAATCACAAGGGCTGAGTACAGGCAGTCAGAAAGCCTGAGGTGGAATCAATTCAGTCTTTGCAAGTTAGGCTAAGATGCAGAGATTAAACTGACTAACAAATATACAGACATTTACTTTTGATTCAGGTAATGCAGCTACATGCCTGCAGTGACTCAGGCCAGAAGCTGGGAGGGCACTAAAGCATGGCTGTCTGGCATGTAGCCAGCATGGACTATGTGTTCACTTCCTCTTTTTGCTGCTCCTGAGGTCTCTGGGATTTGCAGTCTGGAATCACAGTAGCAGGACTCTGCAGGGTTGCTCATCACTTTGTCTTCCTGCTTCCAGGTGCCTCTGGGATTTGTAGTTTACAGTCACAGCCAACACTAAGTTTAGCAGAGGAGGGCAGCTCTGTAATCAGGGGAAGCGGGGTTTAACCCCCACTCCCTAGCCCCAGACCCCAGCTGGGGTTTGCTTGAGGGGGGTGGTCCCTGCCTCCCTCCCACCTCCCCCCAACCCTTCTCTGCTGGAGCAGGCAGCACAGCCCAGCCCAGGGCTGCAAAGCATTCTGGGGGCCTGTGATATAACTTAAACCAGGAAGTGACTTGGGACAGAAGTTTCATAAACCATTTTGACCCAAATCAGTTATGTCTGATACTACATTCAACTAGGTTTATCTTAAATCAGTTTCAACCATTTTGAAACTTATATATGTGCACTGAGCTTTTGTTCTGTTACAGGTTTAAACCAGTGTCTGATGACTTAAACCAGTTTATGTGTAACTTCTGTCCCTAGCCCAGGTGATATAGAATTGGTGTAGGAGCTTCATCCTTTTTCTTCTTCTAGATCTCAGTGTAGGAGCTGTAGTTAGAGTGTGAGAAGAACAGCTACTTAGCTGCTGCAACTCAATGTTAAGATGGTTCTGGGGCTATATAAGCTGCCCTATGATTGGAACAATGCAATGTCACATGGTCTTCCATTTCCTCTGTGCTACACAGTTTTCTGTAATCAATCAATCTCATCCAGAGTATTTCTTCTAATTTTAAAACTAGGAGTAATAAGTGACTGCAATTAACATTGGAAGGGGTTAAGAAAAGAAGGGTTTATGTTTTGGGGTAACATAGATTAGTTTATCCTGAAGGTGAATACAAGAAACTTTTATGCCATGTTTCCAAACGGAAAGCCATTGGAGAATTGTAAAGGCAGGAGTGCGGAGAAAAGCTGGCACTGCCAACGAACAAGAAAGAAAAGCTCGGTAACAGTGACTTCTCAAATAGACTGGGAGGGGCAGCACGGGTAAATGCAGTCTGTGTGTATAAACATAGGAAATATTAATCTGTGTTTTTTCCTCTGCTTCTAAATTTCTGTTCAGAGGAATAAACTTGCTGCTTCTGACATGCATGTAATACACTTCTGTGCTACCTCAAACATAGGCAAGTTTTGTCTTTCTTTCTTTGTCATTAAAACCAGCAAATTGTGCTATTTTCTGTTGATGGGACTAAGTACAGATAGTCAAAAAACCCAAGGCTGAATTGATTCAGCCCTTCCAGGTTAGTTTAAATTGCAGAGATTAAATTGAAACAGAAGTGACAGACATTTACCTTTGATTCAGGAAATGCAGCCCCAGGCCTGCTCTGGCTGAGGCCAGAAGGGGGGTGGGGAACACTAAAGCACGGTTCTCTGGCACATAGCCAGCATGTGGTGTGTGTTCACTTCCTCTTTCTGCTGGCTTGAGGTCTCCAGGATTTGCAGTCCACAATCACAGCAGGAGTCAGTTGATGGTGCAAGTATGTCTAAAGTGATTTGCTTTCCCTTTTTCAAGTATTGTCAACATCTACTCACTAACAACAAGTCTGTAGGGCTCAGTCTGCAGATGGACATATCTTTACAAAACTCCATTGATTTTCACAATGGAAAAATGGGCTCTGAATGGGAAAAAAAGGTTTGACCTGTGCTGATATTCTCCTAGTATTCAGTCCTATGCTTTTGATAAAACCAGAAAGGAGGTGTCATTGCCCTTAGGAAGTCTGACAGCCATTGTGTATTCTGTTGCTTCATGGCAGGTCAGCAATCACACTGAAAGCTGTCACATGTTTGGAAAGCAGGGAAAGAGTTAAGAAGTCTGTCTCATCTTATATATGTCCTATATACTTTCAATGGCTAAGTTGTTACTTGCTTCTTTTGTTTTCCAGCCACCTTCTAAGTTCTTTACTGGCTGACTCTAAGTACTGTAAGAAAAGAAGTATGTCAACAACTACAATAAAATGTAAATTACTTCTGCATATGTCTGTTTTGGAAAACTAACAAGCAAAAATACCTAGAGTTTGGGTCTGATTCTGATTTCTGTATTGCCAGTCTTTTAACACCATAGTATCAATTACTTTAATAGGCTTACTCTATGGCAAATAAAATAAAACTCAGCCCCTGTGTCGCATCTCCTTCCATTTCCCTAACTCTCAGAGGTAGTATCTGGATTTCAGGATTTACTTCTAGATGAAAGGCAAAAGAATTTGCAAGTTCTCTCTAACTTCTAATAACACATGAATCTTAAGGTGGAAGAGAGAGTTCCCTTTCCACTAAGGAAAGGGATTAAGAAACTCAGATTTGGCAGAGTAATGGAAACAGATTAAAGAATTCAAATCACTGGTACTGGGGTCAGGGCTGAGCTCTTGTAGCCCATAGAAGCACTATAGAAAGGAATCAAAGGAATAAAACATTAAATTACTTTTCACCATGTTCATAGTTCCCCCTTGCTGCCACAGAAGAGCACTCTAGAGAATCATTCCCTGCTCTACTTTCAACAACATTGTTCCTGTCATTATCAAACAACCTCATAGAAGTTTATAGTGTATTGTACTCGATGCTGGTCTCTTTCACATCCCTAATGATAAATCACTGACCTCAGTGGAATTATTCTTGTGCTACATCCTACGGTGTCCTACAGCAGTGTAGTGATCTCATGTATCTACACATGTGTCTATGTCAATAATTGTGTTAAGGTCACTCCACCTGTGAAACTACTCTGCACTGAGAATCAGGGGCCACATGTTTGCAAGCAAGCTTAAAATGGTAATGTATTGGCATTCTTTAACCACAAATAAAATGCTATTGACCCTTTAACACATTAGAGCCCAAAATAACATTCTTTGTACTGCTTTTAAATAGTCATAATTAGTCAAGCTTAAAAAAAATCCATACTAAAACACACTTGCATTGCAGTGATTTTTTCCACCATCTTTCTGCATAAGGAGTTCTTTCTATATTTTCACACCACTCTTTACAATTACTGCAAAATGCAGTAAAATAAAATAAACTTTAATGTTTGTCTAAAGACTGAAGAAGAGCTTTTTAACAACTGCGCTGTGTGCTGTTAAATTCCACATAAATATAATTTCAGAAAATTGGTACTATGTAAAAAGACTGCCTTCAAAGCAAACTAATTTCCACAGCTCCTAATAGCTTGCTATAATTCCCTGCTCTGTATGGGCTATGAGAATCCATACTTGAGTCCTATTTGCAATAACATGCAAGATTTATACACACACACTTGGGCCTGATTCTTTTTTCTCACCAGCACAGCTCCTCTGAATTCTGTGAGTTCAAGAGACCATCTTGTAAGTGGGCAAAGATTCAGACTCTGGGTCATTCAGGCCTGATGTGAAGATCTTAGCAGAGGAAGCCATTTTCTGTGTGCAACAGGTTTTTATGGGTCCAACAAAAACCAAGAACAATACTAAATACTAGGCTAATACAATACTAGGCTAAAGCAGCACTGGAGCTTAGATTAGCTTCTTGGATTAAGGAAAACAAAAAGTCCTTTTTCAAATATATAGGTAGCAAGAAGAAGTCTCAGGGTAACATTGGACCCCTACGAGGCAGGGCAGGGCAGTTGGTGACGGACACACGAGAGAAGGCAAGTTCTTTGCCTCCATGTTCCTGTCCACTGACAATGGGGTGCTCTCGGGTGATAGCGTAGAGAGGCCCAGGAAGTATGCGAGTCCCCCTGTTAGTTCAGACCTAGTAAAGGATTACCTGGAGGGCTTAGATGTGTCCAAGTTGGCGGGCCCGGATGACCTTCATCCACTGGTGCTGAGGAAATTGGCTGGTGTCATTGCGGAGCCATTGCCATGGCTGTTTGAGGACTTCTGGTGCTCAGGCCAAGTCCCTGAGGACTGGAAAAGGGCCAATGTGGTCCCTATTTTCAAGAAGGGGAGGAAGGAAGAGCCTGGCAACTACAGGCCAGTCAGCCTCACTTCTATCCTGGGGAAGGTCTTTGAAAAAATTATCAAGGGCCACATTTGTGAGAGCCCTGCAGGGGAAGTGATGTTG
>NW_017729032.1:145493036-145523875 GCF_001723915.1 Gavialis gangeticus
CCCACAAGATTAGGAAGAACTACTTCACTGTAAGGGTGGCCAGAGCCTGGAATAGGCTTCCCAGAGAGGTGGTGCTCTCACCTTCCCTGGAAATCTTCACGAGGAGACTGGATAGGCACCTGGCTGGGGTCTTATGACCCCTGCCACCCCCCCTGCTCCTTCCTGCCCATGGTGGGGGGTCGGACTCGATGATCTGTCTAGGTCCCTTCTGACTCATTGATTCTATGACTCTATAATTTTTTTCTAATGCCACCTACTGGCACTAGACCTTACAAAATACAATAATAGAGATATTTTTCATTTTATAGAGCAAATGAAGGACTTCAAAGCCTGGATAAATCTGATCATTTGGCTGGTTAGAGATTATAACACTAATCTAGCATTCTACATTTGGCTAACTCAAAGTGCTACAATATGAATTAAATTTGTGCAAATCCAAGTGAGGTGAAGGCAGTAAGTGAAGTATTTGCCTCATGTTATAGACAGGAAACTGAGGTCCAATGCAACAATATTTACCAGCTCATGCTATTTGGCATGTGTTTTTTTCCCCTTTAAGTCCAAGTTCCTTAGAGACAGGATGTGATTCCATGAGTCTCAGCTTTCGTTTTAATATAAAAATTATACATTTCCAGATCTTGTGGTTATGAAAAGAAAAGCTAGAATATGTGATGCAAGTGAACTTTAAAAGCTCAAAAGCTAGCTGAAATAAAAAGGCAAAACTCTCTTTTTTTATTAATTTGGGTAGGAGATGCCTAATAAAATGAGAATACTCAGGTTTGGCCATACTGCAACCATGGTGTCATGAGAAGTTTATGGAAGAACTGGGAATAGAGGCTACACATCCTGATGCTCAGCCCCAGTCACCTTTATGTTCTTATCACCAGAACACATATTTTCCTAATTATATGTACTTCTTTTCATAACACTGTCACCAATCAGGAGCACAGCCTGCTTTGCGGGGATTTTTGGATCAAGGTTCCCAACTGATGTGTTGTTAACTTTGTGAGAAATCCCTTTTTGCAACTAATAGAATAGTGATTCTCAGCTAGTGTGTTGCAGCACCCAGGGGTGCTGCCAGATCCTTTTGAAGGGTGTCTTGAGGTATGAGGTGATAAGGGAGGTATGAGGAGAGAAACAGAAAAAGTAGGATCAATTTTGTCCCTATCTGGTCAGTCCCCCACCACCACTGCCTGGCCCTTCTGCAAGGAGCTAAGAACTAGGGCTGTGTGAAGCTTCAGTTGCTGATTCAATTCAGAGGAGATTCAGCCTGATTCAGTGGCCAACTCTCCGAATCTGAATCGAATCAGGAGACCCATTAATCTCTCCGAATCAAATTGGAAGCCTTGGAGATTCAACGATTCAGCCATAGACACAGCTTTATATGTTTTTTCTACATACCTAGAGGTACCAGGTGTGGCTCAGGAATGCTGAGATGATGGGGTGGATGGAGTGTCCGATGGGAGCACAGGGGGATCCCCCATGTGCTCAGCAGCAGACTCAGAAGTTGACCAGAAGTACTTCCGCTCTACTTCTGGGTCCACCACAGAGTACACGGGGCACCCCCATGCCACCTGGCTTGGTGATTGGTGCCTCCTCTGCCTGGGTGGGTACCTGGGATCCCCCTGTGGGCGATCACTGAGCTGGGGGGGCCAGGCAGAGCCCTCCACGTGCTCAGCAACAGACCCCCTGCACTCTCATGGGACGCTCCATCTGCCCCACCATCTCAGCATTCATGAGCTGTGCCTGGTATGTTGACATACGTAGAAAAAACATATAAAGCTGTGTCTGGCCGAATTGCTGATTCTCCAAATCAGCATCAAATCTTCAGATTCAGGTTCGGCCAAATTGAATCGGGACAGTGATCCAAATCAGTGAATCAAATCACTGTCCCCCAAATAGGGCGAATCCAAATCCACATTTGAATTGAATACTTCCCACTTCACACACCCCCAGTAAGCACTATAATATATAAATTAGTTTTTAAATTTGGGTGCCACTCAATTCACAAAAGTTATGGAGTTGAATGAGGGAAGCCTCAAGTTGAATGAGGGTTGCTGCCTCAAGTCCAAAAAGGTTGAGAACCACTGCATGAGAATAAATATCCTTCTATGTAAAGCTGTAGAAGCTTACAGCTTTGGAATCGTGCCTTTTTAAATGCATAGGTCAATAATTTAATGAGCTCAAGGGGCAATTCGACATAGCTTTGAATATTTACAACAAATTATTAGTGTCCTGCAGAAATCTTTAGCCCAGCTTTACATTGCCTGCAAACTAGTTAACCCTACTGCATACAAGGTCTTATGAAAACCATTTTAAAAAAGTATAATTCTAGTGCTAAATACATGCATGAACATGAGCAATACCATTTTCTCAAACTAAACCAAAGTTTACCAATATTGTTATGAAACTGTGGAAGCCATTCTGTGTTACATAATCCTATTTACGACCACGTAGTTCAATCTGAGTTATTCTGTTTATTCAAAATGCCAGTTTTCAAAGATTTAAAATGGCCATTTTAATACTCTCCAGGCTGAAACTTGACATTCACTGCTGAGGAATAATTTTTCTTCTAAAATTTTGTTGAAATGAGCTCAGTTATTTTTCAAAGGAGGAAAAAATGCAGGTTTTCATTAAACTACTGGAAGACTTGTTGACCATGTCCATTCATTTAAAAAATGACTAAATTTGACAATCTAAGACTTTACACATGCTTTAGCCCTTGAGGTGAACGGGTTCTTTATCTATAGTACTATTGTATATATATAAAAGGCTGAAAACCTTTGATGTGAAAGGTAGCTACTTCCCATTTATAACATGAGTAGTAATGAGTATTTTGCCAGTGGAAGAAAAAGCATTTAAATCAAAATATTTTCAAATTTTTTCATTGAGAATATAGTCATGTCAACTGAATGAGGTGTTCTGCAGAGACTGGCTCACAAGCTGTGAGGTTAGAGCCAGTGATCTTATATAGCTGAAGGCTGTGTTCAGCTCTGCCTTCCACTGTTTGATCCTACCAGTTTAGTCCTATTTTACAGAATTGAGCCTATCCATGTATGACATTGTAATAGCTATGGGTAAAGTATGCTCTTGTCCAGGCATGGCCAGACTTTGTTGGAGTGGAAATATGTAATCAGATCCTTAGTTGATCGGAAACAACCTGATCTTCCGAAGATTATGCACCTACCTTGATTTTAAAAATTTGACTATCTCCGGCTATGCACATTATGACATTTCTATGCAGGCCATACAGCCAACACAATATGGCTCTAAAGACTACTTCGATAAACCAGAGAGGATGGGGTATAAGGGCAACATAGAGGCCTTAGAATTTCAGCTTTGAGGGAAAATTTAAAATTCTGGGAGAAAGTGCTAAATTTTCCAATGAAAAATGAAAATTTTGAAATTTTCTGAAGAAAGGGCATTCTGACAAATAGTGCTTTGAAGCAATCAGAACATTTGGCTTGGATTATATGCAAATACAATTGAGCCTACCTCCCATATTCTGAGACTCTCCACTCAGCCAGACTCCAAGCTCCAAAGCAGCCTGTAGCGGGCTTTAACATGATGGAAGGGAATGGTACTACACAAATCTACAGCAGTATTGGATAAATGAAAGGGAAGCTTTAAATCACAGGGTGCACATTCAGTCCCTCACAATCCCACCTAAGTGTAAAACCTGAACTCCTACCTCATCCTTTTTCGTATACAATAAAAAGATCCTATGTCATATATCAGACTCCATCCAACATTACAAATGGGGCTCTGTGGTTTGTAAGAATCGGGGATGTGTGGTATGAGAAACCGGTATTTAAAAGAGGCTGCAAAGCGGTATCTAGGTGGCATGCCAAATGAATTGCATGTAGATGTTAATATTCCTATAGTTGGTAACTTCTTTTTCTAATGTTTGCATCCTTTTCATGTAAGGAAATGATTAACAAGTAATTATTCTGACACCCAATCAAACTGTGTGCAGTTGCCATGTTGTTCAATTTTGAATGCCTGGCATTCAATTTAAATCTTTTTGCTTAAGCTGTTGAGTATATGTCTTTAGGAAAACACTTTGTCACCAGTATAGCCTGATTCTCAGCTAGATTAAATTGACATAGCTCTGTGGAAGTCAATAGAATTGGGAATTATAATGGTTTTTACTAGGTTATAATTGGTCTGATCTCTGCCCGGGTCATCTATCACAAATGAGAGAATGAGAGACACAACTTAAAATCTGAAGGCTTCCTGTTATTTCTTGCTTTTATTTGCTCTATACTACTGTAAACAAAAACAATGAGGAGGAAGAAGGTGGTGGATCACTGGTCTGCTGCCTTAAACATGTAAAAATAAATTACTGGGCTACATTTTTATCTGATGACATTGGCATAAATCCATGGTCTTCATCTGACCTACTGTTTTGTTTCTTAATCTGGCATAATATTCATTTTTTTACACTTGATTTTTGAAAATATAAATTACACTGTTCTGTGCACATAAGTCTCTTCACATCCACAGTTAAAAACATTTAACCTGAAACCTAGGTGTGAGCCCCCCAACATTTATTCTTGAAAAGACCATAACTTAGTTTCCTTTAGAAAGGAATTACATCCCAATGGAAGACACGTTAGTTGCAAATTGCACCAACTGCTTATGCCATCTACACAAAAGCACCAGTTGCTTAGCAGCTCCTATGAGGCATAACAGTGTTTGGCACTTTTAAAGAAACTCATTACTTAACAATGCATTATTGTGTCTGAGTGACCAAGCAGGGATGCTCTTGGCAAAGCTGCAAGAAGAATCAGTATTGTTGGGCCAAATGTTTTTCAGTACGTGTGTGGTGGTGTTCAGGTCTGATAAGGTTATCCGCAAAGCAGATGTTTCTTATTAGTAGGTTAAGTTTTTGTGCTGCCCATATATACATTAGGGAAGTTTCATTAGAACCTGAAAAATCCATCTTGATAACATACTATTGGAAGAGAAACTAAAGAAAGCTCTTTAATTTACAAAATATTGGGCCATTTTCAAAGTATTGATCACATTTAATGTTTTTAGAGTTTGGCTTAAAGTAATCCATGTCTTTTTTTCCTCACCAGAACAATCTGATTTATAGTTTTGTCATCTTCATCTCTATAGACAAGGTAGGACTGGTAGATCAGGGCCTGTCTATTGTGGTCTTTGGTTGACTGACCTAACAATGCCTATTTTTTATATGTCAGCAGATACGTGCAAGTTTTCTGATTTCCTTAAGGAAAATGTAATCTTCAGCTTGGTCTCTCTTCAGCCTGCTTGGAACTCAAATGATCAGCATGCTGCTATGTCTGTCAGCTGGTAGGGAGACACGACATGTAAATTTAATAAGTTAACCAGTTGTCATCTGTTCAACAGATAAGCCTACAAAGTAGATACAGTAAGGTGTGGACATACCCACGGCAGCTTCAGATGAACTAGCTTTGACCAGTGTAACAGTGGCAGCAAAAAGCTCATCTTAGGCTGCAAAGTTTGCAGAGTACACTAATTCATGCTGAGCTCTGCACTGCTTCAACTAAACTGTTACCAGTATCCAAGCTGCCTAGTTTAAGCTGACGAGAGTCCAAAGAAGAGCCACACATATGATCAGAGTCTTCAAAGGTAAGCCATACGAGGAAAGGCTGAGGGATCTGGGACTCTTCAGCCTGAGGAAAAGGAGGCTGAGAGGAGACTTGGTAGCAGCTTACTGCTACATCAGGGGAGAACATCAAGGGCTGGGTGAGCAACTGTTCACCAGGGCACCCAAAGGGAAAACCAGGAGTAATGACCACAAACTCCTGGACGATGGATTCAGGCTCAAAATGAGGAAAAACTTCTTCACAGTCAGGGTGTCCAGACTGTGGAATAAGCTCCCTCCAGAGGTGGTGTAATCGCTTACCCTGGAAATCCTGTTAGTTATTAGCAGTTACAACAGGCCATGTAAACAGAGATCTTTGGGTTTAGGGCATAAAGAGGTGACCATGCCAACCTTTGGCCATTTTAAGTAAACCTTACTGATCACAAAATGTCTTGAAATGTGCCTATATGCAGATCTGCTCACTGATAATCTGCTTGACCATGGAGATGATTGCCTCTTGTTGAATTACCAGTGCCCCTGTAAGTGTTAGTAGCAAAAAACTGGCAACTTACAGACAGAAGATGACTGATAGACTGAGTCTAGAACAAGTGATACAGTAGTTCCTTTAATAGCCGTTGTCAGCTTGTTATAATTTGGTGCTAGGAGGCTTCCTGTGTCCTTTTGTAGGGCCAGGCACAATTGTGTTTAGGCCACTCCACTTTCACAGATCATAAGGACTGAAGGAGGTGCTCTGTTTTTAGAGTCGGTAGAGAGCAGGACCACTACTGGGAATCATATGGAGTGTGTGCTGCATGCTATAAAAGACTATAGCAGCAATTGCAGCTTTTTGTGTTCCCACAGGCACTGTGCCTGCCATATTCAGAATGCCTGCAGGAGCTGCCACCTCCGCACCTCCTCTCTACTGCTGGATGTGGCTCAAAGCCACAATCTAGCCCTTAGTTGGTAAATTGCTTGGAGCAGGATTATGATTTCTTTTATCTTAAACAGTGCAACCCACACTCCGTCTGCTCATTAAAAATCAAGTTGTTCAACAGAGATCCCTTGGGCTATTGTTAGTGCTCTGCACTACCACATGAGAGAGTATACTGAGATGTTCCAGACCAGCCTCACTGCCTAGGTTAGCAACAGCTGGGAGCGCTGCAGATGAGCATGCTAGGCCTGTGGCATAAGAATCAGTCCTCCTTTTTTGCCCCCTGTCCCCCTCCCCACTCCAGCTGACCTATTGCAAGAGCAATCTAGGGAAACCCTGTTGCTTGGGTAAAGGGGCTTGAAGGGGGAAGGGGAGAACAAAGGAAACCTTCTGTAGAAGATCTCCTAAAAATTGTGACCACTTTTTAGGAGAGTTTCTACAGATCTTCTGATCTTCTGATTCATCTTCTGATCATCTTCTGATGGGGTTCACAGACAGACAGACCATTTCCTCCGCGTTAGAATGAGGGATGATGACTAGGGCAGAGAAAATTGAGGGATGTTTCTAAATATGGAGAAATAAGGGGATCCTTAGGGTTCTAGCAGATGTTATTGACCTCTTTCCATATCAAGTGTCATGCATCACATTAATATACACATGTAGACACACCCAGTGTGTGACATTTTTCTAGGCATCTGGCACTACAGTTCCCTGCCCAGAAAGTCTGCAATGTAAACAGACAAAATGCAAAAGGAAGCAGGTAAGGGGCACAACATAAAAGCAAAAAGATGAATCAGTTAAGCCTGAAATTCAGGCTGTTTGCTTCAAGAAATATTTTTAATGATTATATTATGAGTTAATTATATGAGGCAAGGGATCAGAGATGAATGATGATGGAGAGATTAAGGACGCAAGGGAATCCTAAAGTAAAAGATAATGTCAGTAATTTGGCTTTACATCCTAAGCAAGAGGGAAAAATGTTGAAATATCAAAAAATGGCCATGGTACATGTAGCTGGTACCACCATCCCTGAGCACACAGCAGGGAGGGGTGAAACGACAGTAAGACTTCACTTTCTGGCAGCCCCCACAGCAGCTTCTCCTGGTTGCCACTGCCAATGTCACCACTGCCACTGGACCTGGTCCATCTAGCTGGGCACCCTGGCCCATCCACCCCATGCCCACTGTCAAGGGAGCCAGATGGTATGGGTAGGGTCTCCATGAACTCTGTCCTGGGACCCCTACAGGCAGGGCGTGCTTGGGTTGGTGGGTGGGATGGAGTCACAGGCATTTGAGGAGTGCTGTCTGAGAGCAGAGTGGGTGGGTGGGGGCAGGGCTGGGGCTGGGATCACGTGGCAGTGACAGTGATCACGTGGCAGTGACAGTGCAGGGCTGGGGCTGCATTTCTCTCCCCGCACGTTCCTGCCTGTGGAAAAATCTTGCAATGGGTGTAGAGGGTCGACCTCAATCCTGCTGTTTTGATATTCATTCTGAAAAGTGTAGAAAGTGCAGAAAGTAAGAAAGTTTTCCAGCAGAGGGAAATTTTCACTTAATAGAAATGTTGATTAAAGTTTCCCTTTCTTCTGTGCAAACACTGCAGTCACAACATAAACAGATGTGCTGCTGACCTGTTAAACTAGCCTTGAAGAAAGCAGTCTCCACCCAAACATCAACATAAGCCTTCTTCCTTCCTATTAACCTCCATAATGTGCGGATCCCACAAGAAAACTGGGATTATTTAATTGCTAACACCTATTTAGAGGCACATTCTTCTTTAAAAAAAGAAGAAAATTAGCTGCAAAATGGGCTGCATTATTCCTGCACTGTTTCTATCTCTCTTGTTAAATGTGTAGCTTAATAATATCTGTTTCAAAGTACAGGCCAAAATCCATACCAGAGATTCTGCACCATGTAGTTAATGCCAGTCTAGGAACATTAACGCATGTTTCTACTCTGAAAAAGTATTGAATAAAATGACTTCTTGTTGTTCAGGATATCTGTCCTTCTCCCACTCTGCTGTATGGCTACTGTGCTATTGACAAATAAGTCTCCACATCCCTGGACTGCTCTGCATTGCTTGGAGAGAGTAAATTGGATGATATTCCTTGTTGTGCAATTGCATCATCCACAGAACTATTGCTATGTTTGTTGTTCTGGAACCAAACCATTAACAGGTACCAGCATTCGCACAAGGGCTTGTGATAGCAGAATCTGAACTGGTGGGGTTTCATTAGTGTCAGTCAGGGCATAATAGGTCTTGCCGAACAAACTTTACTGAACAAAGATGATGGGTTTAGTACTTCAGTCTCACTCATCCTCTTCACCTTGGAAACCTGGCACTTTACCAACATATTACCCTGATGCCTGGACAATTTTGACAGCTGGGGCGCATAAGCCATATTGTCCTTAAAAAACAGACTGTGCAAGCTAAGTGTTCACTTCCTCAGTGCCAATGATACTGTCAGTGATCTGACTTTAGAAGCCGAATGTAAGACAACCTTCTCATGACCCTTAATACACATGAAGCAAGGAGAGAGAGAGCCCCTGGGAAGCTGCAGACATATTTGAAACACTCTCTCACTTGTGACTTGGAAGATAAGCATTTGGACCTAAAAAAACACCATCAATTTGGCCTGCCATGGTACCATATGGAGATCATTTGTAATTACTGTAGTTCTTGTGTCTGCAGACACTCCTTCAAACAAGCTGGAGGAGTACTAGTGATAAATACCACAAAATGGCATCTTTATTTATAGCAATGCTAAGAAAGTGCTTAATTGGTTAAAATGCTGTAAAATTGCTTTTCTTAATATAGACTCTAGTTCAGCAACAAATGCATTGGAAAAAATTACACATAATCCATTAAAAGAGATACCAGTTTATACAGCTGGATATAAGCAAAGAATATGTTGAGCAATGAAAGCTGGGAGGGGCATAGTATCCTTTTAACTGAATTCCATTTTTAGGTGTTATTTGATGCCACAAATTATAAATGACAGTTTACTGCTTTACAATGGGAGAAAGCAAGCTTGTAGTTCAGGATATGCAGGCACAATTGAACCAGTTCCTTCCAGCTGGAACTAGGTTGTTGCTATAGCAACATCCAAATGATAGACAGATTTTTTGAATGTGCAGTGGTCTACTGTGATAACAGAGCTTCCAGGATTTCTACAAAATAGCTTCAAACTTACTAGAGTGCAATGGTACCAAATACTATATCTTAAAAAATCAGTTTTCAGATACCATTAAAACAAAAAGCCTCACTTCAACTGTGACATTTATGATCAAAGACAATACCTTTATGCCAATACCTGTTTAGTTCACTAACATTCCAACTGGCAGACCACACAAAGTTTGCCATTGTCTACAAATCGGTCCAATCCTACAAAGAGTCTCCTACAACACTAGGTGCCAACCTTTTTTGAGAGGTATGCTACAAATTAGCCCTGCATCATCCCCAAGTGCCACTCTGATGCCCTTCCCCTGCCCAACCCATGCTCTGCTTTGGCTGTGCTGCCTGTCCCCTCCCTGATCTGCCATATCCCACACACAAAAACTACCTGTGCCCCTATAGTACATGGGCCACAAGTTGGCCCTCATGACCTGAGGATGGAAATACCTCACTGGCACTAAAGGCTTCATCCTCACAACACCCTTGGAAAGTGGGGATGCTTTTACATAAAGACAACCAAATGACTTGGCAACATGGAGACTTTGCCCAAGGTCAAATAAGAAGTCTGGTAGCAGGAACCAGATCTGTTGAGTTCTGATTCTATGCCTTGACCACTTTTACTTTTCACCAAACACTTTCCAGATAATAAAATTAAGTAGTTTGCCTTGTTCCTATCTCCTAAGTTCTCATTCCCCAGAGAGGAGTTACATGTGGAAAAGAGGTACAGGACTTTCAATTTGTATGAGAGTGCCCTGCACTTGTGCTTAAGGTCTTAAGTTGGGCACACAATGGGGATGTTTACACATTGCCCTCCAGCAACATAGAGATGCACTACATTACTGCATGGCACGCTATGGTGAAGTAGCAATCACATGTGTCTACATCGCCGTAGTGGTGTGCTCTCTGGGTATAGTGCGCCACTACAGTGACACAGCAGCAAAATGGAACTGTGCACCGCATGCATGGTGCAGTAACCACCAGTACTGCACCGTGCTTTAGTACTTCCAAAACAAAGTACTAAAGCACAGCACTGTAGCAACATTACTATATGGTGAAAAGCTTGGCGTAACTCTATGTCTTCACCAGAAAGGTTGGGGTATGAGGATAGGTCTGAATGGATGAACTTGTCTACACAAGACACATTCATGCACATTAGTATAATTTAATGCACGTGTGTGCCCTTAATGCATATTAAAAATGGCAAAATTAGGCTAATCGTGCCTACATTTGATACCTGCAAATGCAGGTATGAAAAATAGGTTTGATTACTTAAAGTACATTAACATATGTGTAGTTGCAACCCAGCACTAATTTTAGTGCTGGCTCTGCCCTGCCACTAGCGGCATATGGCAGGGCTGCAGGGACTTGGCACCAACATTAATGCCAAGTCTCTGCACATGTAGACACCTGCCAAAAACTGCTTAATGCGCATTAAATTTAGTCATGCTTAAATGCATGTGTAGATGCACCCAAATGAGAAATATAAATTCTGATTCGCTGCTATACTTGGGTCATTTTAAACCATTTTACAGATTTTTTAAATCACTATAAACCTCAACATTTCATTCAGAGGTATTTTGTTTCTAGCTTAATAGGCTTGCATAAGTTTGACAGCATCCTGCAATTGAGCTAAACTGAAGTAAAAGATGGATAGCCCTTATGATTCACAAGGCATTCTGGAAAGAAATTACTCAAAATTTATGGTCTGGCATGAAGTCATCAATTGTTCATAACATTCATGTTTGCAAATGTAGCCTCTGTGCCAGCCTTCTTCTGTCAGCATTTAAAGGGAATAGTGGGGATATAAAAGAGAGCTAGAAATATTTTCCTCACAATTTTAATGGTTGCACTCTGGTTTATTTCTTGTTTTGAAAATTAAGTAACAGATGTGACAGAATATGAGTGCTAAGAAGTAGGCAGAACTTGCGAAGTATCTTTCATGGTTTGGAGATTGACTTTTCCCCTTATTACTAGTATGTTTTGGAATCTTTATACTCTTTTTGCTTTGGTGTACACATTCATTTGTTTTCATGGGGTGGCCCATAACTAGAAATAATCAGGAATCAGTCAGAAGAAGGTTTTAAATATGGGTTTCCAACATGCTAGATAAGTGTTCTCAATTTTTTTGGTAATGAAATTTTTAAAGGTCTTGGCTTTGTCCAAATGCAGAATGGGAACATTTTTTGTTGAATTGCTCTATCCAGTACTGCAATGCTGGAATTTATTTGGTTTCTATTTTTTTTATCTCTCTCCCTCTTTTTTTAATACAAAAAAGCGGTACAATAAAAATACAAATAAAATAAAACTAGCTTGTATCTTTACAGGTAGGGCTGAAAACATTACCATCTATTATGTATGACCAACCCTTTCCATTAAAAGGTTCTGTTTTCAGTTTCCTATTACATTGCAAAAGTTTAACCATTTCAGCTGTGTTTTGTCTAGCTGTCTCAGACTGAACTTTCTGTAAAATTTCAGCCAACAATGGTTGAGCTGTTTCTAAGCACAAGGTTAAGGAACAAGATCTTGTTTTGCTTATGTTGAAACAGAGGCAACATCCTCATATTTTGGAGCTTGTGAAATTTGACACGAGGGACTTTTTGCCTGGAATGTGTTTTTTCCTTCTCCATGTAATTTGCCCAAATTTAGCCAACTGCCATTGAATAATTCCAGTTTACACATGCCCAGTAGAGGCATATATATTAGCCTATATTTTCCCTGTATATTCTATTTATTCAGTATATTATGCTTACTTAATGATAAACTATTTACTTTTTTTCTCCTCCTCATTCAGTGCATGGTGCCAAGCCTTATGTACTGCCTACTATTCAAACCCTCCTCTGAAGACAGATTATTGTGAGTTATTCTGCAGTGTTTGTCACTATAGTTTCTGGGTGTTTTACAGACAGTATATTTACCCCACAACATACATCTCTGAGATGAGGGAGATGGTGTCATCCCAGTTTACAAGAAGGGAAATGAAGCAAAGAGAGATTCAGATCAAAAGCCACTAATTTGGTACCCAATCTGAGCAGCCTAGACCGTGATTTTTCCAGAGAACTTAGCATTAGGTAGCACTTTACAATGTTCAAAGCACACACTGACTCCAGCAGCAGCTGTGTGCCCTGAACTTCTGCCCAGGGCCTTAAATTGAGTACACAGCTAGTGACCACCTAAGAAAAACAGTCTAAGGCCATGTCTTCACCAGAAAGCTGTGCTGCTATAAGCTTGGTTGGCTTACAGTGGCTAATGATGCCATATTGCCAGAGCACATGTGCATCTGGGCAGGGGCAACATGTAGGGGGTGCATGCGGGTGCATGTGAACTCCCTGAGCGTGGCAGTGCACCCCTGGAAAAAGGCACCACCGACACTGTTGGCAGCACCTGTGGGTGGTTACCACTTGCCACCCTGCCACCAACACCCTGATCAATGCTCGTCACCCCTGCCCCACTGTCGACAGTGCTGGCAGTGTCTGCAGGAGCTCTGTACGTTGGCAGATGCTGACATTCACTGGAGTTAAGTGTCCTCCCAACACCATCTTTCATACAATACTGTGGAACATTCTTGCAATGCATGGTGGGTTGTTGGTGCAGCACCAAAGTAATTACAGGTGCTCAAGGTGATTGTCTCACAATTTCCTTTTTTACATCTAAAAAATTTTACTTATTTTTTAAAATATCCTAGTTTCTTATGTTTTCCTTTTTGCTGCAAACATGGTCACCAGAATTCTCATGTCAGTTATACAGAAAAAGCTGGTGACAATTGTGCTGTGGAAGCTGCAACCCCAGACTGCTATCATTCAACAGGAACTCATCTCAGGTTTGGAAAAAATACTCCCTGGGGACAGTCTGCATGGAGGGGTTCCTGTATATCCTGCAAGATTGACTCTCAGCAACACACAGGAAATAATAGTAGGGTTTTGAAGCAATGGGTCTCCTAGCATATGGTGGGTAATAGGTGGCATATCCTCATTCTGTCTCTCTATACCTTGCCTCTGAGTGAATAAAAAAATTTTTTTTCTATGGTTTTTCAAGAGCTGGTGGGTCATTGGGAATGCTTCCTTCACATTAACATTAGGAAGAAGGTGTGTGGTGCCTTTTAGAACCAGAAACATTGGATTTTTCCCAAAGCTAGAAGCAGGGATGTTCCTTCTTATTTGGTACATTCATAATGAAGGCATTAAAATGCCAATAATAAATCTGGTGGGCCTGTCCTACATTTTTCTGCCTTGGTTGATGAAGCCAGACATCTGACACATGGACAGCAGCAAAGAAAGGTTCAATTAATATCTAAGCAGGTTGAGAATGACTTATTGAATGTATTATGGGTCATTTGAAAGGATTCTGGCAATTTCTTGTGCATAGACTGCACCTCAGCAAGTCAGATACCCTGTTGTTATTGCTACACATTGTGTATCACACAATATTTATGAAGCTAATGAGGAAACCTTAGCTCCAGCCGTGTTGGCAGATGGAAGTGAACAGACTGTCTGCACAATCTGAACAGCTTGGCAAAGGGGCAGTTTTTGGAGACCGTCATGAAGTTGTTCAGCTGAAGAAGACCTTAAGCGAACACTTTAGTGCTGGGTCTTGAAGCGTTCTCTGGTTTTACCTTCTTTGTAATGGAAAGATGGGTAGTCCTTTCACAATAAATTAATTCTTTATCAACTTTTTTATTGCCTAAGAGGAGAAATAAAATGCATCCAGATTGGCCAGTCTTCCACCCTCCTTATTATCCTCTTATTTTCAGTGCACTTAAGAGATTGCACTTTTCAGTTCATACAACATGGCCATGTCTACACATGCACTTAACTGTGGAGTAGACTAATTAGCTTCAGGGTAAGATGTCAACATCTACACATGAGACTCTATCAGGCCACAGTAAACTAATTAACACCACTGTAAGATGGTACTGTCTCTGGGTAATTACTACTGGTGTCAGGGACAGTACAATCTTATGGTGAGGAAATTCATTAATTTAAATGTAGATGCTGACTTCAGGCATAAATTGTGCTTGGTCAGCTCAGCCAGCCGGAAGCCAGAATCCTGCCTGCCACCTAGCCACAAGGCTCTGTACTTTCAGCACCTTCATGCCCCAGCCAGTCCCTCCACCACCCAACGCTGCCACCCAGAGCAGCAATGCTCCCTACTAGCCTGGGCCAGGCAGGGCAGGAGTGGTCTTGGCATAAACTGCTCCACCCCAGCTCAAATTGTTGCTACTGGGCACATGTGTAGATGCTGCAACTAGGAGTACTTTACTCTGGCTCAAACTGCTCCAGAGTTTATTGCTTTGAATTATTTGCATGTGTAGATGTAAAGACAGAGGTGGAGCACTCATAAAGTGCTTTTCATGCATCCTTTCTTAGAAGGTCCCTGGGGTGACTTCAGATTTTCTGTGGTATAACCGCTTTATGGTGGGCTCACCACTGATCCATTGCCTTTGCCTGATATTGCATCTTGTCTTTATTGTAGTTCTTGGTTTTTGTCCCCTCTGCAAAGCAATCATAAACATTCCTGTTTCTGTGGTTGACCAATATCTGGGCTTTCACAGACACTCCTGTCTCCAAAGAGATCCAGAGTTCCTCTTCATCTCCAAGCCACAACATGCAGCTTAAGTGGGGTTCTGTCTCTTTTTGTGAAGCCACACCTGTCCGCTCATGAACCTTAGCCAGTAGGAAGACAGACATTACCAAAGCATCCTGGGGATTTTAGTGGGGGGAAGGGCAGCTTTGGGTCACCCTGATTCCTGGGCAATGTCATTTGAAATTGTGACCAGAGAATTTGCTCTCATAGAAACAGGGGCATTGTATACCTGTGCTTGGAAGGTAGTTGCCTGACCTAAGTTATGCTATGACTTTACTGGCATTGTGCTAATGGCTGGATGTCAGCTGGGGGTCTTCTTCCTTCGGGAAGTGCTGTTACTGAGCTCACAGAAAGGCTGACTTGACTGATGCCCCATCCTCTGTGGCAGGGGATGGAGTGGAATCCAATTATCACATGTAGATTTTAACAACCTTTACCATGACCAGACACTTCTTCCTGCTCTTCCAGACCCCTGATGCATTTAGTACCCACCTTCCAACTTTGGGAACAAATGAGGCAGGTCCTACAGACAAAACTATCCCCAACCCTGTTTCATCCCGAGAGTAGGTCTGTCCTCTGCACTAAATGATAAAGGGATCCTGTGGAAAATGTTGCCTGAGGTCATGTCATTAAGAAAATGCATCATAATACATACATATAATTCTAAGGGTCAGCTTGAAGGTAAATTCATTTCTGTCATGTTTAAACTTCTGAGCTCTTCTCTTAGCAACCTGCAGGTTCTCTCTCATTTTGTCTGTGTATATGAAACAGGGATGCAATTCATATTCGTATGTGCACAGATGAATGACATCTATTTTTAAACCAGTATAGGAAAAGGTAAATCAAATGTCAGACCTAATGAATTATTATGTCTTTTTACAAGAGAATGTATTTTTGTTTTTGATATTAAGTACAAGCTACCGCAGGCTAGATATCTGATCTGCTTTAAATGCCAGCTTCCACTATTATGGTGCACATCCTGTTACAAGAAAAATCTCCTTACTGGGAAAAAAATGTGTTAATGGCTTTCTACCTTCCTACTGTAAGTTGGAATGGTAACTACTGTAAGGAAATGGAAGTTGACTGGAATCAGCCTCTCTTGAAAGGTTGATTTCAGCCGATGAGTGCAAAAATAGCTTTAGTTCCCAAAGTTCTGACAACCTTAAGCTAAAGCTCGTCATCGTTCCAAGAGATTCAATCTGCACTAGGGATATCTTTAGATTTCTTCTATGGTTTGTCCTGTGGGGTTGGGAGAGAAACTGACAGAGTATGGTTAGTCCCTCAGCACTGCCAGGTGCCTACCTTCAGAGAAGGTTCATCAATGAGGTACAGGTCAACTGAGCAGTATGCAGTGAAAATACCACTTGCCCTACCATTTGTGAGTGTGGGAAACCCTTCTGGAGACAGAAACATTGGCCATAGGAGCATTACCATAGGAGAGTCAGCTTATGGGGGTCCTGCAGTGGGGTTCACAGGTGTTTAAATTTGGTACATGCAGAAGTAATACGCTCATGGGAAACATTGTGTTTTCTGAGAAACAATTATACAGGATTGTATGGTGAGGAAAGCACTCCAGTATGTTTATCAAAACTCACCTGAATTAATGTAGAAAAAATTCTGCCACTAAGCCTAAAACCACCATTGCTTTAGGCTGCGCAAGTTAGGAGAAGGCTTCAGGGCTGCTGGATATGTAGGCATGGTAACACATGCAGAGGAAACATTGTATAATGCCCTTGTAGAGAGCATGTAATATAGCCTGGAAACATCAAGAGCTTTGATCAGTCCCTCTGTTCAGAATAGTGATTGTTATACCTGGATTACCTGATGCAGATCTTGGTACTTTCTTCTGGAGTTAGATGCAATTCTTGACAATGTGCTCTGGTAACTGAGACCTAGTTGACACAGCAAAGGCTTTTAATTATTGCTCTTTGTTGATTAGGTATTAGCCCTAGTTTAGACACATTTATGCCAGTATAAATTGGTATTATATACAGCTTACTTTTGCTTCCTACTTCAAAATAATCAATTCAAGTACGAGCACTTCTAACCATTATTTCACTGGCAACAGGCTTAACGAGAATGCCACTTTAACTATACCGGGATAATGGCAAAACTAGCTAGTATAGAAAAGTCCTTGGATTCATTTTTTTCTTTCCTAATTTATTTCAGACCAAATATGTCTACCATCCCAACTTCTTCAGGCCATTAGCTACAGCTGTGAACACAGTGGGAGAAACTGGGCCTAAAATCAAAGGGCCAAATCTCACCTAACCTGAATTTGATTAAGTCTCATTGAAATCAGAACAGCCATAACTAAATCAACTAGATACACAGGTTGAAAATCAGAGACCAATTTGATACAAAGCTTGTCAAGAAACTTCAGCCATAGCTTCAAGACACCCTTCATTTGATTGCTCTTCGAATAATTTGAATACCAGATTAAGAGAGTAGTTACTGCCAGGCTATTAACAATGGTCCTATTTTTACTGCCTTGAGTATAGTGAGTAGTTCTGCTGAAACTGATGGGGCTATTTGTGTTCATAATTCATAACCAAGATAATCAGAATCTGGCCTTGAATAAGCTAATGTAACTTGATCCCTTCATATAATAAAAGAGGACTAAATCACGCTAGCTTTACTCAGGCTAGCATTCACACTGAAGTCTGAGATAGCTACATATAAAGGAAAAAATTTAGCCTTGTTCTGAAAGATGGTATTTGGTTCTTGCCCAGACCCTCCCTCACTGAGAAAGACAAGAATAGACAAGATGGGATTTTAATTTAAATTGAGTAAATTTAATCACACACAGGAAGAAGATGTTTCTAAAGAAGAGAGAAGCCTTTCTCGTGATTTTTTTGTTTGTTTGTTTGTTTGTTTTTTTAATTTTTACATTCCTTCCATGTCAATTTATAGGAGTTGAAGAACCAGCCCTGGAAGGTCATTGTTTTTCTCAAGTACATTTTCACATTTTTTCTTATTTTGTCAAAAATTGTAACTAGCTACAAACATCTGATGTGATGTGTAAATATTATGGTATTTAAATGAACAGTATTTTTGCAAAAGTGTGCAAGAAAAATATGCTGCAAGTTTAGACACAAACTAAATTCAAAGCTGAGGTTAGCTTTACTCTGGACCCATCCCATTATTTTGAAGTATCCCTGTTTAAACAGTTCTGTTTTTTGGAAAGGTTGGGGCCAGGGGAAGCCCTGACAGTAGAAATACATTGATTTGACTCATCCAGAAAAGAGCACACCATTTCAGAAACTAATGTATATATTATAGTTTTATAATATATATATAGTATATAGTATATATTATTGCCCTCCTTGCAAAGGGGTTGGGCAGTGGAGTTGTGGGATCAGACAGGCAGGCACAAGGCTGAGTCTGCACTTACCTGTTTCTCTCTTCACACATCACTTATCTCCACACACCTCAGGGCACCCTTCAAAGGGTATGGAAGCACCCCAGAGTGCCATGGTACCCTGGCTGAGAATCACTGCTGTAAGGTCTGTGATTAGATAGATGTGGGGAACGCTTTTTCTAACTTTATAGGTTCCTCCCCACTTTATAAGGAGGGGATAACCCCTTCTGCTGGAATCATGTGACTTTGCGGGATGTCATTATACAGAAATTCCCCCTCTGCTTCTCTTTTGTGGGAGGCAGGAGGAGGCTGGCACTACGTTCTTGGGTTAGTCTAGTTGACTTAGGTATTATGTAGTATTCTAGACTTAGTTTAGTGCATTGTGGGCTGCACCATCAATAGTCACACCATTCCTGTATTAAGATACATTTGTAAGTACATATTCACTGAAGGGCTGTGCGAAACAACACTGTTTCATTTCGACTTCCGTTTTGCTGTTTCAAAGGGATAGTGTTTCATTTCTTCATTTCATTTCATTTCGAAGCACTGTTCCATTTCCTTTTGTTGAAACTGTTTCGCAGTTTCGACACATTTCCACGTTTCATCCATAGGCTAACTTTACGCATGAAAAACTTTGTCATGCGTAAAACTTTGTCATTTCTTGCCTGATTCAGATGAAAATTGCAAGGATGGTAGCCCCTTCTGAGGGCATGAAGCCTGCCAAGTTTCAAGGAGATAGGTTTAGAAGTGTCTGGGAAACTGCACCTCAAATTGTTCAAAGCAAAACCCATGACACTTGCCGGCAGCCTCCTCTTATCCAGTGCACAGATCGGGGGGTGTGCACCCCTGGGAGGGCTGTTGGGCTGTGCTGGCCAGGGGTGCAGGCTGCACCACGGGTGCAGGCTGCCAGATCTGTGTGTGGGATGAGAGGAGGCTGCCACTGCTGCTTGGGACCAGTGCTGGGTGCAGCCCGTGTCCAACACCGGAAAGATTGCTGCTGCCACTGGCCCCAGGCAGCAGTGGCAGCCTCCTGTCATGCGAGGCACAGATCCAGGTATCTGTACCCCCAGGAGGAGTCCGGCACAGCCCTGCAGCTCTCTTGGAGGTGCAGGCCTCTGGATCTGCGGGCTGGATGAGAGAAGGCTGTCACTGCTACCTGGGACCGGTGTTGAAGCCAAGTAAGCCCGGCTTCAAAACTTGAAATGTTTTGAAACTTTCAAAATGTTTAAAGTGCCCTCATTTTGTTTCAAAGCTGTTTCGAAGCCTTTTGTTTCTTTTCGATTTCGCTGTTTTGAGCTCGAAATGTGTTGAAACAGCTTCAGAATGAAACACCTGGAGAAATGTTGCACAGCCCTAATATTCAGTATCTAAAACGATTAACTATTTTGTGTTTCTATGCATTAGAAATACTAATCTCAATTTCCTTTCATGGAAATATGCTCCAAAATATTTTAATAGTAGTTAAGGCCCGTTATGTCAAAATGAAATCTATTAGATTGACTGTACTTCCTTGACCTAACTTTAAATCAAAGTCCACAAACTGTACCAAATGTAATGTTGCCTCATTCTTTCCTTACTAGCAGTTGATGCTGCAACATGTAGCGTGTGATAATTTAAAAAGGTGTTGAATATATGCATCGGCTTCAGCTGAGAAAAGTGATCATCTGCTTGTTTGGGAGAGATACACAAATAAATAATCTAAAACAATGCATGCGGAACAAAAAGCAAGAACATAAGTGTTATTTGATAGCTCCTCATATGAGATCCTGTGACCATGCTCTAAATAATTTGCCTTCAAGTTTGAAACATGTTCCCTCTTTTGGAAACAAAATTACACTATTTTGGTATAGGCAAAGAATAAGCTTCTTTAAAAAACAAACAAATCAAATCACCCTTCCTACAATCTCATTTTAATTATGTTTAGGGATACAGACTAGGACTTTGATGCTCTCCCAACAAACCAGATGCTAAACAGCAATGGTAAATCTGATTTATACAACTAGTGTAACCTCCCTATGATGTAGGAGAGCAATCTAAATCCCTCCATGCTGTAACCAAGGGTGTGGTCTGAGTACAAATGCTCTCTAGCAATGCTTGATTACAGGCATTTCCTCCTAAAGCCATAGAAAACAGCACGTAACTGAAGCCATCCTGAAACTGCTCTGCATTGTGCAGGGACCCGAATTTGTACATGATCACTCACAGGATCAGACAACTGCAGAATTGGTTTGAAGCAATCGTTTTTTCCCTCTACCCCATATTCCTCTTCTAAACACTTTTCAGCCACATGGGATCACCTAGATCAAGATATGCTTTCCGGCACTGTATTCTTTTATTCCCTTTTGACACACAGCCACTTTGGGGTATCCTTCAGCACCCTTGGTTTGTATTTTCCCTGTGCATATTGCTTCCATTATTGCGTATCATTGCTTGTAATCTCACTTATTCCCCTGTCAGGACTCATGAACATGTATTAATTAGTAATTTGCCTGGAATTACTTGACCATGAAAAGCTGGTAGCTGCAGGAAGCCCCAGGTGGAAAGACCTCCCTACACCTTCCCACCCCAAGTTAGAGATCTCACTGCAGGAACCCAGGGAAAGTAGAATCTTTCCTAATTCTCCTGGGTATCCTCCTGAAATTAGGATGCTGACATTTTCCTAGGACTAGCAAGACAAGCTGTCTTGTATTTCATTATTTAAGTCAAACAAAATGCTTTGGGCTCAACTCTGACACTATGATTACAATTGATTGTGGAGCTGACAGCAGCCCCTGTACCAAACAGGTTATTGCTCTGTGTCTGAAAAGCTGCCAATTACCATTTCTGCCAGTTCTCTGCATTTGTGTGGTGAGATCCCAAAGATGGGCTGTGGACGAGTGATTAGTGAAGCCACACGTAGACTACACCTAACAATTCTAAGCCCATTTGCATCAGAAACACTTCAGCAAACTGGAGGAATTTCAGAAAAGGGCAACAAAAATGATTAAAGGACTTGAGGGATTAATTTATCAAAAGATTTAAAAAATAAATACGCTTAGCTCAGTTACTTTAACTGATTAAAAGGGAATGGGATAACTCTATACAAGCATTTGAAGGGTGTAGATTCCTTGAAGTGAGAGAAAATTTTAAGGTGATTTAAGAAAATAGCTAGTAGTAAAGGAATTAAACTGATCAAAGGAACATTTAGTCTGAACAGTAGGAAAATTTTCCTAACGCTGATTGTTACTAAATAGTGAAATGCTTTGCTAAAGAAACTGATGGAAGCCCCATTGCTTGAGTCATTGAAATCTAGAGTGGACAAATTCTCCATAATTCGCAGGGGATACACAAACTGAATAAATAACAGTGTTACTGGGAAAATGATGCATCTTAAGCAGAAATGTACTAGGGGCAGGAGGGTGGAGGGGTACAGCTCAACTGTGAGGCAGCATTATGTCCCGTGAGTCATAATGCCTTTTCAGTGCAGTATTACCCTGGTCGTAAAGGAGTTAGTCCAGGTGGAACATGGGCCACTTGGGTTATGGGACTGTGTGGTCTAATCTCCTTTGTTTCCAGCAGAGATCAGATCTCCCTTAACTGTTGTGAGAAAATGAGGGAGCAGCCCTCCCAACACCAGGACTTCCAGCTAGTGGCAGCTTTTTACTCTCTGTGCTGGAAATGGTGAAGGAAAATATTTCAACTTAGTGAAGTGGTTACTTGGGGTTTCTTCCCTCTTCTTCCTGTGTTGCTAGCAAGAAGTGGGGGTTATAAGGATCATCTTCAATATCTAGATGCAAGAATGAAGGTCCCTGCAGCAGTTGTCACTTTCATGTCAATAATGACTGAAGTCCAAGGCTCAAACAAGCAGAGATGGTCTGTTGTAATTAATACATTTTATAACCTTCCCTATGTGATACCATTGACTTCTGTCCATGATCACTTTAGCATTCAGCACAGAGCTGGCCTCAGGACTTTTGAGAAGGGTAGGAGAATGCCTCTGCAGATAGGGTCCAAACTCAACTGACCTCTCTTATACATATACACGTGCACAAGGGGTCCCTTAATGCATCCTCCTGGTCCAGGTGTCAATGCCCATCTGTATATTCCTTGTTGTTAGCTGTTAGTTAATACAGCTTTGTTTTAAAGGCCATCTCTGGAAGGAAGAAATGTTTGCAATTTCATTTATTTTTTTAATGGTGGTATAGGTTCATTGCCTGAGGTTAAAAGGACATCCAGTAGGAGATTCATGAGAACTCATCTGAGTTTCTTTATCTCACCTGTTTGCTTCCAGTGAGGCAGTAGGCCAGCAGTAGTTCGGTTTTTTTCCATGCTGCAAGAGTTTTGCATATTTCAAGCCTTATCCCAAATGTCAAATGCAAACATTTTCAAACCAATAATATGAAAAAGAAATCATGTCCAGTCAACCAAAATATTTTATTGTAATTTTTGTCATTTTATTGTTTTACCTCATTTTTTAAAGTATGGATTAACTAAGATTTAAAAGCATCATTTTCAACTGAAAAGCATTTTTTATTTTGAAAATATCGAAACCAGGTGTTTAAACCATTTCAAAACATTTTTCAAATCCATTTTGAATGTGGATACTTGACACAATTGACCTTTTCTCAGGAACTCTAGGTTTCAAGAGACCTAGCTTTTTCTAATGAAGAAAAGTATTTGCTGAAAAATTCCCTACCAGTCCTACTCCTGGGCACTGATAGAGAACAGGAATTATTACTCATTTAAAAAAAGTTATCACCACTTCTTCTCCAAATGCTCTTCTCTTCCTCTACTCCCTACCCCCAATCCCTCACCAGCCCCTCTTAGAGGTTGTGGATTCTTTACCCCACATTTCTGGTTGCCTGCACTTGCCATTTCTCATAGATCCATTAGAAGAACGTATACTCTCCTGGCAGAGAAATAAAACTGTTAGATGCAAAAAGGGCTAATCTGAACAGTAGAGGTTAAACACTAATAAAAATTACTTTGTCAGCTCAAAAGGAGCCGAGTGGATGCTTCATCTTACTCTGTCAAGCTGGAGTTTCTATGGGCTTTTAAATTCTACCTGCTGATATGAACCCTTGTAAAAGTGTTATTTCCTTTCTGAGTCCAGCTTATTTTTCAGCCCCATGACTTGCATGTTAAAGATGTGAATGTGTTAAGAAAACCAATACATTTTAGGGGATTTCTGGATAGACCCACAGCCATAATCTGCCCTTGCTTATAAACTTCAGTGGTGGGATTACATTTTTATAAAGAAGAGCAGAATTTGGTCTGTGTTTTCTAATAACCCGTTACTCAGATGTGTTTTCAGAACAGTCCATCCAGACAGTGGGAGTGATTGGTAGTACAAAAAACAACTGCAAATTATGAAGATTTTCTGAGCTGCAGACAGTCACCTCAGCTGCTGTTCACCTTGTCTAGAAAAACTGCTTCAAACATAGCAAGTTAATTGTCATTTTTTTAAAAGAAAGGACTAATGGCAATCTAAAGGAATAAATCCCCAATTTAGAAAAAATGAAAGTCATGAATCATACGAACCCAATTTCCATAGGCTTATAAGCACACAAGCATCGTGGGGATTAGTGAGAAACTTAATTGTCAGTGTACTGCCTTTGAGAGTATTGCCAGATCCCATATCTTTGATTGTTCTGATTTTGTTCTAGTTGATGTGTCTGCCTGGGTTTCTCATATAGCTAATTCCTAGGATAAAGCAAAAGAAGAAAGCTTAATATTAACGCCCTAGACACCTAAAGAGTGACTTTCACACTGGAACAAACTTGAAATTATTTTAATGTGGAAAGCAATTTACTTTGTCAGTAATTTTCTCATATGCATTCAGCATTATTTCAGCTGTGATTTTAAATGAGTTCTCTGCACCCAGCTTCACTTTATTCTTGATTCTCCAATGAAATCTGATCTCTGTATTAGTGACATCACAGTGACTTGCTAAGGAAATAATTTGAGGTCAGACTCTGTTTCTAGCTGAACCAATTTAAGGCTGGTGGATCATGATGGAGGAGCAGTATGGTGCTAATAAACATGCTGCCAGGCTCAATACACTGGGCTCTTCCACATGACTAAACATAACTGGGATGTTCTGAAAAAAAATCCTTGGGTTTAAAGATACCATTTACTTTGTGCAAAATAAAGCACATGGGTCCAGTAACAAAAGGACTTTATTGGGCTTTTAATCAAGTGAGCTTAGTCTAGGAGTAAGCACAGAGCCAATGTTGTTATTTCAGTGGTTGTCACTCCCAAAAAAGGATTCCAAACAGGGCCTAGTGCCCCATCCTCCCTCACTGTCTAGTGTCAAGCTTTCCAGGTAAGTCTGGTCTGTGTTCACAAGCCTTGTGGTGGGTCCTCAGTGCATGCACTCTCTCTGCTAGCATGTAGCATGATTCTGTATTGGTGTTTGCAGAAAGGAAGGTGTGCAAATCCTCCAACAATAAGACTTAAAGTGTTACAGTAAAAGGTAACAAGCAGTTCTTCACTCATACCCTAGGCACACTTCAGTAAAGAAGGAAATTACAAAATTTTAGAAGTATGAGTCATGTTGCTGGAAAATTACAGTTGGCTTAAAAATAGAGATTCCCCCCCACCCCCCCCCCGTGTTTTGTAGGGTTTTTTTTATTTGCCTTCTGCTTTTGGAGCCTTTGGGGTTCATTTGCACCACACTTCAAGTTTTTCTCTAGTGCCACCAGGGCTAGAAACATACTTTTTAAATAACAGAGATATTCCCTGGATTTCAGCCTCTGTAGCCTGAAGAAAACACAAATTAGAATGAGACTCTCAAAATCTTGAGAGTTGAGATGCTGTACCTAGGGAAAATGCCCCATAATGCCCCATGCTGGGCAGCAGCATCCTAGGGGCATAATGCCCCATGCCCCCAGGATGCTGTACCTAAGGAAAATGCCCCATGCTGTCCAGAGCACTGGGGCTACTCCTACAGGCTAATCTCTGCAATTAGATATTGGCCTGCAGATCCCACTGGCCAGAGTTCATTCAGTCCTTGTTCTATCTGAAGTTGCTTTGGGGGCTCTATGTGTTATCATCTTGCCCTCGAGCCCCAGCAAGTGGCTCTCTCTTATCCTCTTTGCAAAGATGGACCGCCCTGCCCTAGTCTTAGCTTTTCACCATGCCTCCTCAGTCTAGCTCTGGAGCTGCTGCTGCTACTTAGCTCCTCGTTCTCTTGTGTAGCCCTCTAGCTCTTTCCCTGGGCCTGAAGCCCTGGGGCTTCTGGTTGTCACTTCTTTTTCCAGTTCACTAAGCCTCTTCAGTCACTCTACTAAGTAGAAGCTGAACGGGTCCTCTGCCTTTTCCAGAATAACCTGCAACCCATTTCCTTTCCTACCTGGGGAAGGGGATTTAAAGCAGTAATTCTGTAAACAGAAAACAGGGATATGTTTGTCTTCCTTTACTGGAGGAAGAACTAACCAAACCAGAGGCTAGTGGTGCGGCCTAGTGGCAAAATGGTAACCTACTGTCTTAACAGGCTTAACCTTGGTGTGTTCAGGAGGGTTAAATATAAGTATTTGATAACTCATGCATGGAAAAGTTTTAGGATTTTTGAAGGGTGTGTTTGAAGGTGTTTGTAGACATAGAATCAAAGGCTGAGCAGAGGCATAAGTGAAAATTTTACTGAAAAAAACACAGGTTTAAAAAAAGAAGAAAAAATGATTGAAGCCCCAGAAGTTTCTGTCTGGGGAAAACACTGGAGGAAAAAAAAAAGAGATTTTAGAATCTAAGAAAAAAGAAAAAGATAAGGGATAACATTTTCAAAAGCTTTGAAATGACACTTAGGTGCCCAAGTACCATAGGTTTTGTTTGCTTGTTTGTTTTCCTGCTTTGGCTCCAAATCACTTAGGTTGTTAGGAGAATATTATCCATGATTAATAAATATTAGAAATGGTCAATACCAATACCAAAAAAAAAAAAGTATTGTCTCATTGTCTGTGTATGTTTATTTTTACTGGTATTGAAATGTGAATATTTAAGATAGAGGTGGGCAATTACTGAGTTGGAAGAATACTGGAAGTCACCACAGGTTGCTACTGTGAAAAGTATCACGAGTGCTGTTCAGCTGCTGGTGAAATGCAGATTGTTAGTTGTTGCATTTTGAAGCAGAGCAAAGTGGTTGGGAAACGTTTGTTGTTTTTCTCACTGCATCATTTCTTTAAGGCATAACTGCTTCCTGCAGGATATACCCACACAGACAAAAAGATGTTGACATATTACATTAAATTAGAGAACCTGTAAGTGTGGATTACCTCAGGGCCTAGGTACACTTCAGCAGAAGAACTAGAGCACCTATAGTGCTTTTTATTAGTAACTCTCCGAGCTCTTGAACAAGAAGGTTGGTATCCATTATCCTGTTTTACAGTGGCGGAAACTGAGGTACAGAGAGGTGAAGCAAAGTTACTGAGGTTACACTGCAGGTGCAGAAGGGTGAAACTGAACTGGAAATAGAACTGTGTATCCCTGATCCCATCCACTAAGATACTCTGCCTTAAAAATCCTAAAAATGAACACTACAAAGGAATATGGAAGCTGATGCTCAGAGGAAAAAATTGTGAAGACGTGAGTCTTCTTGAGAAGTGGTAGGACTTCAAGCAACGTATGACCTCCCTTCAGGGTCCCTTAAATCTACAGATGAGGTAACAAAATGTTATCTGCTCACCTGAGTAGGAGGAAGAGCTAGAGACATGGCTAGTGCTTGGTTAGATGTCAGCGGAGTGTATTAAAATGGGCTGTGATAAATCTGTCACACCAAAGCTAATCCACTGTTGGCATGCTATAAATTTAATGACTCAGTACAAGGTCCAACTGAATCCAGAGAATGGCTTATGACAGGTTTGTTAGTTAAAGGCTCCACATTTCCTGATGTAGATGAAAGGGTTCAATACAAAATAGTGTTTGAGACAAATTCAATGAAAACTAATACAGAGGGGACCAAAGGTTGATTTCAATACAATAGGAGAGGCTAGAGCATAAGAAATTACATAAGTCCAAGTAAAATCCATTTCTAATGAGGAGGCAGCATATGGAGTAGCAAAACTCTGCACACAGGCAAGCTATAAATCTGTAAGTGAAGGGAGAGCCTGTAGCAAATGTGGGAGAATGCACAAGCCAGATGGATGTCTATCAAAAGGACATATGTTACAAGGAGAAAAAGAAATCACTTTGCAAAAATACGTTAATCCAAAAGAATGCATAGGATAGCTGAGAAGCTAGAGTGCAGCACAGATGCTGTTTCAGTGAAAGTTGTCACCATTCGTTTAGGATGGGAGTAGCACCACTTACAGCCATGGTGAGTTAATGGGATTACGTATTGGCCAAGGGTACCCTTGGGGTGAAATGTCACTAAGTTCAAGTTGCATACTGGTGCCCAAATCAATGTCATATTTACAAAATTACATGTGCTGTTTCAACTTGCAGAAACCTGCATAGCGCTATCCAGAGAGTGTTTGGACCTGGACATGACTGTTTGTTGTACAAGGCACATGTGTGTGCATGATGTATACGCAAAAATCTGAGGGCTAGATCTTCAAGTTGGATATGTTCCCTTTTGTTCTGTTGAGATCCCAAACATCAACTGAGAGCAACCTCCTGCAAGTTTGACCTGTGCACCAATTTCATTCAATGAAAATAGATAGGAGGATGTTCCTCAGCTTTGGAACTTGTGTCACCTTAAGGTCTACCAGAGCCCAAGCCTGGGCATTTTCCAGAAGCATTGTAGAACCTTTCTATTTGGACAGGTAGGCTTTTAGCAGGTGGCATTAAGTTATGAGATATTTTGGGGCACTGTCTGGACAGTTACTTTATCACATTATTTTAATGTTTTATCTGTTTTTATAATTTATCTTATTTTTATTGTGAGCTGCCATGGGCCTTTAAGGGGGAAGGCAGCATATCAGTCAAATATATAAATCATCAAATTGAGTATAATCTATAAACCTTAAATTGGATAGCATTTATAGATTTTCAAGTTCTTCCATGAAAGCTCTGTCATGCCCTGGAGTAGGGCTCTGCAACCTATGGCTAATGGGCTGGATGTGGCCACTGGATATGACCCCTGGAGCTGGTGAATATGGCCCCTGGAGCTGGGGGCCTTTGGTGGCATTTGACAGCGGAGACCATGCCTGTGCAAGTGGGGACCACAACACTGCCTGTACTGTGCTTGGGCAGTGTGAAGAGAAGACAGCGGTAGCAGCAGCTTGTGGGACATAGTGCTAGCTCACCGCAAACCCAAGTAAGGTCATTCCAAGCTACCACCAGCAAACATTTGTGACTGCTGCCCTAGATACCTCAGGAAGAGGACAAGGAATCATTAGAATAAAATATTTTGGTCACATTCCTTCTGTTTATGATATCCAATCCAACTCTTAAAAAAAAGTGGCAGCAAGTTGTGTGAGCACTGTTGCAAGTTAAAGTAAAAAAGAAAAGATACTGGAGATGGCAATTTATCTTGCCAGGGTTTATGCCATCCCTAGCAGATGTCTTGGTAACACTAAGTTTTTTTGAAGATTGAGTTTCACTGGGATACTATCAGGAATCAAAATGAAGTTCCTAATATAAATTCAGATGGATGCATGCAAGCTATGACTTGTGGCTCAGGTACTGGAGGTAGAGCAGTGAGGGGTTTATATATTCAGGTCTTTCACCTTTACAGTAATAACTTATGCATAGATTGGAAAAGAGATGTATGCAATTGTGTTCAGCAGTAAGGACTTCCATCAGTATGTGTGGGAGAAAATCGACTGTAGAACTTGATCATATGTTACTCATGCTGGTTGTGTTATAAAACCATCTGAGAGACTGAATCTATAAATAATTGTTATGAAGTTTGTATCTAAAGAATGTAGCTTGAAATTAAATACCAATGCTTGAAAATTTATCTTCAGCAAACATGAAGTCTGTATTAATTTAATACTTTTTTTTGCATTTTATTTCTTTCAGTAAAAGGGGATCGATCTGTAACGTTGTTAGGAGCCAACAATGGTTCTACTTCTAATAAGGTGTGCTTTACCTCTGTTGGGCACACAATTAGTATTGCTGGTGTCATCTGCCCCTGTGTAAAAAGGTAGCCTTGAAATCTCAGAGCATCCTAAGTGTTCCAAAAAAGTGAATATACTCTCAAAATGATATATCATTTGACTGTCTATTTGTTTCTTAGCCACAATCTGCTATCAAAATAGAAAGGAAAGAAAACCACAAGTATGTGTAAAGGGAAGGAGATGCCTCCTAGCATTTGTTAATTACAGTATAACAATAATCCTCCATAAAAAGATTTCTGCCTGAGAGGTTGTTACTCTTCTCACTTCCCCCTCGTTCTCGTAGACTCAGTTATCTGGGATACTTCTAGACAGGTACAGAAGCCCACATCTTTCATAAGCGTCTTTGTGAAAAATGTTCTCAGTGGCTTAACAGACAGTCTTTTATGCTGCAGACTGATAAGAGTCCAATCACATATCTAGTGACAGCCCCAAAACTTGATGCTTAGAGTAGAAGCCAGCACTCCAACTGCTGCATTAATATATATGGTTTTTCCTCTGTTACAGCAGTATAACTTTGGAGCTGATCCTATTAAAGCCGAATGATCCCTGTAGCGGAGTCCCAACCCAGGCATGGCTGGGACCCCCCTGGATCCCCCTCAGTGGTTATAAGCTTTACTTTCTTCTGGCAATCTCCCCTTCAGCTCTCCTTCCACGCCTTGATGTAATTATGCTTTTAGAGAAAAGGGAGTCTGCCTAAAGGCTCCCCAAGTGAAATTGCATGCTCATGAATACAGGTGTCACTATTCATCACATTAAGAGCTAATTACATGGCCTCCTCATCTCTCTTTTTATCCACTTCCAAGCCTTGCAGATGATACCAATCACTTGCTTGTCATTGGGCATTCAGCCCCATAGTCCAGTTTGGTCAATCTCTCATTCGTGGGCCTTCAGCCCCAGTGTCAACTCCAGTCAATGTGGGCCTGTAAGTCTGGAACAGTCTTTGCCACTGTTGGGGCTTCCAGCATGGGTGCCTTTAACCATCCTGGCCCTTCCCAGGCCCAGGACCCTATGCCTCAACCAATCCTGCACCTCAAACAATTTTAACCCATCTTGGGCTTTGGTCTGCCTTCTCTGCCCCTCCTGGGCTCAGGCCTCATCACCTCCAGAGCTTTCCACTTCCCCTACATCCCCAAACAACTGCAGAATAGTCCTCCTTAGTGATGACCCCTCCTTTCCATTGGGAGTAAG
>NW_017729032.1:145528875-145543328 GCF_001723915.1 Gavialis gangeticus
GCTTTGGTCTGCCTTCTCTGCCCCTCCTGGGCTCAGGCCTCATCACCTCCAGAGCTTTCCACTTCCCCTACAGTCTCAATCTCTAAACTGCCAGTCTTGCTTATCCCAGCTCAGGTGTTAGTCAGGAGCCTTGCTGCAGACCTTCAGGCCAGAAGCTCCTCTGAGAGCTAGACTACCTGCCCAGCTCAAACCCTGGGCTTATATTCTGCAAGCCCAGCCTCTTTTGGGTTATGTGGCTCCCCAATTACCCTCTGCCTTACCTGCAGTCTATTTTTCCTGCAGCCTGCCCCCTTAAGGAGCACTAAGCTCCCTGCTACACCTCACATAGACTATAATCCCATTTAACTGAAGAGTAGATGGTGATGCTTTACACCACATTAGATTAATCTAATGCACAGTAAAGCACATGTATAGACATGCCATGTTTGTCACAGAGATGCAGCACAAAAATAATGCAGTACATTTTGAACTTGTGGAGCTAAATTCAGACCTGATATAGGGAGGCTGGTTCTCCCAGTCTGAACTGAGCCACTGCACTGTGGACCTGTATGCTAGCAGTGTTCCTAATGGGGGGTGACTGCAGCAACAAACCTGGGCACTGGCTTTATGCAGGCCACAAAAACAGTTGCTATCACCATCAACACTAGCACTGCCCCATAAGATGTGGGTGCCTCTGGCATGAACTTGCCATGCTCCATCTCTGCTATGGGCTTTTAGCTTTCTTTGGTTTCACTAACCTCCAGCTATGGTCTGGAACCTGTCATAGCCAAAGCAAGCAAACACACAGACTTTGTATGAGTTCCAGATGACAACAACTCTTTACTTTACCTAGTATAAGAAATCTAGACAAAAGAGTAAACATACATATGATTTTTTCTGTCTCAGTTTTTTCATCAATCTGGAGTGGAGTCCTCTAAAAAGTCCAGAAATACTTTGTCTCCCATAGTTTGTTCATGGTTTCTTGTCTGGAATATGGAGTCTCTCTATGTCCTGTGTAGTCCATTTCTTTATGGACTCCTACCCAAATGGCTGGCAAGAGACCACTTTTTTGATCATCTCCAGTCTAAGCTTGACAACCTCTTCAAATGAGTGCAGTCCCTTATGAGGTGATTCATTCAAATTTAGAGTTCAGATTTAAATAACTGGTTTCTCTTCTCCAGGAGCCACCTTTTTGTTCACTGGGACTTCTATGTATAAAAGTTAATCTACATGAATAGAGCTCAATCCGTGGTTTAACAAGACTGATGTTAACTTTGTATCACAAAGCCTTGGCTTTTGGTCCAAGTAAAGAACAGTAGGGAAGATAACTAAGTATTAAATAGAAAATGGAATTTGCAGGGACAGATATATACATATCAAAGTGAATTCACAAACTGTAAATGGAGAATCCCCAAGTTGTCACAGTAGCAAAACGAAAACAGTTGCAATTACTGTGATAAAAAAATGTTCATGATACTTATAAGTTGCATAATTAGAGAGAAACTCCATTTTCCCTGTGGACAAAGGGAATGTGAGGATTTCCACATTACGGTCATATGCTCAGTCTTATTAGCACAACACCTAATTTGTGTTAATCAGACTAAGGTGGGTAGAGCGCAAAATTAACTTGACTTTCATTTTGTGTTGTACAGTAAACTGACTTTGTAGAATCACTGTAGAAATCTGAGTTGCAAATGATAGATGAAATGAAAAAAAAGGAGAGTAAACAAAGTGCTTTGTAATCACCACTGTGCTAAAAGGGACACAATATCCAATTCAGCTGCTGGCAGAAAAGCTCTGTTTCCCTGACAAATCAAAGGGCAGACTCTGCTTTGACTTGTTTGTGTGTGTAACTGAGAGCAGAGACCGAACCCATTTTTTTCTCACCATCCTTTTAATTTTGTGTGGGTGTATCTACACATGCATTAGATCTGGAAGCAGTTTACTCATAAGTAAACTATTCATGAGAAAATGATCCCAGGCAGGTGTCCACACATGCAGGGAAGTGGCAGAAGATTTGCTGCTAATGGCAATACATTGCTCCTACTTCCTGGGACCCTGCAATGGGCCCCTGCTGCCACCAGTGGAGCTCTAGGTTCCCCCTGGGTGCTAGCCCAGGGCCTGGCAGGAAGCTCTAGGCCAGGACACAGCTGACTCCTGCCTGGGCCTGCGACATTGTGCCCTGCCCCTGGGAAGCTGCCTGCTGCCAGGGCAAGGACAATGTCTCCCTGCTCTGGCAGCAGGGTGCTCCCGGCCCTGATTTCCCAGTCAGGGGCAGGGGACTTAGAAAGAGCTGCAGGGGAGGGGCAGGTCCCAGCCCCCTACCCCAATCTGCCAGTCTACCTCATTGCTAGCTGCCCCACTGATGGTTCGGGGCAGGGACCTACTCCATGCCTGTGGCTCTGCCTTGGTCACCCAATTGGGGCATGGGGCTTGGACCTGCCCCTGGCTGGGACAGTTCCCAGGCCCTGCTTCATGATCACAGGGCAGGAGCTGGGAAGCCTGTTCCCCACTCACCTCTGTAATCATGGAACTGGGTGGGGGACAGGCTTGGGAGCTTGTTCTCTAGTCCCCACCAGTAGGGAGCTCCCAGTGCCAGCTCCACAACTGCAGGGCTGGCATAAGGATCTCTCAGTCCCCCCCTCCCCAATTGCAATGGTGGGTGAAGCAAGGGCTAGTAGATAAGGATTGCGATCTTGGAGTGGGAGGCTTGGAGCTCCCTGCTGTTGGGGTAGGAGGACATATTCCCCACCCAGGCTCCAGTGGCAGAGGCCACCCCAGCAACAGGCAGCTCCAGGGAACAGGGACCAATTTCCCACCCCCAGTCGCCGGGTGACCGGGAGCAGATTTGCTCCCAGTCAGACATCTACACAAGTGCTACTGCACAGTAAGTAATCACAAGTAAATTTGGTACTTGCACTTGCAGCTATCAAATTTACTTATGATTAGCAAAGTTTACCTCACAGTAAGTATCTGCATGTGTAGATGCACATGCTTACTGCATAGTAAACTATGCTACTGCATGGTAAAGTATCTCATGTAGATACACCCTGTATTATACACCTTTTAGAGCCGGTCAGGAATTTTTCAACAAAACATTATTTCATCCAAAAATACTGAACTGATGGAACCAAAACCATCTGTGGAAAAGTATCAGTTTAAATAAAACATTCAAAATCAGAAATAGAAAGTAAATCACCCACTCAGGAACTACCAAAACTGCCTTATTGTGGTATTTGTCTGGGCCATGAAGATCCAGGCTCAAGATGCAGCTCTGAAGAGGTACGTCCAGCATCCCAAGCACCAGACCATCAGGTATTCCTGAGTTGGATTCTTTCTCTTTAAATATTTCCAAAGGTCTCTGTTGCATCTCAAAACAGAACAAAGCCTCAACAGTTTTGCAAAATGTAGCTTTTGCTTTCTAGCCAGCCGTAATATTAATCCCTTTCCCCAATTTATCTGGCACCTTATCCTGCCTAGCTACACAAAGCTTTATGGAGATAGAGACTTCTACATAGACAGGAACCACAATTGCTTCCACCTGAAAAAACATAATTTCCTTTTAAATACAGGGAAAATAAAGGTAATATGTCTCAAATAGTGGTCTCTAGTATTTTTACTAAGATCTGTTTTCTTTTTCTTCCACCCACTTTAATGGACATAAATATTTCTGTCTCACAGCCAGAAGTCACCTGAAATAACGGGGGTTGAAGACAGTTCTGAGAGTTCATGGAAAAGGCAGCTTCTGAGAGAAGAAACAGAAAGCAAAGGCATGCATTTCCCTTACACAGCAATGTAAAATTGACATAATTGAAATTCACTCAGGTGCAGAGGGCCTGTGCCAAACCTTTTTAAGCTGTGTGGCAAAAGGAGCAGACAGAACATCTGAAAAGGGGTTCTGAAGGCTACTCATGAACCTGAGAGGGCTTACATGTTGGCTCTGAAGAGGTAGAGGGCTCCTTTGGGGTTAGTATGAATAAGAACTGTGGGAAGTGTATTTTTGCTAATCCAGCGACTTAAAAACCCTGCTAAGGGGCAACAGCAGGAAAAGTGCTTTTAGGTGACATGCATGTATGATACCCTGATATATGAGCAAGTTTTGCCTTCACTTATGCCACAAGGTATTTTAAGTAAGGTAGAATGTATCCTTCTGTTTCCCATGCAGAGCTATCTTATTTAAATTTTATTCTGGGGAGAGGCAAATTTTACCAGCCAGTGAGGAACACTGCTTACTATGTACTATCTTTAAACTATGAAATGTAGTGGAAAATAAAGACGTTAATTAAAATTGTCTCTTCAGAATCTATTCCTTTCTGAAAAGTGACATAATTTCAAAACATATCCTTTTTCCTGTCTATATTTAGTTTCCTCCTTCTTGTAAAATGCACTGTTTAACTATCAGTGTTGCTTATGCACTGAGCTCAGTTTTTCAATATTAAATAAAGTAATGTGCTATATTTTATTACTTCAGCAATATAAGAAGGCAAACAAGTTGGGGTTGGGGGTGAGGGGTGGTGGGTAAGTAACCTCTGGTTTAACAACAAAAATGTTATCTTTTATTGTTTAAACAAAATGTAATGTTTATACTGTAAAGTTATGATGTTAAAATAATAACAAATCGAGATAAGAACTGTTTTTACATAGTTTTCCTTTAGGCAGTTATGCTGCTGGCATCACAAATGCTAATACTGTTTCTGCAGTTGGCTCAGAAATGCACAGTTGAATTAGTAGTGCATTTTGTGTCTTATGGCAGTGTGACAGGAGTACCTATACTAGAGTCTGTCTATTGGTGACTCTGCCTTCCTGTTATGGGCCAACCGCCTGCCTTCTTTCCTGCCATGCCTTGATCTTGATTAATTAATAGATGTTAGTGGGAGACTGCCCATTTATTTGCCCCGGTGCCAGGGGGCGCTATCTGCAGCTCCTTTTCCTCCCCTACACCGCAGCCCACGCCTCACAGATGATACTGACATGGTTTGATCTGGACCTTGTTGTAATTTGGCCCTCCCCTTGTCTTCCCTCGGCTTTCCACAGCCCTGTCTCACTCTGTCTCATTCTGCGCCTTCCTGGTGCTCCGCTGCCCCCTCTTTCTGGGGCTTCTCGCTAGCCCTTCTCGCTCTGGGGCTTCTCACTGGCCCTTCTCGCTCTGGGGCTTCTCACTGGCCCCTCACTATGGGCTAGGGTCAATGCACCCCAAAATGCTGCGCCATGTCTGGTGCCGGGGTCCCCATGCCACCAAGGATCCCCTATGAGGCCTTCTCCAACCCCTAATAGCCTCACCCAAACCACCGGTCTTATAAAACTACAAACAGAAAACTCAAGCCCCTGGGCTATAACATAAAATCTAAGCCATCTGGCTAAACATCATTCAATCTCTATCAGGGAATTCTCAACCCCGTAACAGAAGACAGGAGCTGCTCGTGCCGTCAGGCTTCTCCACTCTGCTTGCTCCGGCAGACCTCCTTCTCCCTTGGCTGCTAGTGGAGAACTGCCCTCCTAGCCTCAGCCCTGGGGTTTATATATGCCAGGCCCTGCCCCTTCCTGTCAGCTGACTCCCCAGTGGTTGCCCTAGCAACCTGCACCTGTGCCTCTGCTCTGAGAGTAGCAGAGGCAGATAATTGTATGTGTAAAGTATGACACGCATAAGTTACTTATAACAATACAGATAAATATTAATTAAAGAGTAGATGTATGTACAACTATGTTCATACTTCATTTTTTTTCTTTAAATATTTTTGGAGACCATGCATGAGGAGAAGGGTGTGCTAAAGAAAACAGGTGAGTTTCAGGCTGCATTCTTCAGACATTGCTTTGGATAGCAAATCTGGGCTTCCTACTTCCAGCTAAAAAGTTACAGGAAAGAGTATCAGAGTAATTATTAACAGTTTCACTCGTTGAAAAAGCTCCCCCACATTTCAAATTCAACACAAAAATATTTTGATGTATTTGCAAAGTACATGGATATTCGAATCAGAAAACTGGTATTCACCAACAGGTCCTAGACTAGAAGGCAACCTGTGGGATTCCTGAGCAGCTGCAGCCCTACTTGGGGCTAGGACTTTGTGGGCGTGTTCCCAATACTGAAGGAACGCTACTGCTTCCATAGCAACCACATGGATTGCATTTGAACTAGAAGAGGCAGTTCCTGATGGCCACTAGACACTGGAAACCAACATGGGGGACACACTGTGCATTCAGTAGCTTAAGAATAATGTTAAGGGCCGTTCAGTCAGCCTGCAGAGCAGCATATTCCAAGTTCTGTCATTTATATCAGACAAACAAGTAGCTCATTAGGCTTATGCCTGGCATAGACAATGAAGAGAGAAGAAAATGGTCCTTAAATCCCTTCCAGTGAGGAGGTCCCCCAAGTCAAATGTTCTTAATGAGTAGAATAGAAACTGTTGAGGGTAAGTGACAGAAGAGCATATGCAAAGGCCTTTTCTACCCTTCAGAGGTATAAAACTGCTCATCCTGTGGTTTGGTTGGATTTTTTTAGAAGATTTATTTAGGCTTTTATATCAAGCTGGTCTTTCCTTTGACCAGGTCAGTCTGCCTCAGAGAAAGCTTGCCCTGCAGCTCAGAAAGTGGACAGAATGAGTTGTGTGAGACCCCAAAAGGCAGTGACATAATTAGGGCAGGGCAACCAAGACAGCCACCCTAGGCACCAGCTTGGGGAGCGGGATAGGGCAGGCAGAAAAAACGTGCTGCTGCTGCAGCCACACAATCACATCAATAGCACAGTGGCAGCTGGAATTTGCCGCTGCCCCAGGCACCTAGCTGCATTGTTACATCACTGCCAAAAGATTAGTCAAGTACTGCCCTACAAGTAGATCTCAGACTGAAAATGCATCCATGTCTTTGCTTGTGTGCCAGACTGGTGCATATGCATTTCTCATTTCCTTTACTTTGTGAAAACTGTCATTCTAAATTCAATCATTTTTTCTTTTTCATTTCTTGGTGATTCAGCAAACATGGCAAATTTGTTCTTGAGAAACCTGTTACATGAAAAATACGATTATTTCAGTTAACCTTTCCAACAGAAGAGACAGCCCACTGCAACTCATCAATAATGCCTCCATAACTCACAACTGCAGAGAGTGCAGAGATTAATTCTAAATAATTTTTACATAAAATTTCTTCCCAAATTCATCTCTCTCAGGACATTCATTTAAATATCCAATCTTTGAGCTCCAATGAAGTTTTGTACTGATTGACTTTTAATAACTAACAGCTAAATGCTGCAATATGTTTGGCACCCTCAACTCCTATTGAAATCAATAGGAAAAGATGAAGAGTGCCTACCAAATGGCACTGTGAATAGCAAATGATGAAAAAAGTCAGCAGCTTTTTGGGTCAGGCTCTAGAATTTAATGGAAAATGCTAACAGAATGTTGGTTGAGTTCACATAGAAGTTAGCAGTTTTTTAAAAGCTTTTACTGAACTGCCCTTGAGGAAGCTATTCTGTTGTTATTGTAAAGAACTTGCCACCTCATTAGTATGGAGTCTGTAATCTCATAACTGCATGACTTTAAATGTGTGCCTGTGCCTATAAGTTTAATAGACAATAGGGGCTGGAAGGGAGGTGTAGGCTTCTTTTTTAAGTTTCAGGAGACCCAAAAATTTTCTGTTGAGCCAAGGGGGCTTCCCTGCCCTCTGACTGCATTTCCTGCAGGATGGGATGGACTTTCCTTGCACTTTGAGGACTGAGTTCTTTAGGAACAACCACTCCTTATGGACTCCCCTTCCGAGGGGGCCATGGCTCCTTAGTGCCTGACTGACCAGTTTCCTGAGTTTGTGAAAGTCAGCTTTCCCAAAGTTGAGGATTTCTGTTTTACTGAGGAATTTGGCCACCCTGCATTGGACAGAGATAGTAATCAGATCATGGTTGCTATCACCAAGCTTGCCCTCAATCCTCAGATCACTCACCAGATCATACTCTTTGGCCAGAACCAAATCCAGCAGTACCTTTCCTCTACTTGGCCTGTAGACCTCTTGCGTCAGGTACAGGTTGTCAATGCAGGTGAGCATGTTACGTGACCGGTCAGACTTGGCTGTGTGCTCTTCCCACAAGATGTCCGGGAGGTTGAAGTCTCCCATGATGATCATACATCAAGAACATGTGGCCTCAGCCAGTTGCTTATTGAATTTGAGATCTAGTTCTTCTTCTTGGTTAGGAGGTCTGTAATAGACTCCTATGAGTATATCCCCCTCCGCATGTTCTCCCAATATTTAACCCAGAGGGTCCCAAAACTCCCTCCATGGTTAATGAACTCAGTTTGAAGGGAGGTGTACTGCTCCTTGACAAAGAGAATTACACCCCCACCCCCTTCCCAACACAATCTCTCCTGCAGAAGGTATAGCCTTCTATACCTATCAACTAGTCATAGAAGAAGTCACACCAGGTCTCTGTTATTTCTATGAGGTCATAATCTTTATCAGTCAGGAGAAGGGCCAGCTCCTCTTGCTTGTTACCTAAGCTCCTGGCATTTGTGTACAGGCAGCTGAGTTTGCCATGGGAAGCCATAGGCTTCTTTATATGATGGGACATGGCCTTTCCTAGGGCTCTTGTCAGTGTGGGATCCCTTGGACTACTCAAACTGATGCTACTGTGATTGGCATGACCTGGGCTAGAACTGTTTATTGACCTCCCATCCCCCTGTGATCTTAATTTAAATCCCTGTCGAGTAGGTCAGACATTCTGGCCAAGAAGAGCTTCTTCCCTTTCCAGGTGAGATGGAGGCAGTGGCGACATGTAGGGGGTGCACAGGGGTGCATGTGCACCCCCTGAGAGAGCTGGTGTACCCCGTCAGCCAGCATTCCTGGGCAAGGGGGGCAGGTAAGAACATTGGTGTGCCCCCTGAAACTGCCAGCCATCAAGTGGGGGTGCCAGGAGAAGCAGCCCCCAGTGGCTGAAAGTGCCAGCAGTGTGGCTGGAAGCTCCAGTGGTGCACCACTGCCACTTGCGGGTCAGCAGGATCGGCCACAGGGTGGGGGGGATCAGCATCGGGGGACCCCTCCCACAGTCGCTGACAGTCCACTGGGGGGGGTGGTAAGTTCCCCCCCAGACTCAGGAAGCACCAGTCGCCCATGGGTGGAGGCCATCCCTTTCCAACAGTCTGCTACCTCTCCCACTGAAGTGTGGAGTGTGGTCAAAGAAACCAAACCCCTTGCAATGGCACCATCACCGGAGTCTTCTGTTCACCTCACTAACGCATCTGTCCCTCTGAGGCCCATGACCCATGACTGGGAGGATTGAGGAAAAAACTACCTGAGCCCCCAGACCCTTGAGCCCCGTCCCCAGAGCCCTGTAGTCATACATGACCTGGCTGGGATTGCTCTGAGCCATGCCATTTGTGCCCATGTGGATGAGTAGCATGGAATGGTGGTCTGAGGGCCAGATGAGTTTGGGGATCCTCTCAGTCACATCACGGACATGAGACCCAGGGAGACAGCAAATCTCAGAGGCTACAGGGTCAGGGTGACAGATTGCACTCTCTGTCCTCCTCAGGAGGGAATCGCCCACCACAATTACTCTGCATCTCCTTCTGGGCACAGTTGCTGGTGGCTCTCCTTCCTCACATGCTGGGGCCAGGAATTTGGCCAGCTCAGTTAATGTGAGGGGTTCAAGGTGGTGGTGCAGCTCCAGGGGAACAGTCACCCTGGTGCAGTGCCTCTTAGGGCTGGAGACTACCTCCATTCAGGCAACCCCTGGCTAGACCTCATGGCAGCTATTTATCTCTGCCAAGACATCATTAGCTGTGGGGTGGAGTGCCTGGAAGTAGGTGTCCATATCCTGCTCTGCACCTCTAACAGCTCGCAGCCATTGCACTGTTGCCTGGAGTTCCCTAATCTGGCACTCCAGGGCCTCCACCCTTGAGCACATCCCAGAAGGGGAGGTGTCAGTGCTCCCAGACCCAGCTGCCTGCATCTGTGCCAGGTAGCCTCCACAGGAAGCTGGGGCTCCATCTGTGTGGCTGTGGGTGGGGACAGGGACCACAGGCTCCATTTGGGTAGAGGCTGGAGCCATGGGCTCCATTTGGGTGGAGACTCCGGTGGTACCAGAGCAGAGGGGTCCAGGTGCAGGGGGAAGCTTTGAGGTGCGATGCATCCCTCCCACCAAGGTCCTTGTAGTAGTCTGGGCTACTACTGTACAGACTCTTCCCTTCAAGCTCCCTGCCTAGGGCCTCATGCCTTACCTGCCCACCCTCCTGTGCAAACTTCTGCGCTACCTCACACACTGGGCCTAGAGCGTGCCTGTTTGCACATTCTGTTTGCAAGGCTCCGGTTGCATGGCTCGCTGCAGGGCTGGGCAAAGTAGGAGCTGAGGGTGGGGCGTTGACCCTCCTCGGCTTCTCTCAGCTGCCCTGCAGCTGTGCTACTTCCCTCCCACCATGGGCCCCATCTACCTCCCAACTGCGCTGGGGGTTGGGGTCTGCCGTAGTCCTCTAGAGGGTCTGGGGGTCCCGGGGCTCACGGGGGTGCAACGGGCATCTGCCAGGAACAAACTTGAGCTGGGGCAAAGTTCTGGAACTGTCTATCAGTGTCATTGTAAAAAATTGATGAGACAGAAATTGCCTGAGTTTGTAGACCGAACTCATGCTCATGTCGAAATCTGTCACTGTTGACTAGTTGCTTTATCTTATTAAAATAATCCCTTGGCTTCATTGAAGATGTGACAATTAGCCCAGGAAATCTCTTTTTTTTCCAGAATGTTTAATATTTCTTTTTAGCCTAACCGTCTACAAGGAGAAATCCTGGGGTTAGACCAGGGGTGGTCAAAATGTGGCCCGCCAAGCCATTCTATCCAGACCACAGGGCCCCTAAAAAATTTAGAAAATTAATACTTATCTGCCCCCGGCTGCCTGTCATGCGGCCCTCAATGACTTGCCAAAACTCAGCAAGCAGCCCTCCCCCTGGAATAATTGCCCACCCCTGGGTTAGACTGTGTCTTTTACTTCAGGCCTGCACAGGCTCCAGGCCCTTTCTCCAGATGCTGACAACTTGGTCTTGATACACAGCAGAAGGTGGGTCTTTATGACCAGGGATCCTGGTTTTCTCTCATATTTTCAGTTTTAAAAAAGTAACCCCAAATCCAAATTTTTCCGTGATTAAAATGAAGTACCACTATCTATATATCTATTAGTGGTGTTTCATTTTAATCATGGAAAAATGTGGACTTTGGGTTACTTTTTTAAATCCAAAAATTGGGGATTTATTTTTATCAGAGAAAACCAGGATCCCTGTTTATGACTACCTCATCCTTTGAACAGATGGGGGGTGGGGTATAGAATGGCCAGGGTCTTGGTTCCACTTGCTGGCTGACTGCACTTGAGCCACTGGTGAGTGTGAGGCATTTAGTAGTGATCAGAGGCATCACTGGGCACTTTTGTGGTGATGGTGGTGGTAATGCAGAGCATAATAGTTGCACCTGGGTCACATCGTGGCAGCTGCTATTTACATGCTCCGCTCCCTCAAGTTGACACCAAGGACCAGTGCCCCAGTTAACCCCACTTATGTTACTGCTGCTGGTGCAGACTAGTGGTAAATTATTAGCATTTTCTACACTCCTCCAGGAGCAAAGGGGATACAGGTTAGGAAGTGCCTCTGAATTGCACTGCAACTAGGAGCTATTTCTGTGCACTTTACATTCCTTACTTCCATCAAAATAGCACTTACTTTCTAGTTTGTGTTTCAGTGGCTTTCAGAAACTGCCCCCTAATTAGATTGTTTTGTAGCTATAGATGTGAAAGTGTTCAAAACATACAGGCTTAGAAACAATCTGTGGTCATTTGGTAAGCATTTCACTTTACTTTCCACCAAAAAATGTGTATTGAAATGCTTGCTGCACAAATTACTTTGAGCTAGGGTGCTGTAGACACTGTGAGCGTGACATACCACCATATCTGAATCCTGCCCTATCATTCGGCTATTGAGGATTTCATCAGGGTGCCTTTGAAAGGCAGAGAAATAGCTGCTTTAGAGATAAAGATATTTCACCAATAGTTTTTAGAAGGTGATATGGAAAAAGAAAATCAGACCACCACCTCTCCTAAAGCTAAAATATTAATCCCTTTAGGCTCAGTTCCTAAATCCACTTCCAAATGTGAACAACTGAAAATACAATACACTTCAGAAGCCTGAGGAAGCCAAATTTATGTTATTAAAAACTCATTTCAAGATTAGAAACAAAAGCTGGGTCAACATTTACTAAAACACACAATATGTTCAGTCTTTGGGTTTTCTTTTGGCTGCATTAGAGATGAGAAAGAAGGGCATGGTAGAAAGGCAAGAGCTGAAAGCAGCACTTTGGAAGAATAGGAACTGCTGTGTTGTCCCAGAAGTGCTGGAGGGAGCAGACTCACTAACATCCTTTATTGTACCCATATAATAGACAGGTATATTATGCATTCATCCACTGTTGCTTTATATGCTTGCTAGGTTGCAGGGGTGGGGCTAATGTACTTGGACATGTCCCCAGAAATTTTTGGGAGTTGCAGCTGTCTTGATGCTCAGGAAACATGCAAAGGGGAAGACAAGGGTTCTCATGTTTTCGCAGTGCCCATATATTGGGGTAGCCATAAAATAACCCTTTATTCAAAACTAGAAATAATACCCGAATGTGATCCTTGTGATGTTTTCTGCCCTGCTGAATTCAATGGCCAAATCCCTTTGACTTCATCAGGATTTTACTCTTTCTATTTGCTGTAGACCTATCCTGTAAGTGCTACATTGGTTTGTGAAAGGGCTTTGGAGGTTTATGTGTTGTATCCTTACAGTTTAGATCACTACAAGGATCTGTTATAACTTTTTGAGGAGAAGCAAGCATTTCTCATGTGCATCTCAGCAGTATGTCTCTAAGCCTTAATTAGGTCATTTATCCCCTTTATGTATATGTACTACTTCAACCCAGTAACAAGACAAAATGATAAATTAATTTCAGTAACAAAGGAACAGAAATAACCTATTTATATGTGTATGCACATAATCACACACATAAAACCTTACCCTATTGCTAACTATATATAGAGGGCAAACTCTTTCATACATGAGCATGGCATGAAGGCTCTTCAGAAATCTGAACCTTCCAATAATTGCCCTCTCTTTTGATTGTCAAATCCTCCTCCTCATGGTGCTGTGACATCAGGGGTCAGACTCTGTTCCGCCTATTAGGTACGTAAATGGATTTACGTGCGTATGTGCTATTTTATTTCACCCTGGTTGACCATGAAAAACAGTTAATGCAAAATGGGGATGGGTTTGACTTTTCTGCTTTTTAGCAACTCAGTCATATGGGTTAGATGACGGTGTGGTACCAAAATAGATACATCAATGGATTTTTAGGGTGGAACAGAGTCACACTTAGATGCCTAAATCCACTCAGATGTCTAATAGGGGAAATAGAATTTGGCACTACATCTCTCTTACCTCAGTGTAACTGCATTGGTTTTTATGGAGTTGCTTTTTATTTACATCACCGTGAGATCAGAGTGGTGCCAATGGTAGGAACTATAGGACATATTAGGTTTTAGAGCTCTTTGTCTGAGCCAAAAGCAGCTGCACACAAATACTTACCTGGCAGGGGAGATACCATGGATGATCGTGGTTTTGCTGGCCTGGCAGGAGAGATCCCCTGTTTGGCCTTGAATGACCTGGCTGGCATAGTTGAGGGTGGAGACCTGTCTATTGCATTACAGGTGGGTCTGCTGAAAGAGTTCATTAAAGCCTTCCAATGGGAGGATTTCTGCTACGCAATTTATAGTGATGGGGGATTGGTTTTGGGTTTTCCCTCTAGTTTTGGCCTTTTGCCTAGGGGCAAGTGAGACTAGAAGACATATGAACTGTAAGGCCTCTGGGCTTGGGCCTGGAACACAGTATGCCTGCCATGGATTTGGGAGTATTTGAAGCCCCAGTCCGAAGAGTTGGGGAGGTAAGATACTTGCCAGTGGTAGTGCCACACAGACTTGAACGATTGAGCTCTAGTCAATCAGTAAAATTTGGAACTGATTTGCCTGATTTGGCCCAAGACCCAACATTTAAAAAAAAAGAAGAAAAAAGAATGACAGAGGACAAAACCTTATTGGGTTGCAAATGACAGCCACCTGTCTCCCTAGAGATAAATACTATATTTGAACATGCAAGATCTATTTCCAGTAAATGCAATGAGAACTCAATAGTCAAACAGAATGCTCGAACCCAACCTCCCTTTCCATTCCAGAATTTGTTTGGTGACAGAGAAAAGCATCTATAGGGTATTTCTTTTAGCCCACCTTATTGTCACATGTGAAATATCTGGGTGATACCAGCTTTTCCAAAATGTTTACCTTGCTCATATTATTCATTCACATTCTGTTCCCAACTGAAATTCACTTTCAGTGGAGGAATATTACAAATAGAATAATGAAAGAATGGTATCTTTTAAAATTGTTACACACACACACACACACACACACACACACACTCATATATATATATAT
>NW_017729032.1:145544031-145544871 GCF_001723915.1 Gavialis gangeticus
TATATATATATATATATATATATATATATAGTTATTTTATATAGTTATATATAGTCAAGTTGAAAATGTATTCACTTACGGGAATAACTTGCAAAGAACAATGTAACCTTATAATGAACACAAAATCAGCAGCCAAATTTTCATGTACATACCACACTCTGATGAGAAGACTTTTTAGTGTAAAACTCATTGGTAATATACATTAGAAGAGTCTTACTATTTGTCACACACTTTATATCAGTATTTGTGATTTAATATTTCTATAATTAGAACTTTTATTAGGGACATTTTTTAGTAACATTAATCTGCAATGCACAAGAGAAATCAAACTATTTCCCTTGCACTTTATGCCTATGGTTTAAGTTGTTTTATTTTTGTAAAGTTACCATTCATATTTCTTCCTCTTTTGGAGATAATAATACGAGTAATATTAATAGCAATAAACTAAACTAAGCGGACAAACTATTTATGGATTTATATCCACCATTTGCTTTATCAATGGGTTATTTCAACAATTTAGCTACTTTTTGATTTGTTATTCTGTTCTGAATTAGCACCTTTTATTTTACCTTGATGCTTTGAACATACTATTGCCTGCTTTTTAGTATTCAGTGCTTTAAGTTTTTGTTTGAACATCTTAAGCAAATTACTTTTTCATTAACTTTCTGTTGGGTGTTTTAGATCTAAAATATATATATTCACAATAAGGCCCCAATCTTGCCAAAAACAATGTATGCAAACCCTTACATCTCAGCAGGTGCATCTTTCCAGTGTAAAAGGTGTGATCACAGCCCCAACCAAATTCTTACTAGTGGAAAAAGTGAGAGAGTCTATCTGGAG
>NW_017729032.1:145545287-145545722 GCF_001723915.1 Gavialis gangeticus
ACACACACACACACACACACACTCATATATATATATATTCAGATGCCCATCTTAAAATAAGAAAACTGGTTTAGGAATATATATACCTTGTAGTCTATGTTTTTAATAAAATATCTGCTTAAATTTAACAGTACCAGCAAGCTTCTTTGTAGCTTCACGCAATGAATTGGAAAACTTTATTTAGTACACACACACACTAAATAAGTGTTTTCCAGTTCATTGCATGAAGCTACAAAGAAGCTTGCTGGGTATTGTTAAATATAAGCAGGTATAAAATACACACACATTATATATTGTTTAAATATTTAGGCCTGTTGCATATATATATATATATATATATATATATATATATATGTGGAGAGAGAGAGAGAGAGGCTATTGAGCTTCCTGGAAATAGATCTTGCATGTTCAAATGTAATATTCAACTTGAAGCTA
>NW_017729032.1:145550722-145552455 GCF_001723915.1 Gavialis gangeticus
TTGATTTGTTATTCTGTTCTGAATTAGCACCTTTTATTTTACCTTGATGCTTTGAACATACTATTGCCTGCTTTTTAGTATTCAGTGCTTTAAGTTTTTGTTTGAACATCTTAAGCAAATTACTTTTTCATTAACTTTCTGTTGGGTGTTTTAGATCTAAAATATATATATTCACAATAAGGCCCCAATCTTGCCAAAAACAATGTATGCAAACCCTTACATCTCAGCAGGTGCATCTTTCCAGTGTAAAAGGTGTGATCACAGCCCCAACCAAATTCTTACTAGTGGAAAAAGTGAGAGAGTCTATCTGGAGACGAAAATTCCTGTTATGCCTAAGAGCAGCAAAGTTTGACCCAAAGAAAATAAAATCAGTGTGTGTCCAAACACTTCTTCTTAACGCATCTCCTCTGGGGAAGGCATTGAAAGGGGGACAAGAGGGATCAGTCTTGTTTCCTTGCTTAAAGGTGCAGGGTACAAAGCAGGATTTAGACCAGTGACTTTTAATCTCTATTTCACCTTGGCTTTGGGGTTGTGGATCTTATAATATTTTTTGCTTTGTTTCCTCCTCCTCTTCCCCCCCCTCTCTGGATCCTTTACACATAAGCTCATTTGTTTCTTCTCAGGCTTGAAAAAAATATTCCCTTAATTAACCCTGCCTAGTTTGGAAAGTCCCCAACCTTTCCCACTGCCGCCTGCCTGCAGGCCCCCCCCCCCCCCCGGCCATCTCCAGCCCCACGGGCAGGGCCAGCTCCTTGTCTCTCTCTCTGGGCGGGGGCCAGGACATTTCCCAGTCCAATTTGCCCCGCGTGGAAAGGGAGATCGCTCCTCCTTCCCCCACTCCCATCTCCCCGCGCCCCCGACCCACTTCCCTCCTGCCTGCAAGCTGCCGGATCGCCCGCCTGGGTGGGGTGGGGGACCGCTGAGGGCTGAGGCAGCCCCGCACAGGCCCCCCGCGCCCCGCACGCCGGCGGCTGCCGCAGGGCTTGAGGGGCGGGAGCAGCAGGCGGCAGCTCTGCCCTGGGCCGGGGCCGGGGCCGGGGCCGGATCCCGAGGGGAGTGGGGGATGGAGATGAGTGAAGAGGAGAGGGAGGGCAGCAGTGGGGCACGGAGGGGCAGCCCCCGCCCGCCTCCAGGGGCCAGCCCGGCCCGGCGCGCACACGCGGGCTCCGGCATCCCTGCCGGGGGCACGCCCGTGTGTGTGTGCGCGCATAGACGTGTGGCGCGTGTATGCGTGGGGCGTCTGGGCGCGCGTGTGCGCCTGTATATGTGTGTGCATATGTGGCACCCTTGCACGTGTATGTGAAACATGCGTGTGTGTGTGGGAATTGGGGTGGCGCGCGCACGTGTCTGCAGGTGTGTGGCGGGCGCGCGCCTGTGGCACGCGTGTGTGGGTGTATATGCGTGTGACACGTTTATGCGTACACGGGCGGCACGTCTGGGCGCGCGTGTAGCACGCGTGTGCATATGTGGCACATGCTGTGCGTGTATATGCGTGTGCACGTGTGGCACCCTCGCACGTGTGTGTATGTGGCACACGCGTGTGTGTGAATTGGGGGGGCGCGCACACGTGTGTGGCGAGCGCGCGCGTGCCTATGGCACACGCGTGGGTGCATGTGTAGCACGCGCACGTGGGTGCAGCTGCGTGGTGGGCGTGCGTGTGTGGCACAGGCGGGTGTGTCCGCGTGTCCCGCAGCTGCCGGAGGCCCCGACCACCGCCGCCGGCACTGAGGGGG
>NW_017729032.1:145552760-145557880 GCF_001723915.1 Gavialis gangeticus
CCTGCTCGCAGCACCAGCACCGGCGGCTCCCGGCTCTCTAGGGCGGTGCGGAAGCGCCCTCCCCTCCCGCCTGGAGGTACCAGCCCTGCCCGTGCCCCGCAGGGAGCGCGGCCACAATGGCAAAGGCTTGCGGGAGCTTCAAGGGGCTCCCACCCGCAGGGGGATGGAGCTGGGGCCCCGGGGTAGCAGCAGCCCTCTGCCCCTCCCCTTCGCGGGGCTTTGCAGGGCGCCGAGTTTGGGAGCTGCCCCCCCGGGTGCGAGAGCGGAGAGGCTGCGATTGCCCCCGCGGTTCAGACTGCGCGCGCCTGGGCTTGCACTGCGGGGAGGGGGCTAGGGTTTGCGCCCTTGGCCGGAGTGAACCACCCTGGCCCAGCCTTGGGGTCCTGGGATCCTTTGCTCGGGCTCTTTGTGTCCTAACAGCCTGCGAGTGAGAGTCAGCCCAGTGTGTGCATGTGAGAGCGCGTGTGAGTGAGAGTGAGCACGGGCTCAGGTGAGCGAATGAGTGGGAGCATATGTGAGAGCATGTGCAAGTGAGCACAAATGAATGAAAGTGAGTGGGTGTGCATGGCTAAGTGAGCATGTGTATGTGTGCATGTGTGTGTGGGTGTGTGAATGAGTGAGCATGTGCATGCAAGTGAAGGAGCATGTGTGTGAATGAGTCAGCATAGGTGAATGAGTGTGTGCACACATGAGAGCGTGTGTGAGAGTGTGCGTGTGTGTGCATGAGTGAGCGTGTGCATGTGTGAGTGCACACATGGGTGAGGGAATGAGTGAGCATGTGAGTGAGCATGAGTGAATGAGTGTGTGCAAGAGCAAGTGTGTGAATGAGTGAGCGAGCATGTGAGTCTGAGCATGTGTGTGTAGGAGCATGTGAGTGAGTGTGAGTGAGCATGGGGTGCGTGTGAGTGAGTGAGCACGAGAGTAAGCATGAGATGAGTGTGTGAGGGTGGGTTGAGAGTGTGTGAGTGAGCATGGGGGTGTGTGAGTGTGTGTGTGTGTGTGTGTGTCCATCTGTGTGTGTTTAGCAGGACTTGCCCATTCTGAGAGCTGAATAGATGGGCTTGGAGCAGGAGTGCTTTCCAGGAATTTAAATGAGACCTTCTTTGCGGTTGCTTTCCAAGGCTCTTCCACTCCCCTTTATGTTTGTTTTCTCAGGTTGAACTGCAGACTACCAGTTAGGTGGCTGGACTCTCCCATGTAATCTTGTCAAAGGGTGGCAGAAAAAGCTTCCTTGTAATAGGAAAAAGTTGATCCTTTCTGTGAAATCTGTAAAATGATTATATATTTTATCAGGAACTTGCATCTGTAATAACTTTCAACTTAGACACAGCCAGCTCCCTCTGTATCTTCTCTAGCTTATGATAACTAGCCTCTGTCGTTATTAGAAAAAAACACTTTCAGTTGATTCCCTGTCCAAATAGCTTATTCCCTTACATGGTTTAAGGTTTACTAATTTAATTCTCTCACATGTTGGCAGGGAGGGGAAATGTTAAGCAATGGGTGGGACAATGGCAACCTAATGGCTTTCAAGCTAATCTTCAGTTTTAAGTCACTCAACTTCCTAAGCTTTGCACGTTTTCATTTGAAAGGTCAGACTGTGTCCGAACCTGAACGCAATTTTTTCCCCCAAAGCTTGAGCAAAAAAAAAAGAAAAAGATACAGTTCAGCTGGTTTTGATAATAAGGTGCGTTCAGCAGAGGTCAATGTTTTTCTCTCTGAAGCTAAAATTCCTGCAGATTTTTTAGCAGCTCATTCCTGTCAGTGATTGGGGTTTGCAAACTGAAATTTGACTTTAAAACTGGCCCTCTATCAGAAGAGGTGGCTTTTGAGTTTTCTGATAAAAAATTTTATTTGACTGAAAGTCATGAGAGTGCGCACCATGTTAAGTGCACCTTTTTTGCTAAGACCATAAATCATACAGCTAAGGAAAGTTGTGTTGTACATGCAGGAGTAAATGGCTAGCTCATCTATGAAATGAGAAGGCTGTGTCCTGTGGGCAAGAGTTAGGAGGGCCTTCCTTGGCAGGGGTCTGCTTCACCCACCCAGGAAGAACTCTGGTGAAGACATAAATGTTCCTGGTACAGGTTGCTTCTGAAATGTAAATGGCAAGATAGGGACCTTAGTGGGAGCTGCTGTGTGTTTTGCAAGGTTTATAGGAAGAAGCGTCCTGTGACGCACCTGTGCAGCTGGCCTGTGGTGGTAGGTCAGATGTTTTCTCTTGTGGTCCATATGCTCATAAGTCAGGTTTTAGAAATGCATTGCAACAGAACTGATATGTAAAGTTACTTCTTGAGTGTTTTACCCTTTCCCCCTTGTTTTCTCCCCCCTTGAAAAATGGACAAAATTATGTATTGTGAGAGAATTCAATTATAAAATGTTCTTAAGAGAATGTTGAGATTACACATCTAGGTGCCCGAGTAAGAAAATGTTAAAAGGAACCTTCCTTAACTAGCTTGTTGGGCAGGAAAATTGTGAAAATGTTCACGTCTCATGTCATGCAGCATATCGCATTCACATAGGAGCAGAATAAAAACTGCATATCCATTTTTCTGACTTTTTAAAATTGTTTCTCATACATAGTTATTTTCTTTTATGTCCTGCCCCCCCTTTACAGAATCTGAACCTTATTCTTGTTTAGTAGAAGTGAGAAATGGTGCAGTTCAATAAACTCAGAGAAACCATATGGTTATCTAGATCAGTGGTCTCCAAACTTTTTTGATTGCGCACACCTATCAGTAAAAAAATTTTTGAGCATGCACCCCCAATATATGTATATTTATTTATAAATTATATACATGTACTACTCGCATACTGTATGTGACACAGGACCGTCTGACATACAGACCAAGTGAGGGCACCAGTGTCAATCCGTATATTAAATATTAGTAAAGCTTAATTTCTTTCTTAATTTTTTAGATAAAAAATAAATATAAATAGAAGTTCTAATATTTTCTTCCCACACCCCAATGGATCATCTTGCACACCCCCTGGGGTGCGTGCACCCCACTTTGGAGACCACTGATCTAGACTGGCGTCCTGAATAGAGTTACTAAATAGTTACACCAATAGTGTGCTCTGGATTTTTATCAGTTCATGCTTACTGATAATTCAAGCTTGTCCAATTTCAAGTTGTTTCTGTTAACTCCATAAGAGTCCACTTTAAATTGTGGTGTAGGGTAGGGGTTCCCAAACTGGTACATGTATCCCTGGGGTATGCAGTTTGGGGGGGGGGCATGGGGGAGAAACTGTAATGGTGGATTTCATTTTCATTATAATAATTGGCATTTAAGGGGTTAAAATATTAAATGTATGGTGGTAGGGGTATGCAGGCAGCTGGTAAATCTGAAAGGGAGTACAAAGTAAGAAAAACCTTGGGAGCATCTGGTGTAGAATTTGCAGAGTGCCTGCTAGTGATCTGCAGAGGTAGACAATATGGTCTCTGGTACTGGCTCTCTCTCCTTATGTTGCCTATTAATGGCATTATGAGAAAATAATTATTTTTTGGCATATTAAGTGTCCATATAAACCATTTCTGTAGTTGCTGTTGGGATGTGATGTATTTACAAATTATGGGGGCAGAGGGGCATGCTAATGGAGCTCAACAGAGATTGCAAATGGAGGGAAGGTGGTCAGTGAGGCAGTTGGCATTTTGAAAAAGTTGTGATGACTCTCCTGCCACAATAACTTTGCAACATGGGCGTTAGGATTTCATTCAGACAACAGAATACCTGGTTTTGCTATCACTTTTGCAGTGCAGTTCCAGAGTCTATTTTGCTGAATTAGGCTGTTGAGCCTCCTCTTGAATAAAGGTATTCTCGTAAATAACATGTTCTGATATTACTTTTTTTTGCATGTTTAATGTGTATTAAAAAATTGTGACTAATGCTGAAAGTAGTGACTGAAAAATAAACTAAAACAAGATAGGTTTTTCTTGAATCATTTCCTTATTGTTATAAAATATTAGGCTGCCTATAACTTGAGTATAACTGTAGAAGTAAATGGTTTATTAGGCACCATCTGACCTTTTGTCATGTTTAATTGCTTAGTGCAGTTGACTGTGTGCAGTATTCTGCAAAAATAATTGCTCTCAGACTTATCTGAACACGGTTATTTTTAGAGAAGCTGTGTACATGTTTCTGCTCTGAACTTTATACCTTTAAGGGCCTGTTCTGAATTCATGCTCCTTGCATTTTATATTTTATGTAGCTGAAAAAGTCACCTAATGTGGTTTTCGTGGGTTGTGCTAACTCAAAGCAATGTTTTGAATCCAATTACATACTATATATCTAGGGCTCTGTTAAAATTCTGTAGTTAGAAACAATCCCTTTTAAAATGTTGGCACAGATAATCAATTATAAAACTTAAAAGTTATGAGGTACGCGAGTTAAAGTGAGTGTTTCATTCATAGATGATGAGTATTTTGAAAGTGTCTTTGAAAATGCTTTAGATAGTGCATAGAGACATGAGAGGAAGTGCTGACTGTGTGCTAAAGAGCTTACAGTCAAAAACCCTGTAAACACATATACATAGGTATTATTTATGAAATGTATTCTGTCTCCCCACAAATGGAACTATGTTCCTGTGTTCAAAACTTAGCATGTGTATAAATGTTTGTATAATACAATATGAAGAAGTGAATTATATTACTATGTTAAATCTGAGTGACGATGTACAAAGCAGAATTTTATTTTTTGAATCTTTGAAAACACTAACATTATAATTTAGCCCCAGCTGGAATTTATAGAAGAGAGTTTCTTTTCTGACAAATGATTAGTGGTGATTCTTTAAAAAAATATATTTTTAATTTGGAAAAATCAAATTATTTTAGTCAAATTGCATTTTTTAAAAAGACTTGTATACAAATTTAATTATGAATTTGCAACCATTAGATGGAAGATTAAGGGTATCATAATGCTTATGTTTCAGTGTTGTAGTTGTGATGGTTCAAGAAATGTATGACAATGTTTGGGTATCCTGGTTGTAGCCGTATTGGTCTAGAGGAAAAGGCAATTGGGACTCGTAGTAGAGATGATATATTTTATTAGACCAACAAGGTTTTTGCAAAAAAAATTCTTTATTAAAGAATGAAAGAATTTTTTTTGCAAAAATATTGTTGGTCT
>NW_017729032.1:145562880-145564628 GCF_001723915.1 Gavialis gangeticus
ACTCGTAGTAGAGATGATATATTTTATTAGACCAACAAGGTTTTTGCAAAAAAAATTCTTTATTAAAGAATGAAAGAATTTTTTTTGCAAAAATATTGTTGGTCTAATAAAACATCATCTCTGCTACAAGTCATGACTGTGTTTGGGTTTTTTGTTTGTTTTTTTTAAATATGTGATATCTTATTGGACCAACTATATAATTGGGAGGGAAGTCATTTGTAGAAACTGGTAAAGCAATTTTAATGCATCTAGAGAGATGTATGTTTTTGGAGTTAAATGTCAGGAGCTGTTTTCAGGGGCCCTTGACCTTGGAGCTTGTTCTTTGCAGTTGCTTTGACAGTCACTGTTTACTGGCCTTGAAAGGGCTATTTAAGGCTAGTCACTTTTTAGAAGCCCAATCTTGAGCAAAGCTGAAGGCCTCTAAAGAATTCCTTGGGAGCTGAGTGTGTGCAGCATTGCATCTTACAGTATCAGGCACAAGGAGGCGATGTGGCCTTTACTACCTTTTTAGTTCCTTTGAAGATGTGTCCTTATCATCAGTGTTTTGTTACGTTTTTGTAAACTTCCCTTGTGCTTTAAGGAAGGAGGCATTTAATACCTAGACAGAAAATAAATGTTTGTTGTGTGCCTTCATAGGTGCCACCACAGTAGGATTCATAACACTTCCTGTACTCCCATGTTTTAGTATATTAAATCAGTGATTCTCAACCAGGGTGATGAATGATCCCATTAGGGGTGTTATGCCGCATGGCCCCTGTATGAGGAGGTAAATGCCCTCCTCCCCCATCTGGCACCCTGCATCTGCCCCAGCTATTCAAGCGATGTTTGAAGCTGCTTATCTGGAAACTGCTGCCTTTACTGGTTTTCTCACCTTCCCCCAGGCTCCTAGCAGTGTGCTCTGCTGGCAGCGGTGGGTGGATGCATGGACCAAATTGCACTTTGCAATCCAGCCTGTGCTCTCCATTCCTGCCATGTTCCCAGGACTGGTAGGAGGGGCTGTAGAGGTGGTTGCTGGTGTATGAAACCCTGCAGGAGTAGCTTCAGTGGGTATTGTCCTTGCTCCTCGGTCTGGACCAGGGGTAAGGAGTGAAAAGGGCAGGGCATGGCAGGGTGAGATCCGGCCTTGCTGCCCTTAAGTGGCACCAGTTAGATCACTGATTCTCAATTTTTCTAGCCTCAAGGCTCTCCTTCATATCTCTTCTGAGTATAGATACATATCAGTGATTTTTCAACTGCTGAGATGCTACAAAGTTCAGAAAAGTTACGGAAGGGTTGCCTTGAGGCTAAAAAAGTTGAGAACTAATCTAAACACAGTAAGCACTGTTCTTCAAGGGCCTGATTCAAAGTCCATTGAAGCAAATGGAAATGCTTTGAGCTTTAAAGATTGGGAATTGGGTGGACTGTTGTCCCTGTGATATGGAAGTTTCTAGATGACCATGCAGAATATACATTCCATTCTTGTGCCTGCATCCATCATTTGAAGGGATCCATGAGCCACACCATGGAGGGGATTTGGGGGGATTATAGCTGAAACTTTGTGAATTCAGTAGCCAACTGTGCCCGTGCAGAGGTACAGAGACTTTGATGGTTTCTGAAATCGGTGATCAGATTAGCCTTTAGAGCTTCCTGAGCTTGCAAAGCATCGGAAGATGATTTCTGTTTCTCCAACTTCCCTTTACTAAACTTGTTTGCTGGAGCTTGGCAGAGGACTTTGCAAGTCCCCTGGCGCGGCTTTATGAACACTCGTG
>NW_017729032.1:145564639-145566770 GCF_001723915.1 Gavialis gangeticus
GGTCCCTTCCGACCCTAGAAACTATGAAACTATGGATATTCCCCTTAGTAAGTCTTTTGAAAGATAATTTTTGGTTTGGTTACATTAAAACTAGGTGTAAACAAAAGCTTTGATCCCATACAGGAAAACTTGCAGGTAATCTTGGATAGTATACTTGCAAGGAGTTTTGACCATTAGTGTAGTGTTCCACAATAGTACAATAACAACACACTTCTAAATCCGTTATTTCAGTCCAACATCTGTTTTATTTTAATCAAGATTTAAATCCTGTGATTTTGTTTTAATGCCTTAAAAATAAAATTAGTTCATTTCTGTTTCTCATAGGAGCTTTGCATGACCCTGAGGTATGTTATTGAATCATGATCGCTTTAGTAAAACAAGCATGGGTACACACAACTGGATATAAAAGTAACAAGGACTTGCTTTATAAACCTTGTGAAAGAGACCAGTATACAACTAAAGAGATACTAGTTCAAAAAACCCTCCCCGAATACAGCACAAATTCAGCAGGATAGTAGCTTAGAATTCACAACATAACGTGGGGTTGGATAGCTCATGTGACTGGTAACGAGATATGGAGCCTTTCACCTTTAGCCTGTCACTTTGAACCAGGCTTGGTAACAAATGAAAGTTGTTACCATCTGATGGCTGCTTGATGGCCTGTGAAATGTGGACTCAAGTTCCTAATAGACAGGTTTCCATATCACAGAACCTGCCACAATTGTTGGGGTAAGAAAACCAGCCCCCTCTTTGTAAGGCTCTGCAGAATGGTCAATAATTGCATCAGCTGTCCTCGTACTGTCTGGTACTGGTCCTGCATTTCCAATGTTTATGGAATCTGAATTATCAGTTATCAGTAAAACAAATGATCAGTTATCAGTAAACTTATCTAGAAGTCAGTGTCAAGTTGTAATAAGTCAGTTATAAACAATAAGCCCTTGATAACTACAAGAAATAGTCTTGACTTCAAACTTAACTGGGTATCAATTTATTATTTCAGGTATCTTGAAAACATACATACTTTGTAAAAGATATGTTTGCAAAAAACAAATAAGTGTTTAGGATAGTTGCCAAGGTTCTTTGGGTAAATCCAACATCTTTTATTAGACCATCTTTTATAGTTGGGAAAATTCTTCTTTCAGGTACAAACCTTGAAAAGTAATTCGTCAGGCTGAGGAAGCATCTCTACCTATACACCTGAAACATGTAGGATAGTTGCTGTGTTTTTTCTCAAGCAGTTGTGGAATATTTACCATGCTGTATATTATAGACTGAGGAGTCTATAAGCCATGTAATACACTATGAACCTGAACCAAAGTTCACTGAAGTTAGTAGAAGATCTTCTATTAATATGTGGGCTTTGGATCAGGACTGCTTGACTTTTTTAGATGTATTTGTATTCTGACTACAAGCTGTTGTCAGTCACAAACAACAAACTTGGGAGGTAAGAAATAAATACCTTTAAAAACATAAATGAGTTAGGATATGTTTTGCTGTATCCTTTATATTCAATGAGCTTTGTATATAAAAAGTGTTATACAATGTTTAGAATGAGAATAGGTGCTTTGCAAATTGCAATAAATGTATATGATATAATTTCTACAAAGCCATGTTTCAGTAATCATCCTTGTTCACTGATCATTCTTTTTGTTCTACAAGCTATATTTCAACTACTCACATGAAATAGTTTACAGTAGTTAAATTTCTTAACTAGATATACATGTTTTATAATAAAAATGGATGGTGGCAAATTTGAAACTTATCTTAGTTATTTTATGGTACATAGCAGGCAAGTTTAGGGCCATACTTTTCCATGTTCTTTTAAATAAATTTCTGCTAACAATAAAGAAGGGCTTGTTTTGTGTGGTGGTTTTTTTTACTATGTATGCCCAAAGAATTTTTCATTACGATATGGCCAAATAATTGGCTTAGTGTTCATGATTTGCTTGACTTTAACTGAGTTGTCAGCCCCTTCCTTCATAATCTTCTACTTTTAGAGTTTATAATTCACCCATGAAAATCGATGCTTGACTGAAATCTGGTTAAAAAAAAATCTTAGATGGAAAAAATAATTGCTTGAATTGAGTTTTAGTATAGCTTAAGTATAGAAAGCCTCTCTCTCTCTCCCTCT
>NW_017729032.1:145566781-145580139 GCF_001723915.1 Gavialis gangeticus
TATAGCTTAAGTATAGAAAGCCTCTCTCTCTCTCCCTCTCCCTCTCCCCCCTCCCCCTGCACATACCCATCTCTCAGCTACTTTAGACTCAAAACATTTAAAAGGCAGAAGTGCATTAAAAGGTCCTGTTTTTTCATTATTTTGACAAACCTTGAAAAGTACTTTCTGTGCTTACACAAAGATTATGTTTCCAAAACACTTCTTAAAGGTTTTGTGTGCTGAACACACACATTTGCACAAAGAATTGTAACCTGTTTTAGAAGGTATCCTGGAGAAACAAACCTGCCAGTGGGCCTTATGCCATGATCAATGCATTTGCAGAAATAGATTCATAGCCAAGTTTACAATCCAAGCATCAAGGAGGGTTAAAGCTGATGGGGTCCTATGTGAGTTTGCAGCATTAAGGAGGCTTAAGAGGTCTTCCCAACCCTTCAATACTGCCTGCATTTACTAACCATAGTTCTGTCCCACCATGCACCCTGAGGATTCATGGCAGGGCACATACCATGCCATCTTCGGAACTGTGTTAAGAAGGCATGCTGGATTCTGTGGATCACTGCCACGTGGGTGGTTTCTCTAATAATTGACTAAACCCTGAGTGTTCTCTTGAGACAAGTGTTTAGGTTAGTTAACCACTGGTGTTTTACCTTAAATGCTTAATGTCTGCACCCCTGGAACAAAATGCCTGGGAAAGTATAGAGTTGATCAAGAGATGCAAAATGATTTTGTGCTGTTCTTGCCACTTAGGAAAATCATTTGAATTTTGTGGCTTTTATGTCTGTGTCATAATTGTTAATGTTGTTTAAATTTAGGGGTTTATAATAACGTAGGGGTTTTCTGATAGTGTGGAGTCTGGCTGCCTACAACAGCATTTTGTTTTTGAGGAGGAAGATTCAATAGGGTAAAGAATGTGTCGTTCTTAAAAGGCGCTTTTGTGCACGATCAATGTTTGGTAAATGAAGATGCTTTGAAGTCTATTTCTTCTTGATGCACTCTCCTAACTCTTATTAATGGGAGTCATGCATGTGTGTATCTCTAAAAGAATGGGTCTCTTTGTTAACTGCAGTATTTTCTGTGCTAAAATGTACTTTGCAGAGAAGCCTTTTTAACATAAGAACTGTCCTAGGGTTTCCTTCACCCATCAACTGTGGGGCTTTATATTTTCTAGACAACTCAGTTGGTGATCATTGCTGTCAAAGGAAGTGACAAGTATAGAAGGGAATTCTTGAACTTAGTTTTCTGTATTGGTGTTTTTGTCAACAAATGCACAAGACTAACATTTTTTTCTTTATGAAAACCAAAATGTTTTAGAAGCTGTACTAAGAAGGCACTCTTTGCAAGGAATCAATTCTTGCTGTACAGACATTTCTTGGTTTATCCAGGCTTCATCTTCATGGAAAACTAATTGCATCTTGAGGTCTCCTCAAGTGGTTTTGCTGCATTGCAGTTTAAAGAAGAGATTTGTTTTTGTTGTTATTATTGTTATTGTTATTATTTTGGTCTGGGATTTTAATATGCTTAATAACTTTATAAAGAATATAAATCCTTGTAGACCTCCCCAGTTATGGAGGAGCTTGTGGAAAGGTTGTTATTGGGGAAGCATACGTGTGGCATTCAGCACTGGAAAATGGGAGCAGAGACTGAAGGAGAAAGGTGGAGGAAGATGCCACAAGATAGGAAAGGAGGACTTCATCTAGGAGGTGGCAGTCAGTCTGGAAGTGAGGGAGTTCTTACTAAGCCAACACTGTGTGTAAGCACAACTGAAGTAGAGCTTTGGCAATCCTTGTGTGCTCTGTGAGGTGTGAAGCTCCTTTATTGTGGAGCTTTATAGGCTCCTTGGGGTGGGGACTAGGGTTATGACTATGGAGCCAGTAGACTGAGTCAGGGAAGATCTTGAGTGCCTGAAGGTGCTCTGGTCCTGGCAAGGCTCGTAAGCACTATAGGAACATTTGTATCTGGCTTGGGGAAAAGTTGGTTCTGTATGGAACTTGTGAAGTCCAGAAAAAATCCTAAACCTTTTTGCACTTAAGGAAAGAGGACTAAGCCTTTTATTCTGTGTCTCCTAAACATCATGTATAGTGATGAGCTGACAAGGTGGTGTGTGATGGGTCAGATGAGCTTTCCTGCAGTAAATACAAGCCAGCATCCAGTGTTACAAGCCACCACAACATCAGTTGTGTGCCCAAATCCACTCTTGCTAATAAAATAGCTTAAAACCAATGAAAGGTACCAGTGTTCACCAAGCCATATTAAAAGCAAATTCAGAGTTTCTAAAGCTTAGTCATTATTAAGTTATGATGAGCCAAAAAAAATTAGGAAACTGCCCAAGAAATGAAGAACACCTCACTTTTTTGGATCTCTCATATCTTCAGAATGCCATAATCAATTTGCCTCAAACTGTCCAGAGCAAAGCTTTTCTTGGCACACATCTGTGAAATTTTGTGTGGCCAGGTTTCACTTTGGTGAACTTAGGAAGCTCAGAATTGGAGGTTGTAATGGAAAACTTCTGTGGGGAAGAGATTAGCATCTCTCCATAACAAATGGTTCTATCCACTGCATTCAATCCTTTTCCCTTAACAGATAGCTATATTTTTAGAATGATTGATTGCCCACTACTGTTTCTTGTTCATGTTAATTGTGTTACTACTTTCATTACTATTTTTTTTTTAATTTAAAAAAGGGTGTAGGGATTCATGATGGTGGTGATCTGCAGTCAGATTTTGCTTGGCTATTTTACTAGCGTATTGTTCTGGTGGGAAGGAACCTTCAGTGAAGCACGGTTACAGTCCCTGTACTGACATATGTCTGGATTCCCTTCACCCCTGCAATACTAGCCCTGGGACTGACAGAGTGTGGTTGTAGTGGTGTTTCATTAAAAATAGAAATTGATAGCTTACTATGAATTTATGCTTTCCTGTGCTTTGGTTGGGGGGCCTGGAGGAGGGAGTTGTCTTCTGGTCTAGTTATGCTTTTTGTCAGTCCCCTAGGGCAGTGGTCTCCAAACTTTTTGATCGCACACCCCTATCTGTAAAAAACTTTTTGAACACGCACCCCCAATATATGAGTGAGGGTGCCACTGTCAGCCCCTCCATGTTGTGGAACTCCCAGTCTTCCCTCAGGATACCTTGCGTACCGTACGTGACACATGACCATCTGACATATGGACCGAGTGAGGGTGCCAGTGTCAATCCATATATTAAATATTAGTAAAGCTTAATTTCTTTCTTATTTTTTTAGATAAAAAATAAATAGAAGTTCTAATATTTTCTTCCTGTACCCCATTGATCGTCTTGTGCACCCCGTGGGGTGTGCACACCCCACTTTGGAGACCACTGCCCTAGGGGAGAGGTGTTTCATGCTTGAATATCATTTTGTCCTGCAGGAGTCCCCTAGGTGTTCACTCTTCTTGCCTCACTGGGAAAGCACAGCAGGTGGCAATAGCTCCTAGGCTTTGGAGGTTATGCTCACCTAATATGCTCTTGGACTGCTCTTTACATTGCCTGAGATGTTTAGCTGCCATCTGCATGCTTCAGAGAAAAATAAAGCAAAGGAATCATGTATGGGACACTTAGGGGTCTTTAAGTTCTCATTAGAATTTGTCTTGACCATGTTCCTGCAAAGGTGAAAAGGGTGGGGCTGATACAGATGGCAAGTGGGACATCCTAAGGAACACCATAGCAAAGACCTGGGAATCTGCTGAGTTACAGTAGGATGCCCTGGTTTAGGCCCCAAAAGGTGTGGGTGAAGTCTCTAACCAAAGGAAATACATTGGTATATTACTATGGTATGTAAGGTCTTTATTGTTAGGAATTTTAAAAAGGCCAACAGAGCCAGTAAAAAAATCAATCTGCCGGATTATAGACAGCCAATGTAAAGAATGCAGGGTGGGTGTAATGTGATCACAGTTACTGAAACCCGTGAGCAAATACACCACTACGTTCTGCAAAAGCTGCAGGCAATAGAGAGGCTCTGCTGGAAGCTTTAGGACCAAGGAATTACAATAATTAAGCCTTGCAGTCGCTAGGGATATGTTGCTGTTGCAAGGTCACTGTGAGATAAATAAGGGCATAGTTTGAGCAGACTGTGCAACTGAAAAAATACTTTTGCATCCCATCTGGTACAAGCATTTTTATTTAAAAAATATTGTTTGAAAGTGATGTGAAGGTCCTTTACTTGATGTTTGGTCCTGTTACTCTGAGTAACTCCTCTGGTAAGCAGGGACACCAGGGAAGAGGAGATTGTTTCATATTGATGAATTATGTCATCTTAAAATCAAGGCAGAGAGAATTCTGCCACATTTAGCTGGCATACATACATTTGTCTAGGTCTGAAACTGGTCAGACAGGGTCGACAGAACAGGAGCTCCAGATAGCTGTGAATTATTGCTGCTGACATTCTACTTTATTTCTAAAGAAGCCTGCAAGAAATCCTTGACTGAATAGCTGGATATGCAGCATCTATTCTGTTGCAGTTGTCTTCTGCCACTAACTGATTCCTGTTGTGTATGAAACTAAAGGGAGGCCTCACATACCAATGGCATGTTTAGTTGCCAGTGGAGAACCAATCGCTAATTGGGAACTTCAGAGGGATTCTGCATGGCCACGATGGCCAAGGGATTGGCTCAGATTTAAAATTGGCAAGAAAGCTAACTGTTATTCCTGCAATAATTTGTATCCATCTATTGATAGTGCCATTGTTCTCTCCATTATGCTTCTGGATTTGCTTTCTTATTTACTGCAGAATCATTAGGAGGTCTGAACTTTAAAAAAAAAAATCAAAGTAAACCCCATTAAAGTTGATATTTTTCTTTAATTGCTAGTTTTGATTTAATATCTTTCAAGTAAATGAGGTGTGAAGATTAACAACCGGGATGTGATTCAGCTCTGAAACAAGTACTACAGCAATTAAATGGATGCTAATCAGTTCTTCAGAAGTAGATTGCATGTGTCCCTGGCATGACTTCAAAATGTACCTGGTGAGAGGATGTGAAAGGGCAAGGGGCCTTCTCTACTATATTCACATGGTGATTAAGTTAGGCATTCCCCCCATATGCAGCAAGTCTTCCTCTAGGGTTCCCCAGGATCAATCATAAAACAGAGATACCATAGACTCCTGCCCTACTCCCCCCTTCCCTTCTGTTTTTATTGCCAAGGTTAGCTAAGGGAAGGTTGCCCCTCTGCCATTGTAACCTCCCTCTGATGTGGTGTGATATCACATCAGCCTCAGCAGGAGCTCATGCCTTCAAGGCACAAAGTAACACTGACTTCCTAATTCTGGTCTGCTAAACAAAACTGAGTTCTATTTTTCTTCTTTGAAGTGCGGTACTTTTAAAATCAAAACACTCTCCTATCTGTGGCTGAGGCGGCAGAGGAAGAAAATAGCAAGTGCCTGTGTGAAGTAGTCAAGGAAATGTCAAATGCTTTGGAAACAAACAAACTTGAATGAAAATTTCATAACAGTAAGGACAGCTGGGTCAAAGCTTACGGCTGCAGTAACTGGTGTACTGGTATTTCTGTGGCAGATATGGTTAGGAATGCTGCTGCTCAGGGATTTTGAAATTAAAGGAAGCCATTTTGGAAAGAAGATTTTGGAATTAGCATGCAACTTTAAACATTGTCACTGGTGGACTTAACACAATCGAAGGGTTGTCTGCATTCAGAAAAGACTGGTCTTTGACCCATTTGATCCCTTCTTGTGTTTGTGTTCCAGTGAAATGCTATGCTGACAGTAGAAAGGGCTAGTGAAGGAAGATGATGGAATTAAGCACCATAGCGTTAGTAATGTTAGATTCATGCTTCTATGAAACCAGTGTATCAGAAGAGTAATTTTCAAAATCCTCTGATCCTCAAGTCAAGCAAAATTAACTTTGAACTAAAGACACCAACATCCGCCCTCCTTAAAACAATGTGCTTGGCAGCAAGCTGATATATTAGAACTCACATAAGCTTGGATTGTGAGACTCCTGGAAAGGAAACTGTATCTGTTACCTGCTGCTGAAAAATGCTGGCTCCTCAACAGCATGCCCTGGGGCATGTTCTATTTAAGTGGTTTGAAAATATGTGATTATGCTTCATATGCTTGTCCAGATTCTATATCCTTATGGAGACAGCGACATTTACAGTATCTGCAGGCTGGAATATTTCTTTTGCTCTTGCTTTTAATGGTTATCTCCGTTTACGGAAAACTTTAAGCAGAAACCCCGGCCTGATAATACCATGAAAGGTTTGACACGCACCAGCTGTTACCTATGCATGGTAATAATGTTAGAAAATCCTCAAAAACCCCCCCAATATTTTGCATTTGCTTTGACTGCTGCGCAGACTACTCCTTTAATTTGTCTTTGAATGTATTATGGAACTAAGTTGGCTCACTCCATCAAAAATCATTCAGACCTGTGGGACACTTGTAATTGGGAAATAATTAGTAAATAAGTCCAATGAACATAGTCCATTGAGAATTGTAAAAGCTTATTGGGCAGGATTCATGAAACACTCTATCAAATCCTAACAATTAAACTTTCTAGAATTATCACTAATGGGTGTGACAAATCTATTTTGGTGTAAATTGGTCCACTGTCAGTAATTTTTCTCATTGTTTTTTAAAAGTAATCGTATAATATATTTCAAAATAACTGCAAAAATGGTTCATGCATGGGAGGAAGTAGAAAATTCTTTCGAAGACAATGGTAAATATTGACCAGACTCAGAGACTAGATTTGTAAAAGTGAAGGTGAAGGGTTTGATTCTGGAGTTGCTTCTTGTGTATAATAGTAACTGAAGATACTAGGAGCACTTTGTGCAGAAAGACTATAGCTTGGCTGTACAGTTGGCAGCTTGCAGGGCATGTGCCACTCTCAAAGGGTCAGTGCGTGGCTTGTGGGCTTCTGCCTGGCAGTTAATCCCATTTTCCTCCCCCTCCTCAAGTTGTGTCTGCCCCAGCAGCCAGGAGGGGGCTAGAAGGTACCTGAACTGTGTGGGAGGCAAAGGATGGAGCCAGGCTCATTATGGTGGATTGGGTGGTGCATGCAGCCAGGAGAGCAGGGGAGGTTGTTGCACTCACAGCCTTGAGGGGGAGGGAGAGAGGGCTGCCTGAGCTGAGCACTGGTGCGGCTGGGGGAAGCCAGGGGGGTGCCCACATGGTCTGCGGCCCTCCTGTGCAGTCCACATCTGCCTGGAATTTGGATATCCCTGGACTACAGGAATAGGCCCCAGATGGAATAGTGTGAAGAAGGAAACTAACTTTAAATCATGCTCCTTTAGGCTGTCATACAATAACATATGTAAGCATGTGCTAGTTTAGCAGAAGCTGAGCTGTATTTGTTTCCTTATATTGAAGCTAATGGGGTTACTTACTTGTGTGAGTAAGATTTGTTTAATCTGAAGTTTGAGGAACTGGACCTTTTTATAGCTATAAAAATATGGTAAAATGAACCAAAATGTAAGCAATGTCTGACTCTGCATGGAATAGGACAGTTGTTCAGTTCTTTATTTTCCCCCTAATACTACTTATGGTTAGAAATTACAGCATTACTATTGATTCTATCTTTATAAAATAACTAATGAGCTTTTATTGTATTGGTATATTGGAATAATTTTGAAAAGATGCTGGGGCCATGTGAACACAAGCAGATTAAATGCTTTCCCTGAGGAACTGTATGCTTTGGTAATCTGAGGTCTCTCTTCCTCCCTTAGCAAAGATTTATTACATTTAAAAGCAGGGTTCATATTTAATGCTGTTTTGTTTATTTTTAGAATGTCCTAGTCCTATATTTTATAGTAATGTAATAAATAATTAAAATTAAGTATAAATTGAAGTTTAACAAAGTATACATTTTTGATACGTAATTTTCACTGCATTCTCATTTCATTAATTTTAAATAGGCTTCCCAGTCACTGATTTGAACAAGCAAGGTTTTGCAGAACAACCTCACACTCAGGCATAGAGTGACACAAGAATAATGCTCATATACCTTACCTCTTCCTACATTATGTACCAGACTGTTTTACAATGCCTTATTCCTATATTGAAAAAGCTGCATCTTGGGCGCATCTACAAGAGACACTTTGCTTGACATTAGAGCTAATTACTGTTCAGTGAATGTCACCATCTACACGTGCAAACTACTGCACAGTAGTTTGCTTTAATCCTGAGTAAATTTGCTATATGTAAATACAAGTTGCAAATTTACTCAAGAGTAATTACTGTGCAGTATGACACATGTAGATGGCCAACCAGAAGCATTTGCATGCATAGATGTGCCCCTTGAGTACAACATGTAAGACAGCAGGAGATTAGAGTAAGACTGTAAGTGTCACTCAATAGCATGGGTGACTGATACTAGGGGGGGCACCACTAGGGGATATCCAGGGGTTAAAAAAAAAACTGCAGAAAAAAACCTGAAGCAGCGCACACTCGGGCAGCATGTACTGCTAAAGAGTGGAGGTGGGCTGCTTGGAGCTGTGCTGCAGCTGACGGTCAGGTTGTGCCCGGCAGGATTGCCATGGCTACAGCCCCGGAAGACCCCCAGGACTGCAGGTAGGGCTGATGGTGCCAGCACAGTGCTGGGTAGGGCTGTGCGAAATTTCTCTGGGTGTTTCATTTCAACACTGTTTCGACTCATTTCAAGCTCAAACCAGCAGAATGGAAGCCTTTCATGTCATTTCAAAACAGCCTTGAAATGAAACGAGGGCACTCGAAACATTTTGGAAGTTTTGAAACGTTTCGAGTTTTGAAGCTGGGCTTGCTTGCAGGGACACAGAAACTAAGGAGAGGGAAGGGGAGGAAGAGGGAAGGACTGCTCGGATATTGACTGTGTAGCTGGCCAGTGACTGTCACCCTTTCCTGCGGTCCCTTCCAATCCCAGTGCTCTGGGGGAGGGACAGAAAAACAGCTGCGCCGTAGCACACACAAATTTTGTTTGTCAGCAGTTTGAGGTGCAGTTTCCTAGAAACCCCTGCACCTATCTTCTTGAAACTTGACAGACTGTGTGGCCTCATCAGGGGCTACCCTCCCTGCTGTTTTCCTTCAGATCAGGCAATAAATGACAAAATTATAGGTGTTTATGTGATTTCCCTATTATAGCCTCTGGGTGAAACGTCAAAACAGTTTTGATGAAACAAAAAGGAACAGTGCTTCAAAATGAAATGAAAAGTCGAAATGAAACTGTCCCTTTGAAAAGGCGAAATGGAAGTTGAAACCAAATGGTGCTGTTTTGCACAGCCCTAGTGCTGACTCCAGCCTCGCCTATGCCGTCCGGGGCAACTTGCTGCACATGATAGCGCATGTGGCATGGGCATTCCCCGGGGACAAGAAGCAGTGGCCGCTACTTGTCCCCACGGAACCAAAAATTCATGCATGTCTTGATGCACCCTTGGTGTCTAAAAGTACTAAAAACGGATTGAAAAGCTTCCCCCAAGATCTGTTTTGGATACAGATGATTCTTTGTAAGAGGAAAATTGATTCATAAATATACCTTGGCAAAATAACTGGCCACGGAGAAATGGAAAACTATTCCAAGCATACATGGGTGGCTAAGGAATCGACCCCTCTAAAATCAAATCCCTTGAGGCATTTAGCTTTCAGGTTGTATTGATAACCTTCCACTGAGTGACTGACTGACTGAAAAAGTGGTTAGTTGCTTTGCTTGTTTTGGCTAATTTGTAAGGCTGGAACAACCAGGAGCTGAAGGTAGGGACTAAAACCTCATTGTGTTAAGCACTGTAAAAACATATAACAAAAGATGGGCACTGCCTGTTGCTGTTTAAGAAAAATGAGAGCATCAATAGAGGCAGGCATTGATCTACTCATAAAAGGGAGGAGGACCCAGAAGAGTGGAGCCCTAGGGGAGGTATTAAATAAAATGTGTAGCACCTTGTTGCCAGACTCCACAGCAGCAGTTTTTCCTTCCTGTGGAAAATGTTTTTGGCAGAATTTTACTTGCCCATGGCTACTCAGAGGAGGAATAGGTGGAGGAATTTGAAGGGAGGGAATAATATTTTTGTGTGTGATGATAACTGAAGATAAAGGGAGTGCTATGCTATGTACAGAAAGACTACAGCAGGACTGGTCAGCTGGTGGCCTGTGGGCTTCCAGTTGACCCCCAAAGGGTTAGCGTATGGCTCACAGGCTCCCACCTGGCAGCCATACACCCCCTGACCCTCAATTGGCTTCTGCCCCTGTGCAAATTTGCGAAGTGCGCCCAATCCCATCATCCAGGAACAGGCTGGAATGCCCAACCTGCATGTGTGGCAAAGAAGGGAGCTGGTATTGCCACCTCTTGTGTGCAAAACAGAGATGCAGTGTTTCAGAGCTATACTAAAATCATTTTAGGAAATGTGGGACAATTTTTATTATTGAATAATGAGTGTACAGGAATACATTATATGTAAATCAATTGCTGATAGAGTTCAAAGTCAGTATTTAAATTGAGCCTTCTCTCTAGAGGGAAGGCCATGCAAACCACTTGAAAAGAAATATGTTTCCTGTTTAACAGATTTGTCTACATTTGCATGTTGCTCTAAAATTATAGGTTGGCCCTGATTCTAGTCTAAATTATGTTGGTGTAATTTGGAGGCATGAAAGTTGGATAAAGCTAGTGTGAGGGCAGAATTGGATCCTTTCATTTTATAGTACAAATGATTATTTGTACTGTTCTTGCAACCCAAATATCCCTTGCAGCCCCAAAATGCTCTCATTTATACCAGTGATGTTGCATCATAGCTTTCAATGATCCAGGTTTTTTTACCCCACTGTCTTGGACTGTCTATTCGGACTTATGCAAAATAAATGTAAAGAGCCTAAAAGACTGGAATGTAACATTGTACATCCACCATGACCAGTTGTAAATGACTGACTGCAGAAGGTACAAAGCTATAAAGATCAGATCGATAGTCTTCATTTAATTGAAAAGATTGCTTGTACTGTTTGAATGTTGGTGGATCTTAGACATTCTAGATTGCTGCAACATTTTTGAATAGGTGGCATTAAAGGCAGACTGCAATGATGGGCATAGGGCTATCTACAAGTGCATCCCTCAAAAGAGATCTTTATCTTGATCAAAAGTAGAAAATATCTCAGCCATCAATGGAACAGTGCCAAAATGGAGAAAATGATACATTAGTGCCACTTCATTTTGTTTTGCAGAATTAAGCCAGTGGAGCAATAGTCTGAAGTTGCAGGAAGGAAAGTTTAGGTTTGATATTAGGAAAAACTTTCTCATGAGGTAGGTAGTAAAGCCCTGGAACAGGTACCTAGAGAGGTTGTGGAATCTCCATCCTTGGAGGTTTTTAAGACCTGGCTAGACATAGTCTTGGCTGGGATGATCTAGTCGGGGATGGTCCTGCTTTGAGCAGGGGGTTGGACTAGATGACCCCCTGAGGTCCCTTCCAACTCTAATTTTCTGTGATTCTATGATCTCGACTAGTGTTGATGGGCTTGTTGCCATCAATATAGTCATAAATATTATAGTATATTTTTAAGTATGCAAAAGAAAAAGAGTGTGTGCCAGCACAGGAAATTCCCCACTTTTTTTTTAATACTGTGAATATAAAACCAGCCAAATGGATTTTGTCCGTTAGTTTGGCAAACTTTTTCTCAAGAGAAAACCTATTATTCTGTCTGTCTAGGTAGATCAAAATAAGTTTACAGAAGAGATGTTATATGGGTGCATGTGTGATGAATATGTAAATAAAACAATAATAGCAATAAGGAGGTAGCTTCAAATGGTATTTTATAATTAAATCAATTATTGACCAATTAAAGGGTAAATCAGACTTGCTTTACATATTTTCTGAGTGTGAATGAAGAGCTATCAAAAATGTTACTGCCTTGAAAACGAAAAATCAAACTATTTCTTCTTGAATTTGAGATGCACATTTTGACTAAGTATTTGTAACATTTAAGTAACTTTTGGAACCACGCTTTCTGTGCTCACGTGATTTTGACCATAAATATTCCATCTTTCAGGAAGCAGTTCAGATGGCTGTTCTGCACTGTGGTTACACCTATGTTAGCAGCTATGAACATTTTATAGGGTAAAAAAGACTTTTCTTCTAACCTTGCCAACAGCAGAAACAAAATGAGCTACTTGATACCAAGTGTAGAATTGCATGAAGACTGTATTATATGTTGCGGCCTTAGTCTTGAGTGCAGTCACTGAGGTTTGTGTAATTTAGTGAGACTAATGGCTTGTGTTGTCAACTTTTCTAAAAGAGGAACTTGAAGAATTTCTATTCTCTTTCTAATTGTGTGTTTCTGCAAGTACAGTTTCAAAAGCTGCTCCTAAAAATTATTCTGATTGAATCTTTTTTTCCTTACATTTTATTAAACATTGAATGGGCCGTTCATTTCTCTACTTCTCTCTATCTTGTTGCAGTGCCACAAAGAAGGTTCCTGCAGTCATGCTTGGTTAAACATGACGTCAGAATAGAGGCGCGTGCTGCTTTGAACTGTAGTTCTGCAGAAGAAAAGGAATTCATTCATTCTTCTAAATTGAAAGGAGTGGGCAGGGAGGAATTGGTTCCATAGAAAATCAGAGTGGGTTGAAAATAGGTAATGGTTTCCCGCTTGTTCTCTAAATTATTGGTCATACTGTGCCAATGCACTTTTATTTTAGAACTTCCTCTCTCTTCTACAGTTACCGCTGGGGTCTATTAACACCCCCATAGTGGCTTATGAGAAAAATAGACATAAGCACTCTAGTTATAGGCAGACAGTCCATTGCAGAAGATTTGCTTCAGGGAGGAAACCTAGTCAACAGAACAGTAGGGATCCTGGGGGCGTACTTCTGCCGCCAGGAATCCTGTTCCCTAATGGATTCCCTCTTCTCATATACATGATTTGAAGGAAGCAGAGCAGCAACTCCCTGGGGTAGTCAGCCTGTTGCAACCAGCAGGAAGAGGCCACTTAGTCCTGTAGCTCATCCAATTCTAGACTTTAACATGAAGAGTTTTGTCCTCGGGCAGAAGAATTTAGGGGAGTGACTGCCTCTTCAAATGACAGAGGATGAAAGATGTAAACTAAAATTTCATAGGGTAGGGCCCAGCACTTAGGAGCAACAGGAAATTCTCTCTTCCCTTCCCATCTTATCCAACAGGTGACAATGCCTGTAGAACAGGAAAAAACTTTATGAGCTCCATTATGCTTCTCCCCCATCTCCAACAGTACAGTTTCCTGATATCTGTAACACTGGCTGTACTTGTCCATGTAGAGGGAGGGAGGTGTTGTCTGGCTCTTCACCCTGATCTGTTGTGAGCTTCTCGTGGTTCATTTGTCCTTTTCTCCATTCTCTACTCTCAACATCCATCCCCTTTTCTCAACAACCCTCCCTCTTTCTTCCTTTTATCTATGTATTCTCTTTC
>NW_017729032.1:145585139-145592725 GCF_001723915.1 Gavialis gangeticus
GGTTCATTTGTCCTTTTCTCCATTCTCTACTCTCAACATCCATCCCCTTTTCTCAACAACCCTCCCTCTTTCTTCCTTTTATCTATGTATTCTCTTTCCCCTGCTATTCCCTTTCTTTCCACTGTGCCTCCACATTAAAAATAAATAACTTAGTAATAGGGGTATGAATTAAGAGAAGAAACTGTGTTAACAAAACACACGACCATCAGCATGATTGCTTCACTTATATCTTTGGCCTTTATCTTCACCCTTTTTTTTAGCTTGCCTTTTAAATTTATGATCTTTGTGCTTTCCTGGCTCTGTATAGCATCTGGCTCAATGGCACCCTGATGCTAATCAGGCCCTCTGGGAACTACTGCAATAAAAATAATAAACAATAATAATAATCTTAGTTTCAATTCAGAGTGAGCATGAGGGAATCACAAATGTACAAGCTCAGACTACACGAAGTTGTGAGCTCCTTCAGGGCCTGAGGTTAATGGGAGGATTTGTGTGCAAGGACTGCCCGCATGAGTGGGGGTTGCAGGTGCTGGCCATTAGCATGCTCACTTGCATAGTAGATCTCTTGGCAGAAATAGGGTTCACCAGGTTTAAGTTCATTTTGCAGATTTCTTGAAATAACTGATATTTTCAGCAGCTGCATATTGCTGCTGACAGCTTCTAACTTTCTCCATTGCTTAGACAAATAATTTGCTGTGATCCAGCAACATTACTAGATATCATATATATTTTCCAGGAGATAATGGCGATAGAATGTCTAGGATGGATCCTTGGCCCTACTGTGTCTTTTTTGTGCTTCTGTGGCAGCCGAGAGGTGACAAAAAGGTTTCTAAAATAGACAGATGGGGAATTACCTTCTGAAGGGGGGCTACAGGTGGTGTAAAGCTGCCATAACAGCCTTTGTGTCACCTGCTACAGTCCTTCCAAATGTAGAAGGCACATTTGGTGGGGTGGGGGTAACAGTCAGTGTTCACTGCTGTAGCAATCCGGCCTTTGCAGAGCAACCTGTAGGAGCAGCTATCAGCTGTTGTCAGCCTTCAAGGCTGCTCTCAAGTTCTGCCAGGCTCTGATCGGCTGTCTGCTACCCTTGTGTTGGCAGCATGTAAATGTAAAAACTGCTTAACAAGTACCTTTTCCCCTATCCTCAGATGAGTTGATTACAGATCTGGCATACTTGAAAATCAAGCCCTCTTTTTCTGATTTGAGAATTCAGGAGGTGATTTACAGGGAGTATTTTCTGCATTGTGTGTATAATGCTATTTACTTCATTTCTGTCATGTTCCCTCTTATAGAAAAGAGTTCCCAAAATGATAATGGAAGTATGAATATGAAAAAACGAGATGGTTTGCCCTTTGTTAAGTTTATGGTGATGAACAGAAACTTTGGGTGAAATCCTTAGATAAAATCCTTTGCTTTAATTGCATTAGAGGGTTGTGAGTCTCTGATGTGACTGTTTTTGAGACCAGTCAGAAGGGGTGCTGGGAGCTGATAGATGCAGCCAAGAGGTGGACCAGTTCATCTGTTCACCACAGTTTGTTCTGTCACTAGATTACTTGAAGATTTTTCCATACAGTCTACATGTGGCAGCAAGGATGGGTATGGTTTTCCCAGCAGCTACTAGTCTATTGACTTACAAGCAGAGCAGTCTGTCTGTCTGCTTTGGAATCTGCATTTTGAGGCTCCTAGATTAGAAATTCCTGGCAGTTTGGCTTCAACATCAAGTAGTTGGAGTGAGATCGGAGGGGAGGGGATACTGAAGGCATAGAGCTTCCATTTGAATGACACTAGCCTCCCACTGCAACTCAGAGACCTATGCAACCAAACTGTACTGTCCTATGGAATAATATAGGGCAAGTTCCTTGGCAGAAGCCTCCTCAAGCTGGCCTCAAGCTACAGCATTGCCAGCTCTCAGTGACTTTTACTGAGTGTCTTGTGCTGACATTTGTAAAATCCCAGCTGCCAGAAGTGGGTTATCATTGCAACCATTCACCCTCCATTTTTTAATTGACTGTTTAAGTTTTTAGTAGAGAAATCTAGCAAGTAAGCCCTGTAACTGTTCTACTTTTATATAGTATTCTCTATACCCTCCCCATGATAGTAGATAAGAACCCCCAGACAGTTTGCTTTTAAAATGTCATGATTTAAGAGGCCTGTCTTATACTTACTGACAATGTGAGGCTAGGCAGCATTGCCTCCTGCAGGCTAGATACAAATATTGAAAAAGCCTCAGGTAGAATCGATTTAAATTATGCGGTTTTCTATGAGCAACGTAGTCCCTCACTGTCTCCTCATTAGCAAGCTAAGGAAATATAGGCTAGGGCTAGACACAGACATTCAAAAAAGTCTGAGGTGGAACAGATCCAAGTTAATGTGGTTTTCTGTAAGCAGCATAGTTTAGATCGGTAGCAAACAGAGCATGCATACACACTTTGGTGGTAGGGGAACAAATTTAGATCAGGTTCCATCATTTTTTAACTAGTTTGTGTGTGCCAAACTTCTTTTCTGCTCCAGGTATAGACTGGTTCTGTGTGCTGAACTTGTGTTCTGCTATGCGTACAGACCAGTTTCTGATCACTTGCACTAAAAGTATAAAGTCTGTGCTTGGCCACAGTGTCTGCCTGCAGGGGGCACTCTGGTCTAAAGTTTGCATCATAATTTTGTAGATCGGCTGGCACTGCATTATTAGATGTTCTTGTTTTTTAAGTGATTGCTTTACGTTGCTACAAAAAACTCCCTACTGAATACAGTTGACTTCTCTGACAGAGCATGATTAAAGGAGGCTAGATTTGATTGAGACTGTCCAAAAGAGGTTAGTTAATTAGGAGGCCTAATCACAGCCAGTAGACAAGTGCCTGTGCAATAAACAGACTAATGAGCATCTTCTGGCTCCCACAACTCTCCACAGGTTTGTCTTTCTGCTGCTGCGTATTCTGTATGGCTTGCATAGCAGAAGTGATGTGATATTGTAATTTGGTACCTCCCACACTAACGGAAAAACTAAGAGTGTTTCCCTCTTCCCCCTCCCCCTGAAATGCAGCCTTCAGTTGTTTCGTCTTATGCCAGAGGTTTCTTAATACCAGCGATTTAGCTGCCTAAGATAGAAGCTGTCTAAAAATGTTTGCTATATACTTGGGCCACATAAGCTTTCCATCAAATATGCCCTTGTCTGATTCTCAGCATCCTGGGAATGCTGCTCACAACTAGCACTCACTGCCATGAGTAACCCTGAGGTGACCTTCTCACAGTGGAGCTGAAACCAAGAATAACCTTATTTAGCATAACAGTGCACAGCTTAGAACATCAACTTGAACCATCCTAACCTTTGCTCCTGGGGTCTATGCAAATTAACTTAACAATAAACCATCTTGGGGGGGAAAAAGATTGCTCCAAAGGAAGAGAAAATCTCTCCCATCTCTTCTCATTCGATAAATAGCCAGGAGGCCTTAGTTTAGAAAAATTTAAAAGTGCCTCTTGTTCAAAAACCCTGGGCTATACATCTGAGACAGAGAACAACAGTTAGTTGAATTTTAACAGGTTATAGATCTGTTTCTTGTAGACTGATGTTTTTCGTGGGGAAAAAAAAAGGCTTCGTTTAATTTTGATTGAGTATTTCCTAGAAATGTCTAAAGACATTACAGAGCTGGTAATATAAACTGTTTGTTTGTAGTTTTAAAACTAAATAAATGCCGCTTCCCCCATCCCCCACCCCATCTTTTGACTAGTTTCAGCAGAATTTGTGGAAAGCAACAACAACAAAAACATCCAGATGGTAGTGTATACCAAGGTCAGCTAATCACCAGCAGGGGAGATGTGGCAAAATAAGGGGTTCAGCCACAGGAGTTAAAAAGGTCTGCTATTACCGTCACTGAACAACAGATTGGTTTATTTCTAAGTACAGGGTCAATTATGCTAATCTTACCGTAGGTAGCCTGAGGGGTTTTGTTGTTGGGTTTTCTTAACCATGCAAGTGGTTTCATTTTGTATGAAATAAGGAATTTGTGGGTGAGAGAAGAGGTGGCACAGTTAGATACAAAGAAAAGAAATAAGGTTATTTGGAATTGGTATTACCATTGGAAATAGCTTATACAGCCTGAGAGTTTTTTATGCAATGAATTAACTGCATATGCATATGTGAGAGAGAATTTGTTCTAGAGGAACCAAAGGATATCTAATATTTCAGTCAGTCTAACTTATTATAGTATATAAGTCTATTGTTTAGGGTTACCATATTTCCAGTTTCAAAAAAGAGGACACCTGTTGGGGTGGAAGGCCAATGATATGCTGGTGCCCTGCCCATGACATTGCCCCTCGCTCCAAGGCCACAACCCGCCCAGCTCTGCTGCTGCCCCTTACTCCCTAGCCACAGCCCTGCCAGTGCCCCTCACTCCTGACCGACAGTACCCCTCCCTCCTGGGCCATGCTAGTGCGCCTCCCTCCCAACCCACAGCCCCCTGGAGCTGCCAGTGCCCTGCACTCTGAAGCCACAGTCCCCTGCCCCCCCGTGGGTGCCCCTCATTCCCAAGCCGCAGCCCACCCCAGCCCTGCCAATGACCCTTGCTCCTGACCCACAGCCCCCTGCTCCTCCCAGCCCTGCAGCATCTCTTGGCCACCCTACCCCTGCGAGCCATTGCACCAGCCCTCCTGCTGCTAGCCTAGCCATGCGGCTCCCCGCTGCTCCCGAAGGGCCCCTGCCTGCTTTCTCCGCTGGAAGGGCAGGTGCCTTCCCCCCACCCTCCAGCTCTAGTACCTGCTGCAGCTCCAGCACCTGGACAGCTTTCCCCAGTGCCCACAAGCACCCCACCTTCCCCCTTGCACCTATCCCCTCCACACATAGACACCCCACACAGCCCCCCAGACAGTCCCGAAGCCCTGGCTCTCCAACCCTGGCTTCTGATAGACTTACCTGTATTCAACTGCTGGGGTTGCTCCTACCAATCCGCTTGGCTGTGTGCCAGCCACGTGTGTGTGCACGCGCATGCATGTGGCAGCCCCTGCCTCCAATTACTCTTACTCTGCTCCCCACAGCCCCAAGCAGCTCCTTGCTAGGACAAGTTGGGAAGTGCCAGAAAAAACTTTGATACTGAGCAGACCAAAATCCTGGACATTTGTTCATATTAAAAAAAAAAAAAAAAAAAACCCTCCCAGATGGAGATCAGAAGACCCAAAAAGAGGTCATGTGTGGGAAAATCTGGATGTATGGTAACCCTGCTATTGTTTGAGTTTGTTTTTTTGTGTCCATTAAACATTTCTTGTGGTTAACTTGGTCTACATTATAAAATTTTGTTATGCCAGCACAACTTCTTGTCCATGCCCAAACTACTTCCAGTAGTTTGGGCATGGACTACTTCTTGTCCATGCCCAAACTACTATAGTGGCAGAACCTTCCTTTCTCCTAATACCATCTTTACTAAGTGGAGTGAAGCTTCTCCTGTCAACCAGCCACTGACAGAGAAAGTGTATAGACCAGTGATTCTTAACCAGGGTGCTGGGGTGTTGCGAGAATTTTTTTAAAGGGTGTCAGAAAAAGGTTGAGAGCCTCCAATCTCAGGTAATAACATCAGTTACGTTTTAAAATGGGGTGCTACTGAATTCACAAAATTATGGACCAGTGCCTTGAGTCTAAAAAAGGTTGAGAACTACTGGTATAGATGCTCCCACACCTTCTGCCAACATAGCTGTCTCTTCAGCAGTTAATGTATTCCCAAGATGCGCTTTGTACTCTGGTGGCACTGTTGCTACAGCGGGGATGCAGAGTTGCCAAAAGCTGATGATGGTCTGCGATGGTCTGATGGTAGTGGCAGAGCTTCTGCTTGGTGGAGGTTAGTATAGATGCAGCCTTAGCAGCCATGAAAGAGTGCATCCTTTTTAGTGAAGAGAATTTTTCATTCCATGACCAAAAAAGAAAAAGGAAAATATATGCCATGACTTTTCTGTGCCTCACAGTTTTGTGATGATAGAATATAGCAAAACTTGTAAAAATTGAGGGGAAAATGTAGGACTTCTTGATGGAATCATTTAAAATAGGTACTTGGACCTATTTCATAAGTTAGTGGCAAATGATAGTGGCCTCTTCTGTAGCAGAGTATGGGATCTTGCAAACTTCACTGTTTAAGTTAGATTGACTGTGGAAGATGCTTCTTACGTGAAACTTAGTTGAAATGGATATTCAGCAGGAGGCATATCTGAGTGAGAGATGAGTAGCTTATCTTGCATGTTGGTTTCGAAGGTGAATATTGCAAAGCCATGGAAAAAGCATCTGGGAAAATGATAAAAAGGGGTGAAAGTCATTCAGACAGGTGAAGAATGCTGTTTTAAAAATGCGAAATATCTGAGCACAGATGAGTGGGCAGGTTGGAATAACTTCAGGGCAGATTCAGGTTGCAACATAGTTGCATACAGTTATGCCTCCCAAGGGAAACAGCCTTGACTGATTAAAAAAGAACACTGGTGAACATACTACGACATTGCAGCATGGAGGACCAGGCAAGAGATCAGTTAGCCTAATATATTTTTCCTCATGTTGTTTATGTAAACCAGGCTGAATGTGCGCAATGCATAAGGGTTCATACTTTTAATTTTTTGGTACCTTAGAAGTAAATGCGTCTTCAGTGAAATCTGGCTAGGCATGTGTGACACTGCAGTGTATCTCTGCTTTATCAGTTGTATGATATACAAAGGCAACGGCTTTTCTGCATCCTGGGCTCTATCTAGACTAGGCTAATGGAAACAGTTTGTAAATGTTAATTAAAGCATGTTAGCTAACATGGTTTTAGCTTTGGACCTAGAGGAGGTGCACAGTTTAACATGCTTTAAAGTTATAAGCAGGCCGTGATTGATTTGAAACCCTTGCCAAGGGTCAGGCATAACCAGCTAATAGGTTTTAAAAGGTGTTTAAGCTGGATCTGTGCGAGTTGTAAAATTAGATTATACACAAAGGCTATACCTACAGTGTGGGAGAGGGTGGGCAAGCTGCTGCTGTTTCATCTGAAGCAGCAGCAGCAATGTTACAGGTCTCAGGTACAGATGGTTTTGCCAGCAGAACAAGCTTTTCTACTGCCAGAGCTACACCTGCTTTCCCAAACAGAGAAACTGCAGTGGTAGAAGCCTGTTTTCAGTGGCAGAGCTGCATCCACTGCAGGGTGCGGGGGAGTTACAGGACCGTCCCCCCACCGTGGATCTGCAGAGCAACATTGGCTGCAGAGTGTGATCTCCTCACCTCCTTCTTTGGCATAGCTGTGCTGGCAAAACTTTGTAATGCAGACAAAGGCCAAGTTAGCTGCTACTTAACAAGACATGACCCATTTTCCAATAAAGTCAAGACCCCAGTAGACCAGTCTGCAGACAGATGCTTACACACCTTTGAGCTTTGCAGAGGTGACCTGTGTAGCAGCTATTATTACCACAATGTGTGCAGCATACAAAGAGACGTTGCAGGCCTGTCGAGTATCTGTGGATTTATAGCCACGTGAAGGCCATGTGAGGTGGTGTCCCCCACTGTCACTTGTGCAGATTCACTCAGTGCCGGTTCAGGTTGTTAGAAGGTGGTGCCCCCTGCCCCCCATGTCCCCCCTCCTTCCCCCCTGCCA
>NW_017729032.1:145593069-145631437 GCF_001723915.1 Gavialis gangeticus
CCCCCTCCTTCCCCCCTGCCACTTGCACTAGCTTGCTCTGCTTCCACCAGGAGAGCAGAACCAAGGAGCAGGAGCAAGGTGGCCTCCTTGCTGGCACAGGGAAGCCCCCAGAAACTGCATAGGTGCACCCACACTTTTTGCCACAGCCTCTCAAAGTGTACTGTGCACTCTGCCTGCACAAATGCTGTAGTGGGAATGCTAGCAGTCGCCCAGCTGGGGGACCTGCTCTGTGGGTCTCTGTGGGCAGAACTTCTGGTAGCACGCTTCTAGTAGAGACAAGCCCCCAGTCCCCAAAGCTTCTAAACCTGGCTCCACGCGGGAGCAGCAGGAACAGTGATTCCTTTCTTCCTCTAGCTAGCTCCTAGTCTTGCTGCTGCTCACAAAGCCTGTAGTGGCAAGTCACAGCTGTGCAGGTCGGGGACAGTCAGAGACAGGTTTTTTTGCCTTGCGTGTGACTGCTCCACTAACCCGAACAACACTAAGCTGATTAACATTTGTTCAGCTTACTGCATAAGGTCTGACAAGGCTCCTAAATGGTTTCTCAATGACTAAATTGCATGTTGAAAGGAAAGACTAAGCAAGGCCTGCTGCTTCCTTCCCCTGTCCCTCCTTTGTATGATATGTACTGTTCTGGAGATGGCCAGCTGAATGGTGTAGAGTAACTCCATGTACCTAATGGGCCCTCAGTCCTGTTGTGCTCCATTGTGTTTTCACTGAAACACCGCCCTGTTACTTGGGTGATATATACTTTATATACAGAATTTTAATAATAATAATTAATAATCCTGAATCCCAGGGTATTAGTATAGCAAAAAATTACAAATTTAGGCCAAATCTAAACAAACTTACCCTACTGCATCAGAGCAGGATGCTTACAGTGGTGACCTGTTCCAGCAGTTCTTTAATTTCTCCCGATTTGGAAAACAAACATCCAAAATATTTCTTCATCTATAGTGCCAGAGGATGTACTGGAGAGGATAGGAGGATTATTGGGTTTTAAGCATTAAGGCTCTATTCTCAGCCAAATGACATCAGTTTTTTAAATCCATTTTCAGCTGATGATGTACCCAATGGTGATGCATCAGTTTACACACCAGCTGAGAGAGATTTTCAGTGGCGTTACATCAGCATAGAACTATCACAGTTTATAATCAGACTGTTTGGTTGTGGCATAAGCAAGAGCTGACTGAGCAGAGGTAGTCATTTGACAAAATATATTCCATGTTATTTGTTGATCAGACATGCAGAAATCATATTGCTGTATACAGCACAATTCTGTTCCTGTAGGAATAGGTCAGATTCTCCTGTCACTTAACATTTGTCTTACCCCAGTGCTGTGCTGTTGACTTGAGCTAAGTTACTTCTGATTTATACAAGGGTGAGAAAAGAATTGGGTTCAGAGGCTACTTTTATATGTATTCAAAACTGCATGCTGAAGTCACGCAGCTATTCACATGCCGACCTGAGTAAAATATGCTGCTGAATATTTTGTGGGGCAGCTTGAAGCTGATACATGAATCCACCTGCATAACAGAATCAGTTTCTCCAAAAATGGAGGTGTCCCATGTTAGTGAAAGTTTGAACAACGGCACCTCCCATGTGTTTCCATGCCTCTTTGCTCTTTCTGCCTCCTGCACCTTCCCAGCACCACACTCCCAGCCTACACCAGTAGCTTAGGCAGATCATGCATAATGTGTGTGCTCTTTGCATCCCCACTTTGTAAAGTGGATTCAGGTTAGTTCAACTGCACTGTGACCATTCATGGCTGCAGAGGGAACAGCTGAATTTATTGCATAATGAATAATAACCTCTTTAAATTAAGGTGGGCTACAATTTATAGGAGAAGCAAACAGGAAAATGACTGTTCCTCAAGGTTGGAATCCAGTGTTGCTGTATGAACTGGCCATGAACTTCCATGCTAAGCAGCTGTCGCTATGTGTTTAGAGTTAGTGCATCACCACATTGGTATCCTCAAGCTCCCGTGTTTGCTTCTGCCCCTCAGTCTCCCATGCTACTGTATAGGCACTTAGCCAGCTCCTCCCAGATCATGTTAATGTACTTCTACTTTTTATTGAGTTCTACAACCATTCTTGATTAATATTTGATATTCTTTCCAGGTTTTATTTCTCTTCACCAATATTTCAAAGCACAGAGGAGTTGGTAAAGGCATTGCCATGAAACCTAACTTAAAGCAATGGAAACAACTAATGCTGTTTGGGATATTTGCATGGGGCCTCCTTTTCTTGGTGATCTTCATCTATTTTACTGATGGTAACACTGCAGAACCAGTTCCAAGTTCCTTCTCTTATATTGAGACAAAGAGACTCTTGCCCATTCAGGGCAAACAGAGAGTTATTATGGGAGCAATACACGATCCATCATTCTCTGAAACTGTAGATGGAAATGAGGTACTTCTTAATGAAGATCTTTTAGAACCATTTAGATTAAAATCGGGGACTGGGAACATTAAAAAGTGGGCTGAACTAGAGGATGATTTTAAAAATGAAAATGAGTTTTTTCCTTCTCAGATGAGAAGAAAATCAAAAAGTACTTTCTATCATGGGGGTGGTGATTATTTATTTGCTGCTGGTCAGCCTCGTTCACACAACAACATCCAGCAGATCATGAAATTCATCTCCACAAATGAGGACACTCAAAAGGAAAATGTTTTCCAGAATAACTGGAGCCATCAGAAAAGAAGGAAACGGAACCCAAGATACAGGAAAAGCCAGGTGTTTGATGAGTCTGATGACTGGGATGGGTTGTATTCAACAATGTCAAAATCTTTCCTTTACAAACTTTGGAAAGGGGATGTCTCCTCCAAGATGTTAAACCCTCGGCTGCAGAAAGCCATGAAAGATTACCTGAATACCAACAAGCATGGGGTACGATTCAAAGGGAAGCGAAACTCCAGACTGACGGGAGACCAGCTCTTCTGTGAGGTCAAAGAGAGGGTGAACGTGAAAACAATAGATGGCAAGGAAGCCCCTTTTTCAACTCTTGGATGGGAAAAGCATGTTCCTCAAATTCCTCTGGACAAACTGTATGCACGTGGTTTTGGAAGCTGTGCTGTAGTTATGTCTGCTGGTGCAATACTGAACTCTTCTCTAGGAGATGAAATAGGTGAGTAAAAATGCTTCTTGGTTGTGTGTGTTTGTCTGTCCAAAGGATCTTTCTTTTTTTTTTCTCAGAATAGCTCTAATGAGCGTGATTCTTCTATCGCCCACATTTTATCAGCATAAGTCTACAGATGTACATGGAGTTACACAAGTATAAAACAGGAGTAACTGACAGGAAAATCAGGCCAGCAGTCCCCACTTAATTTAACTGGGCACCATTACTAAATTCCAGTCTGAATTTTTTTTTGTGGTGGTGTTGGCTTGTTTTTTCAACAGACATTACATTGTTGTGTAAAGCATGTTTATTTCCTTCACAGATTATTTATATTATTTTTTCCTTTAGAAAACTTAATTGAATGTTTCTGTTTGAGCATGGTGCAAGATATTCTAGAACAAAATTCAGGTGGTCTGTATGAGATCCTATGTCTCTCTTAGGCCATAAAATAACTTTGATGTAGTTCATAGATTCTTATGCAGCTTTTTGACTTGGAATCATTTAACCTTACCTCTGTAGGTGATATTAATTTTAAACAAGCCCAAATACTTCCATGCACTGTTTTACAGGTGTGTCACTAGGGTTTAAGCAGGGCTCTCCATGGATAGACTACAACCTATTTTGCAGACGGGACCCAGGGGACTACAGGACAGTGATTCTGACAGATTGGTAGAGACAGTGCTTTTAAAAAGGACTGTCCAGTACATGGATGAACAGGACTTACTGGGGAGAAATCAGCATGCCTTTTGTAAAGAGACGTCATGCCTCACCTATTAGAGTTCTTTGAAGCTGTTAACGAGAACATGGATCAGGGTGATCCAGTTGATGTGGTACATCTGGACTTCCAAACAGCCTTTGTCAAAAGTCCTGCATCAGTGTCTCTAATGAAATTGGGCTGTCATGGAATTAAAGGGAAATCGGAAATCAGTGGATCAGAAATTGGTCTCAAGATAGAAATCGGTGGTTATAAACAGTTTTCAGAATAGAAAGAAGTAAACAGGAAGGTCCCCCAAGAATTTGTGTTGGGACTGGTGCTGTTTAATATATTCATAAGTGATGTGGAAAGGGAGGTGGATAGTGAGGTGTCCAGATTTGCAAATAACACACAGCTATTCAGAATGGTGAAGACCAAGACAAACTGCAGAAGGATCTCAGAACATAATGCAAATGGGCAACAAGATAGCAAATGAAATTCAGTGTTAAGTACAAAGTGATGCACCTGGGGGAAGAAAAAAAAATAAACTACATACATGATGATGGGCTCTGCATTAATGTTCCCACATAGGAAAGAAATCTTGGAGTTATGTGGACAGTTTACTGAAAACATCAGCTCTGAGTTCAGTAGCAGTCAGAAAGACTAATAAGAGGTTAGGGATCATTGAAAAGGGAATTGTAAACAAAGCAAGTATCATTATATGCTTTTATAAATCTATAGCACTTCCATATCTTGATGACTGTGCAGTTTTGATCCCCCACTTTGAAAAGGATGTAGAACTAGAAAAAGTGCAAAGGGCAAGAAGGGTGATCAGAAATATAGAAAAGCTACCATACGAGAAGAGACTAAAGTAGGCTTAGACTTTTAGATTAGAAAAGGGACATTTGAGGGGCTACATAAGACAAGTTTACAGAATATTCAATGATGCAGAGGAAGTAAATAAAGATTTATTAAATTCAATTTCTTCCAATTACTAGAATTAGGGATATAACCTGAAACTATTAGTAAGTTTAAAACTAACTAAAGAAAGTCATGTCCCCTCCTTCTCAACACACATACAAACACACCCTGTGTAATTAACTTGTGGAACTCATTGCCACAAGGTATTCTGGATGCTGATAGGTCAATATCCAATTGATCCAGTTTTTGGAGGAAAGGTCTGTCAGTAGGTATTCAATATGGGAGATAGGGATGCAGCCTCCAGATTGGATATTATTAAACCTCTGGCTGCTGGAAGATGCAGTAGAAGAGGATCAGGGCACATGCCACATTCATCCTCTCCTTCAGCATGCATTGAAACCTTCTTCTGCTGTGTGAGATGGGATACTGGGCTTGATGGATCTAGTAAATGGCATTTTTATGTTCTTGTAAAAGTGTCAGGAAAGGATTGTGAAGTAGAAAACTAATTCAGCTCAATTTTCTTTTCACAAATGAATGAAGCTAGCTTTGTTCGGTGTTGCTTCACTGATGTGAGACAATCACAGTGTTTTAGGAGGGTCCAGAGAAGGAAGAATTTTATTCCTCAAATTTTCCCCATTGGCTTTTTGAGCACTAGAACCTCCTATAAAAATCTTTTGATGTGCACTAGTTAATTCTTTCATCATCCGGGATTTCACCTGCTTCATCTTCCTTTCATCTTTCTGACACAGATGGGTTTCCCTTTAAATCTCTGGGATATATTAGAACTGCTATCATTATCAAACTACTGTAATAGGCTTCCAGCACAGCACAAGTGCCCTGCTGGCTGGCAGCTAAAACCAAAGCAAGGTAACTCCCCAATTTCATAAGAAGTCCCACTGACTGAGGTGAAATTGCTCCCTTCTTCTGTATGCTGTCACTAGAAATGAGTCGCAATCTTCTTGTGCCGGTTAATTTAAGTGTAGGTTTTGTGTTTTGGGGTGGCACTCCAAAGGTCTCCAACCTTTTTAAGCAGGAGATCACCTTTGGCATTTAAAAGCAAACCTAGATCTGCCATGGCCCCTCCTCCCCGCCCCCCCCCACGTGGCCAGGGCCCCACTCAACTCACCCCTGCTCCTGCCTCTGTGGCACTATACCTCACCATGGGTGCCTTGATCTAGCCCCCATCCCTTCCCTGCCCCATGGACTGACCTGCTGGGTGGGGGGTATGTGTGCATGCATGTGGGCACTCAGCCCCCCACCCCAGCCTTAGATCAACTCCAAGAGGCTCCGAAATCTACCACAAGAGGCTCCAAGGTCTACCAGTGCATGCAGGCCTAGGTGTACACTCAAGGCATATTGCTGCTGCCTATGTGCCGGTTCCACTCTCAGGAGTGCTGTTGAGAATTAGACTTCACTCCCAACCTTCATTTACCACATCCCAGAAGAGGCAATATAGCCACTGTAGAGTGATGCTGAGCATACGTTACAGGCTTCTTGTCTTGGGTGTGTGCACTGGTGCAAACTTAGTGTTGCTGTAATATTGACTTTTTTCCAAGATCAGTGGATATAAAGCAGGTAGCAAGTATAGCGGGCACACTTCTCGGTGATACTGAGGTGGCATAGATGTCCTCCATCTCATAGTTTTGTTATGTGATATTGCATGTACTGTGGATTGTCACTAATTATCTTCTGACATGAAAAAATGGTTTGTTTTTTTTTTAAAGTAGGATTCCAGGACCTTTTTTTTATTATTAGCCCTTTAGCTCCCTCTCCTGCATTCCTATTAGAAATGCTGTCACAAATACTAATTTTCTCTTTGCTTTTTGGGCTCCTATCATCATTATTTTTAAAATAAAATATACCTGGCAATTCCAAATGCTTTAATCACACCTTTGTAATTTAAATAAGGTGTGCGTATGAGGGGGAGGGGGAAGAACTGTTCTGGCCACACTGAGATTTTTCCTTGAAGTCACATGGAGAATTTTCTTCCCATTTATGTTGGCACCTAGAAGTTATGGTCCTAAATCCAGATTTAGGCATCTCAATAGAAGAGGCCTGATTTTAAGCACTGGTCAGCAACTGCAGCCACTGTGGACTTCGGGCACATCTACGTGGTAGTGGTGGCCTGCTTTAGTGAGAACAGCCATGAATGCACTCCATCCACTCACTCCTATAAGCACGTTCTAATCTGCTGGTGGAAGGACTCTTCTCTGCACCCAGGCCTGGATGTACTGCTCTGGGCACATCACCACCACCTACAGGCCACTCCAGGGAGTGCTACTCGGAACCACCCTGGTAAGGCTACATTGGGGTGTTCTTCAACAGCAGTTTTCAATACCTCATTCTCTGGCATGCTTGAGAGTATTCGCTAGGGATGATCTTGGAGCTGGCTCATGAGTGTGCCTCTGTTTCTGGCATAATTGGGTGGGGGCATCATGCTTGGAAATGTTCTGGGCAGGATGCTTCTGACTGAGGGCAGATAAGCCCTTTGTGCCATACGAAACTTCATTAAAAATAAATAAATCAAGCAACTAAAGCCTAGGCAGAAAAGGGGTAGGAGCCCTAGGGCGAAATCACGTGAGACGCTTGCACAGTGCCCAGGGCTGAATAAGAAAGTCTCTTTTTTCTTTAAAGGAGAACAGAAAAGAGAGCTTCTTGTCATCCAAAAGAGTTGCCTTTTCAATACCAAGATCAATAAAATTTACAACCCTCTGCTGTTCTTGAGATTTGTTTTTTTTTCTTTTAGTAAAAATAAAAATAAATAAATGTAGCCTCCTTATGCCCTTAGATTCGCATGATGCAGTTCTGAGATTTAATTCGGCTCCTACACATGGTTATGAAAAAGATGTTGGGAATAAAACAACCATGCGCATCATTAACTCTCAGGTAAGGTTCTTTTGCAGATCTATATGTGTGAATTTTTTTTTCTCTGTACAGTATAAGGTTCATCTCCCAAGAAAATCAAACCTTTTTAGTCTAAGATGGTTGGGTAATCTGGAGAGCCCGTGGTGACTTGGTAACTAGCAGTGCATGGTAGAACCATTGTAGTGCATAATCATAATTTAGAGTAAATGAAACGTGTAGGTGTAACGGCTCTTGCACAAGGAAAGTGCCGTAGCTTTCTGCATGAATCCTGGATCTGGTATTGGAAGTTCCTTTATGGTTGTGCCAGGGAATTATCTTGCAAAGTTTTGATTAGGGGTGCACCAATAGAGGTTTTTGGGGCCAATACTGATAGCTGATTTTTAAGGAGGCATATTGGCCAATACCAATCAGAATCTGATTTCTGATATGCAGCTCTTCAGCTTGAAGAGCTGCATCCAGCTGGTAAGTCTGGTGTGGTGAAAAGGGATGTAAGGGGCAGGGGGGTGGGAATGTGCCTCTTGCAGGGATCTGTGTGATGTGGGGTGGGCTGCAGCTGCGGGCTGGGGCCGGGGCAGGTGCAGGATGGAGGCATGGCTACTTGTGGGGGCATGGGAAGGGAGGAGTGGGGCAACTCCCACCACTGCGTGCAGCTCATTCAGTGCTTGTCTGGTGGCTTGTGCCACTGCTCCTGCCACTCATCTGGGAGGGCATGGGGGTTGGGGGGAGTGTATGCCCATGGATCTGCCCAGCTAGGAATAGCCTGGCCCAGCCCGCCCTGCCCTGCACAGATCCAGAGGCACATGCCCCCCACCCCATGTCCTCCTGGATGAGGGGGTGGGAGCGGCAGCAGGAGCCTCCAGACAAGCACCGGATGAACCGTGTGCAGTGGCAGGAGCCACTCCCCACCCCCTTCCCACAACCTGCCAACGAGCTTTTCCTGTGTCATGTGCCTGCCCTGGCCCAGGCTGTGCAGCCCCAGTCCCACTCCCTCCCTCACCATGCGGGCCTTGATCTGCCTCTCTCATTCCTTCCCCTTTTACCACACCAGACTTACCAGCTTCTCCATGCTGCTGGCTCTGCTTCTCACTGCCTACTTGCTGCACTGAGGTTGCACGCAGGCATTTATCGGACAGTTATCAGCTGCATCAGGCCGATTTCCAATACAGAAAATTTTCTTTGTATCGATGCTGATCCAATATCGAACCAATGTATCAGTGCACTTCTAGTTTTGATGAAGGCTGTAGTTCTCAGGGAATCTACTGAAGATTAAGGTCATGAGTGCAGGGGGCATTGCAATCCTTAGTCCCCATTATCCATCTCAAAGGGTCAGTGAGGGTCAACCTTTGTGGTAGGTGCACCACAAATTAGCCATGCTCATTCCTGTGTGCCACTAATCCTCTTCTCATGAGTATGCTGCTTTGCTTTCTGCTCCCTGCCCTGGGCTCTCTCCTTAATCTGCTGCTCTGCTTTTTGTTCCCTGCCCTATATCTGCCACTGTCCTGCCCATCCTTTACCTGATCTGCTATGTACACACAGAGGCTGCCTGTGCCAGTTGTGGCACACGTTCTCCATCTTTACCATAGTTTCATAGGCCCCAAATCTCCCTTCTCTGCTCTTACTTTCCTGATGACCACCTCTTTTTTGGAGGAAGAGTGAGGAGAGGGGCTGGGCTGGCTTGGGGCTAAACTTTATAAGTCTGACTGAAAAGTACGAAGAACCCAAGAGTCATGGGAAAAGAAGATGCTGCACCTGAGCTGAACTCCCTCGATTATAAGGGGTATCTTCTGCAGGTGAATGCTTCTGAGTGATGTTTGTTGAGTTGTAGTGACCTCTTGTGGTTGAAGTTTTGTTGTTTTTTTCAATTTTTGAAAAGTGCCTCCTAAAACTGGTCCACTAAGCCATTGGTTCTCAACCTTGTTAGACTCGAGGCACACTTTGGAAAATGCCAACTCTTAGCTTCCACTCATTTCTTGATTAGAAAAAAAAACAAAGCAGTTCTCCAATGCAAAGAACTTGGAAAGGCCACAATAGATCAGAATGTTTTCCACTACATGGATTCCTATTTGAAATGTCTGGATTTGTCTTGTGAATCATGTTTGCACTCTTAACAATGCTAACATTGTGTGGCATCCTGCATTCCGCTTAAAGGATCTCACAACCTCCTCTCCCCTCTCTTCCCCACCCCTGCCCATGAATGCTGCAGCACCCAAGCTGAGAATCACTGCTCAAAACTCTTGCCCTGTATGAACCATGTATCTTTCTCCTTTCAGTTTTCTCCATCTGCTTTCTACAGCTAGTAATAGCCACCTAGCTCTATAGGGGTGTTAAAAGTTAATTATCTAATGCATAGAGCATTTTCAACATGAAATATACTATGCAAATTCTTACTATAGCACTTTCAAAACAGTTAAAGGAGAATTTGCACAGCCATTTCATATTACTTCTTTATTAAATTATTTGTTCTTTCAGAGATGACTCTTGGGGTACATGCAACCCATATGTGTGAGAACAGTATTTTTAATAGCATTGCCTGCTCTAGTACCCTTAAGGCCTGCCATTTCTTCTTCATGCCTTGGATGCAAGACAATATAGCTTTACCCATCCATTTGACTTGTATCTTTCCTTGTTTTGTTTTTTATTTAACCTAGTTTATTTTACTTTTTTATGCCTTATTTCACATAATATTGTACTTGGAGGGTAAGAATAGATGTGCCAGAGGCCACAGAACCCACAGGAAAAGGAATATAGCTTTTAGTGAGGCTGGGCTCATGTTTGCTCTGGAAAAGAAAGCTTGGTACATCACAAAAAGGTTGATGTACAGGAATTCCCATTTGCAAAATATATTATTGGTTTAAGTGGGGCTTGAGCCATGTCATTCTATTAGCCATTTAGCATGGGCCAGACAGTTTGGTACTCCGAGCTGAAGAGTTTCTCACTCAAACCATTGGTCCCTTTGGCACTTCTTTGAGTACTAGAGCCAGAGGCTGCCCTGTTCATCTGAGAGCCAAGCACTGGGCCACAAATGAATGCCGTCTACGAGGCTCCCCAGTGCAGTGAAATGGAAGCATCTCTCTAATCAGGTGAGTGAAAGGCACCTCCTGCTATTATGGACTTTAATTCCAGCAATCTTGCACTATCTGCTGTCCCTGAAAGAAGACAATATTTTGTATATCTTTATTAGGGCATATATGGTGGCTATTTCTGCAGATTGCCCATATTTTCAGAAACTTAGTGTATTCTTAATCACAGTTTTGTCATAGTGCCTTAAGGATGTTCCTTGCATCTTTTCTATCTATCATAGAGTCCTTTCCTTCCTGGAATCTCAATTTGGTCTTTACTGATTTAACAGGTCACAGCTTTGATTCCTTGGCAGCCTGGTCCCTTCACCATCTATTCATGCACATGGAAGTTTTAGTGGTCTTTACCTCAGGCAGAAGAAGTTAAACAGATCCTTCTTTGAGAAGGTCAAGAACAAATAAAGGACCCACTGTAGGGTTTGTTTATTTTTTGCTAAAATTGTCTTGGACTTTTGCTTCAACTAATCCATACACATTATTCTCTTCCTGAAGCCTCACTCTCTCCTAGATAAATAGGAACTTCACACGTTGGATGTGGTGAGAGATCAAGCGTTTCTTTTTGGACAAAACAAGGACATTCAAAAAGTTTCCCAAATGCTTCATGGCATTTGCAGGCAATTGAGGGTCAATCTGTTTCTACTCAGTAGGCATGTCTACACAAGATGCTTAATGCATAGTTGTCATAGGGAAAACCTTGCTCATGTGCTAATGTGTAGTAGAATTAGTCTAGTGTAGTAGTCTACTGTGCATTAAGTGTTACAAAAAGACCATGTCCTGTTGCTACTGCTCACTAGCACTGGCTACTGCACATTTATGTAGTACCTCATATTAGAGGTACTCAACTTAATGTGCCATAGCAATGGATTGAACAAAGATCCTCGCATCATGGCTCAGGTAGTTTCCACACCTCAAGGGTGTATATACTGTCAGTCACACAACGCAATATATCGCTTAGCTACAGGTCTCCTGGCCTTTCAAATCTTTCGAGGGCTCTGCTGACACATTTGCTTATCAGTAGTCCTTGTGGGCTTCCAGGTTAGATGCTACCATTGATAGAACTGTCCAGTAGTCATTCATTAAGTGAGACTACTTTCCTGCCTCTTGTTGAGTGTTTTCCATTTCAAACACTGAAGTGGAATCACAGAAGACAGAAGAGTTAGTTAATGTATGGTAACTAGTTCTTCAGGATGTGTTCCCTATACAGATTATGTGATTCATTCTTCATTCCTCATTCCTGCTAAAAGGATTTCTCTGTGTCTTAGTCCCTTCAACAAGGCTCTGAGTGGCATTTATGACCTCCCTCTTCTTATGTTTACAGCTTAAGTAGCTGGGAACAGGTAAGGGGCAAAATCCTCTCTGCACTAGACACTGTAATTCAAAAAACATGTTACATACATGCAGTATGTGCTCACTAATTATAGAATCTGTTTGGACAACTCATTTCAAAAAACCCCATTTAAGGTAAGGCAAATTCCCCTTTTCTAGTGGCAGCTGCAATGTGAGGTGTTGTGCATAAACTTTTTAAACGTTTGTTCTGTTGATCTTGCACTTTGATGAAGAAGTTTACATTTTTAAAAGAAAACTACCCATAAAAGGAGGTTAAAGATCGTGATGGCTGGGGACAGTTAGAGTATGGTTGAAAGCTGATGAAAAGTTATTAATATTAAAGTTTACAGTAGGAAAAATGTTACTATGGCAACAAAATTATTTCTCAAAAAATATGCATCATCAAATATGGCTCATTAGAACCTAAAGGGGAATGAAGATTAGTATGAATTAATTTGTCTGGAATGCAGATTAACATAACAGCTGGAGCCAAATTCATGCTGCTTAAACCAATGTTGAAATCATTCTTACCAACTCTTTCTGAGGCTGGTTGAACCAGGGATCATAGAGATCTGGATAGAGGCCAGGCAACAGCAATTTAGGGAGAGAATGTGTCAAAAAAAGTGGAAAGGAAAATGTACAGAGGAAGAGTTAGGAAATGTGCCAAGAGATTGGAGAACTGGGCTGCACATCCACCTTCCCCCACCAACACCCAGGAGGTGGACCGCTCTATTTTAATCTAATTTAGCTTTTTGGAGCCATTTTAAGTGAGGGCTGTTTTTAATAAAACCAAACCATCCTCAAAAAAAAAAATTGGATGGTCACAATCCTCCAATAAAATTGTTATTTTTTCAAAGAATGGAAAGGATCTGGGATGATGTTACTTTTTATTTTAAATTTCCAAAGTAGACATCTATATCCACACACATCTTCTGGGAGGCTCATAACATACTCTGTATTGGTGATAGAGAGTTGCAGTCTGGTGAAACAGTGCTTCAAATGTTCCTATTTGTCACTTGTATTTTCTTAGCATATGAATTTGGTTAAAGTAACTGGAGATTCAGTTAATATGCATGACTAGAAGAACCTTTTTAGAGCCAGGCTATTTGGGTTAAGTTCTGTTTTCTGGTGCAGTTTACAACCAGACAATGTTGTGGTTACCCACAAACCCACGAGATAATTAGGTGCCTCCAAAGAGGTATATGGAGATGAGAAGCCCTTGGCAAACTAGGTTGTTTTTCTTGTTCTTTCTTAAGGATTAAATTGTATTGCCTGTTTAAAGCTATCCCAAATCACTTGTATTTATCTCATCAATATAGTGGTTAACATCTATCTAACATCTGTTTTTCCTTTTGTGACTATCTAAAAAAAAGCATGGGTGTATTATCTCGTTTGCTAGTGACCTGTAATTTTCTGCAAAGCTTGATACACACACATTGTTGCTGTGCTTTACTTTAATACAGATTCCCATTTGCTAGTACTGTTTCTTTTGATGATGTTTCTCATTGTTTGTGGGAGATTTCATGGTGTGCAATTTTGTGTGTGTGTTCACAGATTCTTACCAATCCAAATCATCACTTCATCGACAGCTCCTTGTATAAAGATGTCATTTTAGTGGCCTGGGATCCAGCTCCCTACTCTGCAAATCTGAATGTGGTAAGCCCTCTGTTTTAGTCATTTTCCTTCAAACCAGTGTGAAAGCAGCACACAGTCACCTGCAGTTAATTGCTTCTTGGCCATCTAAGATCAGGTGTAGTTTAATCCCAGAGCCCTCCCTGCGACCTCACTACCACTCCTTTCAATTAATCTCAAGATCTAAAAACTTTTAGATACGACACGCCACATCTACATGGAAACGTGTTTGTTAGGCAAAAATATTTTGATTAGACCTCATTTCTGTTTGAGTAGATGATTTTGAGGTTGATGGATTGTCAGGGAGTTAGGGCAAAAACATACTGTTGCTTAGATTATTGGTTATTTTTTCATATAAAAGCAAGATTATTGGTATGTGGCAGGTATGGAGAAGGGGGAGGGTCTGAGGAAAAGTGGAGAAATGACATCCCTATTTCCCATCTTCCTCTAGTGCCAGTCTCGAAAAAGCCAAACACCTGAAAAGTAAATAACTTTCTCAGATCCTTTCCCAATCTATCTATTCTCTCAAATGCACAACCCAGTATGTCACCTGCAGGGTTTCTGGCCTTTTGGATTTATTTGCTGGGCCCCTTTCTCCCCAAAGTCATGTGTGATTATAGCAAAACAAAACAAAAAAATCCCCTGCAATTATTCTACGGGTCTCTGAGGATGATGTTGCAGAACAGGGAAAGCTCAATTGACTCTCTTATGGCCGCTACTGGCAGTGGGATCCTAGGGAGACAACAGAGCCGAATAGACTACAGCTGTGGATGAACCTGCCTGTTTCATCAGGTGAATTCTCTTAGCGGCAGCTAAAGTAGGGTGCTGTCTGCCTCTTGTTCAAGTTATCTGAGTTTACTTCTACACTGCAGGCAGTGGGAATGGAGAAGTGATGTAGAGTCAAGGTTGATGGAGTGAATTTGTGTGTTCATGTCTAGCAGTAAGGCTTTCATGCCCTATCTAACATTTAATGCGGATCTGTGAGTAGGACGTTATGTTGCTTCTTTGTACTGGAGTGAATTTCACGTGGGTAGAAGCAAAACAGTCAAGTTAGGGACTGGCTCACTTAAGACTGTGTCCAGCAGCCCAGAGAGACTTGCTGCCTATGCATTGTACTTCAGACTCAACACAGAATTGCTGGTGCTACCTTTTGGTTGCTGTTTAGTGTGTGTTGATTCATTTCTGTTTTTCCCCTCAGTGGTACAAGAAGCCAGACTACAACCTCTTCACTCCATATGTACAGCATCGCAGGAAGAATCCAAACCAGCCATTTTACATTCTCCATCCTAAGTTCATATGGCAGCTCTGGGATATCATTCAGGAGAACACTAAAGAGAAGATACAGCCCAACCCACCATCTTCAGGTTTCATTGGTAGGTGCATTTAGCGATGCCCAACAGACTTGTAAAATAGATTTTATACAGGTACATAATGAGGCCCATTTTCATGTACCACTTGCTTTGCTAGTGCAAGGAAAATAACTGACTAGGGTATACAGAATGGGAAGCATGGTATAAATAGACCAGTGACTTACCTTGGTGCTTTAATGAAAAACGCCCCATGTTTCTTGCTGCAGAAGTGTATTATAAATACAAATATAAAGTATATATCTATATCTATAGATATATATAGATAATTTATGGTGTGTTCTGTTTAAGTACAGAACTGGGACTGACAAAAGGCTGTTCACTTACCCAGAAGGTGCACTTATGAAACCTCAATACAAACTGTTGATGCTCCTCAAGTATACAGTACAGTCTGTACTTTGGTATTAGTGGTCCTGAACGTGATAAACTCTTCTCAATTGAAAGTCTTCTAATAGTCAGGTTGGTCGACTTTGTTAGAAGCCTTAAAAATAGAGGAAATAGCTGCTATGGAATTAAGTAGCTCTCACCCTCATTTTCAAGTCTTTTAATAGCAGCCTTTTGACAGCTGCCTCCCCTTCATTGTTTCTGGTGCAGTTACAATGAGAGTAATTCATTTACAAAGTAGGTGGGGGGCTCGAAGATGCTATACTCTGGTGTGGCTCAGTCACCTACTCAATATGTAGTTAACCAGAATTTACGATGGTGTAAACAACAGACAACATATTGCAATGTTATTGTGCTATGCATGTGTCCAGTTTGTACATACACTATAGAACATATATTGTATACATATATAGAGCAGGGTACACTATAGAACATGTATTTATGTAATGCACAAGAGTCTGAGCCTTTTGCAGTGAGAAACTTGGGAAGTGTTTATAAACCAATGTTTTATTAATATACTATAATTCATTAGGGAAGTTGTTTGTGGTTTAGTTGTAAAGAGGTGCTCGTGATGCTATTGTACACGGTAAAGTTTTCATATGCTTGATTCATGAGGCAGTTTGACTATTCAAGTTACATGTTGCTTTCAGGAGTAATAAGGGAGAAGGAATGTCCTGATAGGGCTCAGAGACTATTGCTCCAGCCTCAGTGTGGCCACTGCTTTCCCAATTTTCTTATTTGATTGGAGGAACCGAACTTCAACCCAGTTTCTTGGTCCTTCCATGCTATATTTCTGGAAGAAGAATGCTTTGATCCTGAGTTCTTATTTCCTTTTGTCTGACACACACATTGCAACAAGTCTGCCTTCTGGGTCTAGTTTTGTCCAACACTATGATCTTCCCTATCAAATGCATCTCTATTGGACCACGTGTTCATAATCAGAACATACTGTTAATGCCTGCTGTGTCTCGGACTGAAGATGAAGATTATTCCCTGAATACTCGAGCTTCTGCTACAAGCACATAAACATTTCTAAAGCATGCCTCCCTGGTGCTCTGCATCCACTGCTGACTTCTCATGTTGATTCCAGAGTCAATTCAAACAATAGTAAGTTTTAGGACTTCAGCAACTTGGAGTCAGACTGCACTGAATATTGCCTCTCTATTTTTAAACATAGCAACCTGATAGATCATCAAGAATGTTGAAGCCGCCTGATCCCAAAGAGAGATTTTTGGAACCTGGGCTCAAAAAAGTCTCAATAGAGAGAGATTTTGCTGTGGAATAATGCTGGAGCATTAGTTATTTCTCTCTTTATGCAATTTTTTCCCTGGGTTCTCAAAAGTTTTGATAAATTAGCAGTCACTGAACCTCAGGCCAAGAAGATAGTCCAGTTGTCAATGTAGGGTCTGAGCCTCTTTAGTGAATACAGTAAAACCTTCCTGGAAAGGCCTTTACACCCATAAGAACAAAATAAATGTAGTATCCCCTCCACCTTAAATTCCTACCAACTAACTCTCCCAGGCATCCTCCTACAAAAAACACCCTGAAAAAAATACTCTTGAAACTGAATGAATCAAAGCCATGCAGAGCTCCTGTTCCAGAAAGGGAGAAGTGCTAAGGAGTTAAATACACTACTTAGATTCTTATATTTTCTTCTCAGATATTGCTGCAAAGATGCTCAGATATTGTTCAGTCTTAAGACAGGAAAATAATTAGATAAACTTATTGCTATCTGTAATTAGCATCATTTGTTATCTTTAATTAGCATCATTTGACATCTAATCACTATTTTGATAGATGCATTTGAAGTATTTTCAATAAATTCATGTGTCATATTTTAAGAGCCTCCTGTTTATACATCTATGCAAAGCACGTGTAAAAGTAATTTAAACTGGAAGACAGCATTTTGTCAGAGGTGGACATAAAGGGCAGAATAATGCATAAATAGTATAATGCAGTTTGACAGAAATTTGATGGGACGTTATTTTTCAGATAGGATATCTGTCAATAACTCAAGCAGCAAATATTGGTTTAAAACTGAAGATGACAGACACAAATTAGAGGGATTATATGGTAGCAATGCAATTTAAATCTAAATTGCATGGTATTGCTTGATTATTTGCCATTCTTAAGAAATAAATAAAATCAATGTACTCTGGGATAAATAATTCAGGAAGCATAATTCAAATTTAATAAAGAGAAGAGATGAATGAGAATTGTCATAAAATATAACATCTTAATTTCAAGTAGACACCTAGGAAATGATTTATTAAGTGTCCATACTGTTAAAACCATTCTGTTGAAAATGTCTATATTAAGAAAGATAGCCTGCTGTAAGAGTGTGTTGCAAGCATGAATTTTCACAGGTAGGTGGACCTATTTCATTTTAATGAAAAGTTGAAGGAAGAATAAAAATTACTTTTGACTTATAAAAAGTTATTCTAATTGACCTTGCCTCTATAATTAAAACAGGTATGTAGCTTGTACCACCTAAAAATCAAATTCCATCATCTGTTCATTCATTGAATAATAAGTTACACCTCAAATACATCTTATTGAATCACTAGAATTACTTGTAGCATCTGACCATGTGGTACAAAAATGTTAACACACTACAGTTCTAATATCTGAAAGTGCTCCTTTTGCAAATAGTTCTTAATACTTGCAAACTTTTCTAGCACAGTAGGGCAGACGATTAATAATATGTACATTGAGAAAATGGCTTGCTGTATGTTCATCTATATATTGCCAAAGGTGTATATTTTGAGATTAGTATTAAGCAAAAGTACATCAGTGCTGTAGAGTCCATTAGAACTGTGCAGCCATCTAGTACTCCAAATGTGATGGTGATGGTGGATATTACTGTGGTGATTTCCAGAACCCCAATCAAAATCAGACCCATTTCTTTCTTGGCTAGTGAGCTCCATTTCTGAAGAGGTGAGTCTCAAGGAGACATCTATGAAAAGAAAAGGATCTGGCATTATGGTTCAATTCAGAGAAGGCATTCCTTTGTGGAAAGTAAAATGCAAGAACATGTAGGATGATTGTGATGAATGTGGCTGTGCATTCCGGTGAAGAGCTTCTGCATATATTTTACTAAAGCTGTTCATCTGCCATTGTCCTACATTGTGCAGCAATCTTCTAGGGTTTGCCTACACAGGATTAAGCCCTGTACATTTATGCAAAGGCACATGCTTCATTGGTCAATGATTTCCTAGTATGTTTTAGTGAATTGGCGTCATCAGATTGATGATAATGAATTTCATGCAGTGCACACATTTAAAACCAACTGATACAAAGATGTTCATGTCTCTAATCATGGCAATATAACAAAATCTGATTTCAGCAACACTCCAACTGTGAATCTTAACTTCCAACCCTCCAGTGAGACATTATACAAGGATGAAATTTGCATTAGTTGGATAATTGAACATTTAAGAACCACAAAAAACTAAAGATGTTCTGAGTAAAAAGTGAGAATAGAGAGAGATCCAAGACAAAATAGGAACTCTATGGTTTTTGGCTTGGGAAGGCAAAAACACCATGACAAAGGTGCATCACTAGAGTGAAAAACAGTATGAAGAGATTCATAGATTCATAGATTAAGGGTCGGAAGGGACCTAGTAGATCTTCTAGCCCGACCCCCCGCCAGGGCGGGAGAACAACAAAAAACCCCAGAAAGAGAAATGGGACTCAAATGAGTCCAGCTAGGTAGGCATCCAGCCTCTTCTTAAAGACCCCCAGGGTAGGGGCCAGCACCACTTCCCTTGGAAGTTGGTTCCAGCTCCTAGCCACCCTAACTGTGAAGTAGTTCTTGCGGATGTCCAATCTATACCTCCTCTCCATCAACTTGTGCCCGTTGCTTCTTGTTATGCCAGCGGGTGCTAGGGGAAACAGCGTCTCCCCCAAACCCTTCTGGTCCCCCCTAGTGAGTCTATAGACTGTCACCAGGTCCCCCCTCAGCCTTCTCTTATGGAGGCTGAATAGGTTCAGGTCCTGCAGTCTCTCACTGTAGGGTCTGCCCTGTTGTCCCCGGATCATGCGGGTGGCCCTCCTCTGGACCCTCTCCATGTTGTCCACATCCCTCTTGAAATGGGGCGCACAGAACTGGACACAATACTCCAGCTGTGGCCTGACCAGCGTCGCGTAGAGGGGGAGGATCACCTCCTTGGCTCTACTCGAGATGCACCTGTGGATGCACGACAAGGTCCGGTTAGCCCTGCCAACCATGACCTCGCATTGTCGGCCCATGTTCATCTTGGAGTCAATAATGACTCCAAGATCTCTTTCTGCCTCCGTGCTCTCGAGTAGGGAGTTCCCCATTGTGTAAGTGTGCTGCTGGTTCCTACTGCCCAAGTGCAGCACCCTGCACTTGTCCGTATTGAAACGCATCCTGTTCCTGTTAGCCCACCCCTGTAACCTATCCAGATCCCTCTGCAATCTCTCACTCCCTGCTAGCGTGCTCACCTCCCCCCAAATTTTGGTGTCATCAGCGAATTTAAACAGGTTACTTTCCACCCCATCATCCAGATCGCTGATGAAGAAATTGAACAGCGCAGGCCCCAGGACCGAGCCCTGGGGGACTCCGCTACCCACCTCCCCCCAGGTCGAATATGACCCATCCACCACCACCCTCTGAGTGCGACCCCTCAGCCAATCTGCAATCCATCTGACTGTGTAGGCATCGATGCCACAGTCGCCTAGTTTTTTAACTAGGATGGGGTGAGAGACGGTGTCAAAGGCCTTGCTGAAGTCCAGAAAGACTACATCCACCGCGACACCTGCATCCATGGCCTTTGTGACCTGATCGTAGAAGGCAATCAGGTTGGTCTGACATGATCTCCCCCTAATAAATCCATGCTGATTGCCCCTGAGCATCATTTCTGATGCCGGCCCATCACAAATGTGCTCCTTGATGATCTTCTCAAAGAGTTTCCCCAGGATTGAGGTAAGACTGACGGGCCTATAGTTACCCGGGTCCTCCCTCTTCCCCTTCTTGAAGATGGGGACCACATTTGCTACCTTCCAATCATCTGGCACCTGGCCCAAGCACCACGATCGCTCATAGAGCCGTGGTTCAAAGAGGAACAAGGAATGAAGAGATAAGCAACAAGATAGGGATACTGACAAAAACAAAGTAATTGAAATATAGGCACAGAGCATATTTTAGAAAAAGAATGGTGTATTTAATTAACAGTGCATTTAACTGCATTTCCCCGTGAGAAAAGAGGATACCAAAAGGTGTCCATGGAGGATTTTTTCTGGATTGTTATTGCCAGGGTCTTGGCACACATTTCAGGCTGATTTCTAGTTCAGAAATGGTATATGTCCAAGGACCTTTTTTTGAAACTAATTCAAGCACTGCTCTGAATCACATATCTACATAGAGTAGTTCCATGGTTTTTATGACTCTGTTACCTCAGCATAATCTATTTCAAAACTCTGAACCAGGTTAAGACAATCTTCTTTCACTGTTATTTAGTGGTTTGGGGTTTGTTTCTAATTTAAGCTGGTGGAATTTTTATCACTAAAAGGGAAGATTAGGGTTCACTGTACAGGGGGCATTCTGTATTGAAGTCAAAAGCTGGCTGTTTTCTGTAACATCCTATGTAGATCCCAGATGGGCATTTTGAACTTGCTTCTATAATTCTTAATGTGTAGGGGAAGAAATGGCAACTCACCATTTTTATTTTTATTTTTTTTGATCCCACTTCCCTTGTGCTGATTTAGTTATGCTGGTTGGCATATCAGGAAGGCGGATGTTTGAACAGTTACCCACCACCCAAGATTATGCTTACCATCCAGTCACTTGATCAAAGAGGAAGCATTAGGCATGGAGCCTGAACTGTTTCCCCTCCAACTCTGCTCTTAGTCCTAAAACACAGGGGCTCCCAAGCTTCTATTTCTAATTCCCTGCATAATCATCACATTCACACTTCTGTTCTTAGATACTTGGGGCCCAGTTATTTCAGTGTGGCAATAAGATGTTTCTTGGAGGAGGGTGACAGAATGTGAGATAGGGTAATAGAACCTACTCCTAGCTGAGGATGTTCTGCAGATTGCAGTCAGATGAATTGCAGAAAGGAGTAAATTTTGCTGTATTATTTACAGTGGATAACATATTTGAAAGTCAGAGCTGTTGACAAGCTGGCTGTTTCTGAGAAGTTGAGAAGATAACTAGATAAAAAAAATCTCAATTGTGCCAAAAAATAAGGAAACTAGCGAGCACAAAAATTATTTGAAAGCCCATGCTAAACTTGCACCTTCTTTGTTATTGATACCAGCTGCTTTGTTGCTTTTCTAGTTTTAGTACTGAGATGTGCTGTAGCAGAGATGGCTGCATATCTTCATGAATATTAGTTGCCACACTTAATTTCTGTTACAGCAGTGTGTTGTGTGGTGTGTAGGCCCACACAACAATCTTTATCATTCAAAGATAAGGTGTTTGGCATTGATCCACTTCATTCAGTGTCCTAGTTCCAACTATGCATGCCTCGGTAACATAATTTGAGCCCCCAGTGAATAATTCTCAACCAGGGGGCCATGGCACACCATAGAGTGCCTTAAGAGCCTTTCAAGAGAGCTGTTCAGTGTTAGCACTGTTAGGTATACACACATGATTTGCAAGATAAACTCAGAGTTTTTACATAGAAATCTATAGTATTTAAAAACATTTTGACCCATTAGAATCTTTCTGAGTTCTTTGCAATAGAAGAATTCCTCTATTATTTTTCTATAACCAAAAGAAGTGAAAACTAGAAGTTGGCATTTTCTGAGGGCTGCCATGCCTCTATTAAGTGGTGCCCTTAGTCTAAAAAGGTGGAGAACCACTGCTCCATATTTTCTCCAGTGAAATGCTATAGTTATAACAATAAGTGAACAAAATTAAAGATTGAGGATAATGAGCACTAGGAATTCATAAAATATGAAATTTCAGTTCTAAGCAGTCCATTAACTAATCTAATTGTTTAGTTCCTCTCTGAGAAGCGGTGCACTGTGGGTCTCCTCTGAGAGATCAGTACTGATGTTTATTCTTAGGTTTTCAAATCCCAGGCCTCCCCATCTCTCAGTTTTCTTGGTCAAAATGTCAGATTTATATCCCTCCTTTCTGGTTGATGGTCAGTGTGTAAGTTTATTGCTTCTCAGTATACATCTTTCTGGGATGCCAACCATGAGGCAACCTCCTGTGATGCCATTGCAGTTTGTGATTCCCATACAGATGCACAGTGTAAAACGTTCATGTTGATAAAGTGCTGATGGCACTAAGGGCCCCATCTTATACTGATGTTTATGTTTGGCCTTGGAGTGTCTCTGTACTTTTGCAACTCCCCAGCTCCCCTGCCATCAGTTTCAGTTTGGTAGTTTCAGATGTTTGTGTTCTTTAGTTTTCTATTAAGGAGTGGGGGCAGAGGACGACAGCATGTCACAAGTGGTGTTTCATTGGTACCATTCTGAAATTGAATGGTATTAAATATAGATCAGGAACTTTACCGTTTCCCTTTTCTGTTGGCACTTATTTTGATACCATTGTGCAGCAACAAACTAGATTGAAGATAATGGGCACTAGCAATACTACAATGCTATGTCTGCACCCAGATTTCATGAAAGTTGCTCTAACCCCTAGTCAGCAAATTGGCACACTGTTAGACAGTGCTGTGTCATGTATATCACATCTAGCAGAAACAGGTTGGACATGCCCATTCTCCTGTTCACTTGTAGTAAAGCTACTGTCAGAGAATTGAGAATAATAGTTTATAATGAATAAGAGTGCCACCCCCTTTCCCCTTCCTTCCTCTTCCACCCCCCTGGCTCTGACCAATATAAACAAGTCCCTGTCTACTTTGCTTAAGGTAATCATCTTCCTGTCACCAACGTGTACTCTTTTGCTTGATTTGGTCTGTAACTTTGCTACATGAAACAAGCCTTTAACAGCTTTGTTTAATGTCACTTTTCACTTGAGGCTAGTATAAACCATCTCAAGCCAGTATGGTTTAAATCACTTTCAGCAGGGTTTCAGTTTGAAACAGAGTTCAGGCAATTATTGTCCACATATTGTAGGAGACCAGATTGGGTTATGTGGTTCTTTTTAAAACAGATTGATATGTCCAGAATAAGAATTTAGTATTAGATTCTGATCTATTATATTATGCTGAAACAATGTTGAAACTATGTGACCTAGGCTAGACTGTAGTTTTACAGAAAAAACAGCTGGGAGCATGTTTCACTTGCAGGTGAAAGGAAGTTATTCTTTTACTCTGTTTGGCATTGCTGTGACCTCACCTAGAGCACTGTGTCTAGTTTTGGGCATTGCACTTCAAAAAGACTGTAAATTGGAAAAGTGTCTAATGGGGTGGGAGGGGTGACAAACATGATTAGAGGGCTAGGAAACATGATTTATGATGAAAGATTAGAAGAATTGGGATTATTTAGTCTGAAAAGAGAAGACTGGGGGGAAAATTTGATAAGTCTTCAAATGCATGAAGACTTGTGGCTCCTGGGGACAAGAAAAGCCTTAATAGCAACATGGAAAATTTCGTTTGGATAGTATGAAGAACCTTCCCACTGCAAGAGTGATTAGGCATTGGAACAGGCTATTGAGAAGGGCTGTGGAATATCCATCCTTGCAAGGCTGGAATGGCTGAGGCAGGGATGATTCTGCCTTGAGCAGGGGGTTGGATTAGATCGGAGCCTGTAACCTACAGCCTTTGGGCCAGATCTAGCTTGTGAAGAGGTTTGATCTGGCCTACGACGGTCTGATCAGTCACAGGTGATCAGTGATATGCAGGTGCTCCATTCTGCCCATCCCATCTGCAGTGCTCCCTCCAAACCCATCTGCACTGTTCTCTCATGCTTGAGCTTGCCCTTGCTGCAGAATTTGCTGTCTCCATTGCTGTTGGGTTTGGGGATCAGCAACAAGGGTAAGTGCATGGGAGGTTGTTTACTCTAGGGTCATAGGCAGCGGAAGGCTGGGGTTAACAGGGATCAGCCCCCCTCCCCCCCCGCCGCAAACTCAGGGCAGCAAGTAGGGCCGCAAAGCAGCCAGCCACGGGCTCTATGCAGGTGCAGCAGGGGTGGAAAGGGACATGTGTGGAGCCAGGATTGCAGTTTGGCATGTGGATCACTGGATGCCCAGCATTGCAGGCAAGTATCTATTATGTGAAGGGGAAGGGGCTGGGGGGCAGATCAGGGCCTCAATAGTGGGGGAAGAAGTGGAGCAGGGGCTAGGGTGGGTGAGGTCTCGGCTGGGCTGGGTGGTGGGACGGTTAGGGCCCAGGTGGCTCATCCAGGAGCATGGGGCAGAGGGAGGGGGCGCTCCCACTGCTGAGTGTGCCCCAGCCAGGGCCTTGGGTGATATGTGACCCCCCGCCCCCAATCTGTCCACAGGGCTGCCGCTGCACACTGTGCTTTGCTCCCTGTGGCAGCTGACCTGGAAACAGTGCAGTGCTGGATTCCTGTTACCGCTGGGCTGCACCATGCCCCCTGCCCACCCTGCAGCAAGATGCACATGGCATCATATGCGGCTCTTGGGGCAGCGACAGCTACAGTAGGGAGTGAGGTGCAATGCATGGTGGCGCCCCCCTCTACCACATGCACAGGTGGGGGAGCACATGCTCCCTGGGCCATTGCTGGGGTGAACATAGTAGCGGGAGCCCCTTGCACCCTTGGATGAGCCGCCGAGGCTCCAGTTGTCCTACTGCCTTGCCTGGCTGAGGTCCCGCTTGCCCTGGCCCCTGTCCCACTCCCTACCTCACTGCTGGGTTCTTGATTTGCCCCCACCGCTCTGCCCTGCCAGCACTTTCCCCTCCTCCTGCCCCTTCCCCTACAGAGTGACCTGTGGAGGGAAGGGGGCAGGGGCGTGTGTGTGCTCAGCCCCCCAAATAATTTTTCTCCCTCCACCTATGTCCAGGTAACAGAAGTTTGCAGCCTGCAGCACAGGCTGGGCTTCAAAGGGGAGCCCACAGTGGCAAGAGGTTTCTGATCCTTGGACTAGATGATCTTCAGAGTTGCATTACAGTCCTATTTTTTTCTATCATTCTTTGTTCATGAAGTGCTGAAAGCAAGCTAATTAGTACAACTGAGAGTACTAACATAGTCACATCTCATTTTGGGGATAGTGTTTGTGGAGGATCATGGCATGTTTGAGTGTGCTGCTGCCTGTCATGGTTAGTTTACAGATATCTTTGTGATGTGGCACTCAGGTGTGTTGTCTAGCCAGGTAAATTTAGGCACAATTTTTCCTGCAGTCTTCATTCTAAGGCTTATTTGTATCACTTTCTTGGTTGGTAGGGCAGATGTGTTGGTGATGGCCTCAGCCTTACTGTAATCTGCATAGACATTTTGAGATTTCCCATATACTTATATCCAGTACTCAGAGAGTACATTTGTTTGTTTCACTCTTATTGCAGAAGCTCTGGCTCTTTCCAAAGCCACCTGGAGCCTCTCCAAATTAAAACATTTAAGTTGACTTCTCTAACGCTTCCACTATAAAAATGTTCTCTGTTTTTAGAGTAAACACAAGCTAAATACATGTAATTAACCAGTGTGATCATAACCCCTCTTTACATATTAAATAGCAAGACATAATGGCCACATCAAGACAAGTGAGCACATGCCTGTTGCAGTGCCTCAAAGCAGTTTGAGATGCCACAAGAAGCATGCTGGGAACAAAAAAATGTATGCACCGTGGGCTCCAAATTTGATGCTACACTGCAGCCCTGCCCTGTGCCCACACTGATGCTGGGGCATGCGGCCCCAGCCTTAGGGGGAGCTCCTGGTCCCAGGAACCACTGGGGATGGGGGGTGATGGGCTGGAGGGAGGGGTGGAGGTGGCAGCAGGGGTGTGTAAGAGAGAGAGAGATGGGAGTCAGGGATGGAGGAGTGCTCTGAGTAGGAGCACCCACCAGAGCTGGGCTTAGAGCCCCCCAGCACCCTCTAGAGCAGCCTGTATGCAGGAGGCCAGCCTGGAAGGGAAGGGGCTTGTCCAGCCCAACCCGCTCAAGGGCCCAGGAATAGCGGGTTTTCTGAGGCCTGCACACAGGTGCAAGGGCTGGCACTGCTCAGAACCACAAAGCAGTGGGTGGGACAGCTGCAGCTGGACTCATGTCCTGGTACTCGGACAGAATGCTGCCTGGAGAGAGATAGTGGAGACAGGCAGGGGCTGCAGGTCAGGAGTGAGGGGCACTGGCAGAGCACTGGCATATCAGTATTGCTCAGCATCTCACATCCTGGTGAGCGAAGGGGGCAGAAACAACTCTGATTTTTTTTTTTTTAATGATAAATAAACCCATAATCAAATGCCAAAGTGTATAGGTATTTATAATTCATTTTATTATGATGATAGAGGCACTGGTAGGGTTCCAAATTGCTTCAAAATTTTGACTCTATCAATAAAACATTGCCCAACTGATCTCTGTATACATAGTGGCATTTCATTTTAATTGCAGAAGAACACAGATTTTAGATATTTTAACAAGAGAATTTGTGGTTTTTATCAGAGAATTCTCAGCTTTTAAACAGGGAATGCTAGGATCTCTGCTAGTGAGGCAAGTGGCAAGACTCAGATAGAGGAGCCTGAGCAGGAGTAGCACCAGGGACCCAGCTGGAGAGCAGATGAGATGGCTGATCTCCTGGCCATTTGGGGCCAGGAGGGCACTCTTTGACGGTTCGAAGTGAGCCACCACAAGGAGCACATCTTCTGGGCAATAGCTGCCCAGATGGCAGAGCACCAGAAGACATGACAGCAGTGCCGCCTGAAGGCCAGCTGTGCAGCCAAGGCCCACTGGCAGCTGGTCCAGAGGTGCAGGTGGCTCTTCTACAGTGCCCATGCCAGAGCCCAGGTAGCCATGCAGCCCCCATTTGAGTCTGGCAGGCATGCAGCCATGGGGCTGAAGGTCCTGGAGGGCAGATGCTGTTGCAGGTGGCAGCAGGTCACAGCCAGGCAGCAGCCCTCACTTCCAGACTGCTGCAGTGGGTAGAAGGTGCAGTGGTTACTGCTGCTTCAGCAGTCCAGCTAGCATAAGGGGTAGTGTCCCTGGATACCAACGGCTGGGCCTCAGAAGTTCCTTTCTATTTGTAACACTTATACCATGGGCCCTAAGGCCATCCTGGCTAACTAGTAACCCCGTGTGGGACTAATGAGTGAGTGGTGCAACTAAATCCTTGGGACAACTAATGAAAAAAACAGGATAGGAGTGTTGTATGGGTCAAAGCGCCAAAATGTGAAAATAAGTGCACCTGAGGGGGACACTGAGCAGAGCCCCTTGGGCCACACCCACTTGACCTCAAAGTCATCCAGGGAGCTGGTGGACGCCTCCCACTGGTACTCTGCCTGGAAATGTGCACAGACAAGTGGGAGAAAAGTGGTCCTGCAGTCTCCAGGCACCTTCCCGGCCAGAGCCTCCTTCCTTGTCAAGTACAGGGCCTACTTGGCCAGGGCCAGGAGGAAGTTGACAAGGAGGTCCCAGGACTTGGTGGGGCCACGGATGGGGTGTCATGTGCACCAGGGTCTCCCTGTGCCCGCAGAAGGGGCAGGAGCCTGCGGTGTCTATGAAGCTTGCCACATACCTGCCCGTGGTGGTGGCTCAATGGAGGAGCTGGCAGCTGAGGTCCCCAGTGGCTTAGCCATTTGGGTGCCCCAGCCATGCCCGTGCTGAGCAGCTCCTGCCACTTGGTGTCTGGGTGGCACACAAAGGCGGCATGATGGATCGTGTGGCACATGAGCATGTAGAAGTGGCTGTGATGGGCGGTGGAAAAGTAGACCAGTCTGGTGTCCTCTATCTGGCTTAGGTGGTGGAGTGGGGAGTGCCATGAGGCTAGGCAAGGTGCCAACTCCATGACGAACTCCAGTGTGCTGGAGGACACTCGGGGGGTGGGGAGGAGGGGTGGGGACTGCCCCTGCACAGGACGTGGTCAACCAAGACAAGGATGTTGAAAGGTAGAGGAGATTTCACCACCTGGACCAGACGGCAGGTCACGCATGTCATGGGTAGATCCATACACTGGGTCAGCACAGCGGGGTCCACCCACTCCTGCCTATTGTAGTCCAGGAGGTCTCTGATATGGGTGACACCAGCCAGGATCAACCGCTGTCACAATCGGGGTGGCTCTACTGTCCGCACCTCCAGCTGGGGGTTCCAGAGAAGAGGCTTGATGAGCAGGTCGGCACCCTGGGCGAGTGTTGCAGGGGACCTGGAGGTGGAGACCAGCCTCCAGGCCTGGAGGAAGCTCTGGTAGAACTCTGGCAGCCCTTGCAGACCCTGTAGGGAAGAGCCCTGCAGGCTGAGGAGCTCCCAGTCGTATCAGAGTCCCCGAAAGTGATGGAGGAAGGTGCTCCCCTCGTGGCACAATGCCGTATGGCTACCGACACTGTATAGCAGTTGCTGCAGTGCCTGAAGGCAGAACATCAGGACCAGCTGTGCAGGCAAACCAGGCCATGGCCGCCCTCCTGCAAGAGGAGGCTCAGGACTTCCGTAGGAACCTAGTGCCGTCATGGCCAGAAGAACTCTAGTGCCTATCTCTGGAGCCCTGCCAGGACTTCAGGGGGTACAGGCAGGTTGTTTTAGCAGTGCTAGAGCTTGGACAGAACCAGCTAGTTCTGCACCAGCTCTCTCCCACACAGGAAGAGACATCTCAGGAGCCCTGCCCATGCCTGGACCTGCTCCACCACCCTTATCTCCAGCTGGTGCCAGTTCTCTGGCAGGGAGGGGTCTGTGGGGGGCAGGTAGACCCCCAAGTTGAGCAATGAGCCCGCACTTGAGCAGATCCTGGGGAGTGCAGGTGGGAATGAGCTGACCTGTCACCCACCACCAGGCCAAAGCTCTTGACCCAGTTGAGATGGGAGGGTGGAGTTTGTGCGGGAGGATTGAGGGGGGGCAACACACTTTTTTTCCCCAGCACTGGCAGCAGCAGCCAGCCGGGCCCTTGGGGGGCCATGGTTCGCTGTAGGCACAACCCTGTGGCGGCATAGCACTGGTTGATCTGGGGTCTGTACATGGCAGATGGAACTGGCTCAGCCTGGCCTGCCCCACTAGCGTGTGGCTTTGAACAGGACCGGGATGGCTCCTGCCACTACCCTCAGCTCCTGTCCGTGCATCGGGCTGGGTTCTGCTTCTAAGTGCCCCATGTGCTTTTGGGCCAGGCTGACTCTATGGAGGCAGGACCTGGCCCAACCCAATGTGTGGCCTCTGCATGTGTTGCCAGGACCCTGGGTGACAGCAAGAGCGGCCCAGCCCTGCCTGAAGGAGCATGCCTCTGGGCCGGGCCTGCGACATGTGGCACAGATGGTGCTAGGTCTCAGCTGGCTGGGGCCGCACCGCGCTGCTGGAGGGCTCTGCCAGCAGCATGCCCTGAGCATCCAATGATGGCTGCTGCTGCAGGGAACTGTGCACTGTGCCAGTTGCAGGTGGGGGACTCAACCCCCACAGCAGTCCCCTCCACCCCCACACAGCCCCGTTCACACACAATCCCCCACATTCCTACTTACTAGGGATGGCACCTGGGTCTGGGTCACACTGCTTCATAGTTTCATAGTAGGTAGCAGATCATCAAGTCCGACACCCTGCCATGAGCAGGAAAGAATACTGGGGTCAAACGACCCCGGCAAGGTGTCTATCTAGCCTCCTTTTGAAGACCCCCAGGGTAGAAGCGAGCACCACTTCCCTTGGAAGTTGCTTCCAGATCCTAGCCGCCCTGACTGTGAAGTAGTGCCTCCTGAGATCTAGCGTAAATCTACTCTTAGTCAACTTAAGTCTGTTATTTCTCATTACTCCTGGTAGTGCTCTGGGGAACAGGGTCTCTCCCATTCCCCGCTGGTCCCCCCCCGACCAGTTTGTAGATGGCCACCAGATCCCCTCTCAGCCTTCTCTTGTGGAGGCTGAACAGGTTCAGGTCCCATAGCCTCCGCTCATAGGGCCTGCCTTGCTGCCCCCTGATCACACGAGTGGCCCTCCTCTGGACCCTCTCGATGCTGTCCACAGCCCTCCTGAAGTGCGGCACCCAGAACTGGACGCAGTACTCCCAACTGTGGCCTGACCAGTGTTGCGTAGAGGGGGAGGATCACCTTCTTGGACCTGCTCGTGATGCATCTGTGGATGCATGACAAGGTGTGGTTGGCCTTCCTGACTGCATCCCCACATTGGTGGCCCATGTTCATTTTGGAATCAATAATGACACCAAGATCCTTTTCTGCCTCTGAGCTGACGAGAAAGAGTTCCCCAGCAGCCTTACCCTGCTCCTATTTGCCACAGCATGCTAAGGCAACATGCTGGGGCAGCAGGGGAAAGGGGCAGGCATAGAGATGCTGTGGCCAGATGCCAGTGTCTCTTTGGAGGACTCAGCCTCTGGTTGCTTCTGGGCATGTTCCATTACAGTGCCTTGCATCACTTTCTTTCTGTGGGTTTTTTTGTTAATACCGGGATCTTGGTAGTTTGGAAGTTCAAACTTGTCTCCAGTTTATTTCAGTGGTTTATTAGTCAGTTCTTGTAGTATTGCTTCTACTAGTTTGTATATACAGTGTGCCAAATCAGTGTAAAAAAGGAAGAGATGAAAACATTGTATTCAAGGAAGTTTTGATTATAAGAAAGCTAACCAAACTTTAATCATCACTGTTTTATCAGCTCATGGTTTTGATTCAGAACTTGATTTTTAAAACCATTTCAAATAGTAGTTCAACTACAAGACTTGTAATTTCTAAATGTTTAAAAAGAATATATTTACATACCTTGAAAGAGACATTGAAAATGTAAGACACCGTAGTTGTAAAATGAGTTATCTAAATCATTGTTACTTGGACTCAAGTAGTATTAAGGTGAAAACCAAAAGTATGTTGGCATAGTCCTTTTTTTTTCAGCTGAGTTTTGTTCAGATGTTAGCATGCAAAAAAATGCTAATACTTGAAAATCAGCTCACAAAAAAGAGATTAAACTTAATTTAAAAGGCTCTCAAGTCTCAACTGTCAGTTTTTATCCTTACGTTTTGTATTGGAGTTTCTTTCTAATACTCCAGCGTGACATCTAAACATGAACAACACGTTTAACAGCACATGATATACTGATTAGTGTATATGTATCTGAAAATACAGGATACAATACTGTGACAAATGGCATAACTTTTTGTGTTGCACAGTAAGTGATAAATATTGATTTCCAATCACGCTGCTATGTAAAAGTCAACATTAAAGACAGATATTATATTACTGCTTAAGTCTAGGCACAAAAGACATTTGGAACATTTAAATTCTTTGCTTAGCATTGATTTTTCTATAAATATAAGTAGTCTTCCCTTGTGGTTAATGTTTATCATCTTCTATTGGCCAAATCATGCATGAAATAACCTTCTTTTGAAAAGGAATACAACATTTTCTCTAGATTCAATAGTCTTCTTAAATTAAGTACAACTGGTTACATAGCATCTTCAATCCACCTGCATATCTGTGGCAAATAAGTTTTAAAATTAGATCAAATACACTTGTATTTTCTGACCCTAAACCTGATTACCAACAAAAATGTATACATCAGTGTGCTTTTACTTTCTTAAAGGATGCACTTCAGTGATAATTCAGTTATGTTGTCTATTATTTGTTGGTTTTTGTTTGTTAAATATAATGGATTGGGTAACATCCAGGATATCCACTCCATTACTTCTAATTATGTATAGATTTGTTTCTTAACGTGATGATAAATACAAACTGTACATACACTAGGTCAGTGGTTGTCAACTGGGGGTACATGTACCCCTAGGGGTACTTAAAAAGGTCATAGGGGGTGCCGGGGGGCTCCTGCTGCTGCACACTCCCCGGTGGAGGCCGGGGGTGGGGCACATGCCTCCTGGGCCTCTGCTGGGGTGAGTGCAGCATCAGTGCCCCCTCTCCCCCCACCCGTGCCTCTGGATGGGCCGCCTGGGCTCCGATTGTCCCACAGCCCAGCCTGGGTGAGGCCTTATTCACCCCAGCCCCTGCCCCTTTCTGTGCTCCACTCCCTCCCCCATTGTGGGGGCCTCAATCTGCCTCCCCATGGCCCTTCCCGCCCCCCCCCCAGAATTTCCAACTGTGGGGTGGGGGGATAGCATGCGTGTGCATGCATGCACGCACTCAGCCCCGCCCACTCCAAGAATTTTAATATAAAGGGGTACATGAGCTGAAACTTTGAGACAGAAGGCGTATATTTGTTAAAAAAAATATTCAAAACCCCTGCAGTAAGTATTATGTACAAAACTTTTCTGTATGCTTCATTCATAGTACCTCAAATAATGTATATTGTTAAATCTAAACCAAAATGAAACTATTTCTAGTAAAGCTCTTTGTTCTGTAACCAAGTTAGTCTGAGGTATGTGAAAACAAAAGCACATATCAGGTATGAAGTAAACAGATTACAAACATGCAAATTGGTTTGGTTTCCTTTACATCTTTTAAACAGAAGATGAGATGAGGTGAGGTTCTGGTTAATTTTTTTTATTATATTCCTTATCTCAGGTGCTTTTATACAATATCTGTTCTGCTCAGGTATATTAAATTGTTTTACTTCAAAACTAGGGAATTTAAAAAAAATAGTTTCCCAGCCATAAAGCACAACTGTATTGTACTAGTGATGCATGTTGGAAATTGAGATCTTGAGCACCAAAAATATCTACTGCCAAGAACAAATTTAAATAAATTCTAATAAAAAAAGAAAGACTATGTTCATTTATATAAACCATCATAGAAAGTTAGCAAGGAACTTAGCCTTAATTTAATTTTTTTTCAGACAACTCCATCACAGACTAAAATCCCAAAGGTTTAGCTGTGTCAATTAGATGGAATTTTAACCATATTTAAAAATTCCTAGAATCATGAATCTGCCCAAAGAAGACAACTTAATGTATCCTTTCTAGCTTTTTGAAATGTTTAAATTGTATTAGTGCCCAAAGTTGCAATAGTGTACAAGAGAAACGGTTGGTTTGCCAGTCTGACAACTTTATAATTTCATTTGGCATAAACGGGCTAAACCATTATTAAAATAAATATTCTTTAGGTTTTTGGTAGTCTCTGGTTTTAGACAAGAAAATATGGTCTGATTAAGCTTCTATTCTATAGGTACAGAGTTGCTGAAATGTCAAATTGGGCATATCTCAGTTGTCAAACTGGACATGACATGGCTAATTGTCAAACTATGAAAAGGTATGAAATGGGATTTCACAAGGGTCTTTGAGTCTGGTACTGTTCAATAGGGCTGTGCAAAGCTTCGGTCACTGATTCAATTCGGATGAAATTTGGCCCGATTCTGCAGCCGAATCTCCAAATCTGATTTGAATCAGGAGATCTGTTAATCTCTCCAAATCAAATCGGAAGCCTCCAATTTGATTCGGAGAGATTTGATGATTTGGCCATAGACACAGCTTTATATGTTTTTTTCAACATACCTCAAGATACTAGGCGCGGCTCGTGAACAATAATATGGTGAGGCAGATGGAGTGTCCCGCGGGAGCGTGGGGGGTGGTCCCCTGGCTCGGTGACTGGTACCTTCTGGGTCTCAGGGGGCACCCAGGGTCCTGGCGTGGCCAATCACTGAGCCAAGGGGGCATGGGGGGGGTCTACCACTGAGCATGTGGGAGGCCCCCTGTGCTCCTGTGGGGTGCTCCATCTGCCTTACTGTCCCAGCTTTCACAACCTGTGCCTGGTACCTCAAGTTATATAGAAAAAATGTATAAAGCTGTGTCTATGGCCAAATTGCTGATTCTCCAAATCAGAATTGAATCTTCAGATTTAGCCAAATCGAATCGGGAAAGTGCTCTGAATCAGCAAATGGAATCGCTGTCCCCCAAATTGGGGTTAATCCGAATCGAATACAGCCTGCTTCGCACACCCCTACTGTTCAATGTCTTCATTAATGACATAGCGGATGGAATTGAAAGTGTACTCAGTAAATCTCGGGATGATGGTAAGGTGGGTGGGATAGCACAAACTGGAGAGGACAGGATTAGGATTCAAAATGACTTTGGTCAATTGGAAGAATGGTCTTAAGATAAACAGTGTGAAATGCAGTATGGACAAATGGAAAATGCTTTGCTTATGGAGGGAGCAATCAAATGCACAAGCTACAGTACTGCATAAAAGGACTGGAAGGTTAAAGTAGATTACAAACTGACTATGAGATGGAAATATAATATTGTAAAAAAATAAAAAGCTAATAGCATACTAAGATATATATTTAATAGGAATGTCTTACACAAACTATAGGAAGTGATTCTTCCACATTATTCAGCACTGGAAAGGCCTCATGTGCTGAACTATGTTCAGTTTTGGGCACTGCACTTCAAGAAAGGCATGGACAAATGATAGAGTCCAAAGGAGAGCAAGATAAATGATTAGTAGTCTTGAAAATGTGATATATATGTAGATAGAAAAGTGATGATATTAGCATAGCTTCAATTTGCCACATAGAGAAATTTTTTCAGTTACCTTTTTGAATATATGGTGCTAATATAACTACATGAATTATGCTTGCCACAGTTAAGGTCATCTTAGATTTTCTTTGTACTCACCTGATGTTCTTATTAAAAGTTATGAGACATTGATGTTTTAGAAGTTTAAAAATGGTTTGTTACAGACATAAGGGTTGAAAATGGCTTAAATGCATTTTTTTTATAATTTCTCAATTCAGGATAGATCCGTAGTAACCACTTGCATAGGTTATTCAGTATGTTTTTGAAACAATTTTGAGTTCTTGAGCTTACCCAACTAACTGTCTTAAAATTATTCTTCAGATCTCTGTTAAATTATTGCTGCTGTTTATATTCGTTCTGTGTTTGTATTTGTTGTATGGATTAGCACTCTACATTGCTTCTATAAGTCTTCTGTCTAAATTCTCCTTTGCTTACTCGGGGCCCAACAAATGACATTGATGGAAAAGCTGCCATTGACTTCAGTAGGTTTTGAATCTGGCCCTATTGCTGCTTCCCCCCCGCCCCGGTTTTTTGCAATATTCTAAGCAATCCTTGTACTTCCTAGGTGCTTACATACTATAGACACCTGTTTCCAGTCCTTGGCTGTTGTTCAGTCAAGTCTTGCACGTCTAGTTCTTTTAATATTTCTGTGTTCTTGAATGCTTCCATTCTATCATCAGTCATATTAAAAAAAAAAACAAGAAAAAGGTATGTAGTTTCCCTTTCTATCTCCCCTCAAGTTTGTATTTGTATTTATTTGTTAACCTTTTAATTACATCCCATTAGCCGGTAAATTATGAATTTTATGATGGTGCTTATATCAAGTCTAATTACATTATTTTTCAAAGCTACAAAAGTATCTGTTCTAAAACAAAAGGGAAAAACAAAATCTCTAAAATTTCCAGATTCTACTTTCAATTTCTCCTATACAATCCAAATATCTAGTGTTCAGGTGTTTAAAGATGCAACTTTGACAATGTTATGGGTCTCTATTTATTATTTTTATTATTCTGTGCAGGTTATTTTCCCTTTTAGGTTATTAGAGGTCCTGGAGATGGTGAACATTTTTTTCTTAAAACAATAGTCTTCCTATCTTTAAAAAACACAAACTTATCAAATTAGTGGATGACGAGAATATTGTAAATGTAACATGCTGTGTTTGATAATGTGATAAGGCACCTTTCCACATCTTACTTGTAAAATTAATTTAGATTGTCCTGTATAAACTTATGTCACCCGGACTTGAAATCTTACTGGTGGACTGTAAATGAAGACTAATGGTATACAGAAATGTATGGAATTAAAAAAACATTCCTAGTAGGGTTGCACTTGTTGGTTTTGGTTCACATGTAAATATTGATCTTGAAACAGGAGTAAATAGATGCTAAACAAGCTCGCAGATGATATTGAATTGGGCAGTGATGTAAAAACTGTTAAGACTAGAACAACAAGGTGATGAACCTGAGAGCAATTGGAAATATGGGATTATAAATTCACCTGGAAACTGTCATGTTAATTCATATGGGAGATCATTTAATATATAGAGAGAAGAGAAACCTGGAAACCAATAATGTTTAAATGTACAAATAAAAATGGTGCATAGGGAATTGGGTATGAGCTTGCAATGTGGTTTGGCAGCAAAATAGATTAAACTAAACTAGGATTGATCATGCAGTGTTATCAAGGCAGCAGGCAGGCTGGTGATATATCCTCTCTACATCTTTGAAATATAGGGATTCTTTTCCAGGATGACTTTGATACCAAAAAGCTATTGCTGAGAAGACCATCAAGAAGTGATTAAGACTGAGGAGAAATTGAATTGTGAGGAAAGATGAAAATATATGTAGCTTGGCACTGCTAGAGGGAAAGGACATCATAAGCCTCTTATCTCAAGGTTGTAAACACCAAGGAAAAATCAGAATTATTTGCAGGGAGGGGGATGAAAAAGAATCTAGTTATTACTAATGGAAAGAAAGGGAGGGCTGGACTGAGATTTACCGACTTTTAAATTCCCTTTTGAAGACAGCAAGTTGTCTTATTGCTTGGGACTTTACAAAGTGAGCAGGACACCACTTTAGAAAATGCAGCATAGGGAAAATCTGAACCTGACAGAAGGTGGAACTAGATGTCATAGTAGTTGTGATTTATTACATTTTTGCATTGAATTCTCTCAAACTTTTTTTCTTCTGTCTGGGTGCATCTACACGAGACATTTACTGCAGTTGATTAATTAGCTCCACAGTAAAATGTCATCGTCTGTACGTGCGGTGCTATTAGAACAAAATAAACTAATTAACTCCTGTGTAGGATAGTACTGCCAGACACAAGTACTGTGCTACAGTGGAGTTATTTACTTGGCCGAAACACGTATGTGGATGCTGACAGAGCTGGCTAGGGCATAAGGGTGCTTCAGTGTGGGGGCTGCCTGCCATCTCTCCCAACCCTGAAGCCCCCTCATGGTCCAGCCAGCCCCTCCACAGCACATGGAGCTGGATCAGAGCAGCCCCGGCTGCCAGCTGGGGTGTAATTGCACGTGTAGATGTTCCCTCTATGTAATACTTTTCTAAACACAGTTTTTGGCAGTCCAGCAGACAGTAGGATCAGTTGTTTGAATGTTGAGGAGTTGTTGGAAAAATACATAAAATGGGGGGGCGCGAAGGTAATCAACAAAAACAACTCCCAAAAGCTGTTAAGTAAATCTAATCATGCTCACACAGAACGAGGGGGTTAACTTAACTATTATACCTTTTTCAGAGCTCTGTGAAAAGGAGCAGAGTGTCATTTTTAACTTAGTATTTTATTGGCTTCTTACCAGTTTCATCACCAGCTTTTAAAGGAAAGAGTTTTTTTTTTACTGAAAGACTAGGGTATCTTGGCAAGTTTTAGATTGTCAGCTTTGTTCATGGAAGCCAAAGTTCGGTAGGAAAAAGCTATGCATTCATAATTTATGCCCTTGCTAATACAGCATTGTATTTTTCAGTACTGGCTGGCGGACTTAATTTTCTGACTGATTAGGGTCAATGAGATCAGTGGGGGCCAACCCTTTTGGCAGGTATGCCACAAATTAGCCGTGCACCTTCCCTGAGCGGTGCTCCAATCCCCTTCCCCTGCCCAATCTGATTGCCTTCAGGAATATTTACAGAAAACTATGTCATGTAGCAGTTAAACACTACATACCCTGGTTATGGTTTGTGTTTGTCATTAGAAAAAAATCCAGTTTTGACATTCATGTTTTCTAAAGGTGATTCTGGAATCAGGAAAAATATGGCTTATTGGGTCCAGAGGTACTTTCCTATTGCTTGTGTTTTCACTGACCATTTTCTGATTGAGTTGGGCAGCTGTTACCTTAGAGCAATACATCAGTTCTCCATTAGCAGCAAAACGAAGTTGGCAACATAAAAGCTGAAAAAGCATTTGTAAAACTGTAAAGTGAATAAATAAATATTAGTAGCAATAGTAGCTAGACATTTATAAAACTGAAGGCACCTCTAGGTACTATTTGGAGACATGAATATACAAGATCTGAATTATTAGACTCATAAATTTATCAGTTTGTAATTAAATATTTCTTA
>NW_017729032.1:145631637-145643588 GCF_001723915.1 Gavialis gangeticus
TTATCCTAAAACCTTCTTGCTTAAGAATGAAACTGTAAAATTCACATATTTATGTACTTCTCTTTTTCTGTCACTGCTAGCCTTTTTATATCCTTAAAATATAACCAGTTGTAAAAGGAAAACTTCAGTGTCATTTAAAATATAATTCTGATCCCTCTATCTAATGATAGGAGTTAATTACAAAAATAATTACTTAAAATACCTTAAAAATCTATCACATTGACCGTCTAATATTTGGGGCAGGGCAGAGCTAGGCATGTTTGGTCGGATACCCTGAGCCAACCACTTTTACTTTTGCTGCTACCTTAAGCTAAGGACCCACTATTCAGGGTCCTCACCTCTGCTGCAGCCAGGATATAGCACCACCAGGCAACCCTGGATTTGTAAGAACTGCAGAAGAAAAATAAAGTCCAATGAATAAGCTACCACTTAGCTTTCTGAGTGGGTCCTTGCTGGCTTGATGCATCCGTGGCTTGTCAGTCAGACCCTGGGGGCTTCACTTTTTCCCTGTCACCTATTGTCCCTCAGGGACTTTGAAAGAAGCCTGCATGGCTTCCATGCAAACAGAATAAACGAGCAGCAGAAGAGCCCTGCTCACTGTCCCTCCCACTAACTGCTTGCCCCCGGCTAGCCCCAGGCTCAGTATATCAGCATTCCTTGCTGTGCTGCTGGTGCAGCCACACTGAGAGGCTGGTTCAGGTACTTTTTATTTCCCCTCCTGGCCCACATGGGCCAGCTTCTCCTCATGCCCTATGTGGGGTGTGGGGCTATTTGGGCTCTGCCACATCCATAGTAACAGGGCCCAGCCCTGTTACACAAGGTAGGATGAAAAGAATGCATCTCAAGCAAGACTAAGGATGTCATCCTCCCACTCTACTCGGCACTGGTGAAGCCGCAGCTGGAGTTCTGGGCACCACACTTCAAGAAGGATGTGGAGAAGCTTGAAAGAGTCCAAAGGAGAGCCAGACATATGATTAGAGGTCTGGAGGACAGGCCATACAGGGAGAGGCTGAAGGACATGGGACTGTTCACCCCAGAGAAGAGAAGACTTAGGGGGGACTTGGTGGCAGCTTATAAATATAAGGGAGGCAAACATCAGGGGCTGGCGGAGCATCTGTTCACCAAGGCACACCAGGGGAAGATGAGGAATAATGGACATAAACAGTGAGAAGATTGCTTCAGAGTGGACATAAAGAAAAACTTCTTTACGGTTCACGTTTCTAGAGTCTAGAACAAACTCCCTCTAGAGGTGGTAGTCACCTACCCTGGAGATCTTCAAAAGTTCACTAGACATGCACCTTGCTGGCGTCATCTGATCCCAGCAGTCTTTTCTTTCCTGCCTAAGAGCAGGGGGGCTGGACCTGATAATCTCATGAGGTCCCTTCCAGCCCCTAACTTCTTTGAGTCTATGAATAACTAACTTCTATGAATGTTCCCTTTTGAATTAATGAGCACTGAAAAATGGGCATTTTCAAACTGAAATATGCAAAATAATGGCTTAATATTTCATTTCCAATATTTAAACATTAAAATAACATTTTCTGTTTTAAGTATGGTATTATAGTTGGGGATGGTCCTGCTTTGAGCAGGGGGTTGGACTAGATCGTTTCCCAACTGGTGTGCTATGGCACACTGGTATGCCATCAGGCACGTCCAGGTGTGCCACAGCATTTTGGGCTGGAGCCACACCCCCTGCCTGCTGCTGCTGTGGCCACAGATAGGCAGGGGGCATGACTCGAGCCCAAAATGCCGTCCGGCTGGCCGCATGCCCCCCCATCCCCATCAGCATCCAGCTGGCCGTGCACCACCCCCCAGCTCCTTAGGTAAGTGTGCCGTCGGGCAAAAAAGGTTGGGAAATGTTGGACTAGATGACCTCTTGAGGTCCCTTCCAACCCTGATTTTCTATGTTTTAACTCCCTTGAGTTTCAAATTCCAAACTTTTTGATGGGAAAAGCGAAGTTCTGGCTTGCCACACTAAATAGCATCGTCTTGAATGGTGGCCTGCCATAGTGGCAGTAGTCTCATAAATTAATGAAAATATGGTACATTTATTAGTTATAACTACCTTGAATTTTTCTAAAACTGGATTCTTAAGAAAATGTCTTCTAAAATATTTAATAATCTTTAGACATATTTCTGTGAGTACATAAAACAGAAATACCCCTCTTCCCTTCTCTTAATCTGATGATTTTCAACCAGAGTGCTATTGCATCCTGGGGTGCCTTAAGATTCTTTCAGGGGGGATATAGGGTTTCACAAAATGCCAGCACTTAGGTGTGCAAATGTGATTCACAAGATAATGCGAGAGATTTCAGATAGGAGTCCAGAATGTTAGAGACCACAACAGGTTAAAATGTTTTTGAGTTCTTTGGAACAAAAGAATTGCTCTATCAAAAATCAAGTGAAAACTAAGAGTTGATGTTTTCCAAAGGGTGTCTTGAGCCCAGAAAGGTTGAAAACCATTGCCTTAATCAGTAATGACTATCAGAGAGGTTTAGTTTAGGATGCCCTGACAACCAAACTAAATAATATAAAATCCCTTTCCGAAGGCAAATATACCATCTTATTTTTAGAAAAGGCATTGAGGAACTGGAGCTTTCAGAGGTGTAACAGAATCTGGCTTCTTCCAGATTCCTTCATAGCCAGACTTCATGCATAAACGTGGTAATATGAATGACCATGCCTAGCATGGTGCTTAGTCCTATATATAGCAGAGTCTCCCTATGCCTGATGAAGGGTATTTGTGCCTGAAAGCTTGCAAAGAACTTTTTCCAACTATTTAGTTGGTCTAAGAAGGTATATCACATCTACCCAAAGAACTTTGCCTGCCTAGTCCTATATCTAGCTTTTAAACGAGAAGTGGGCCTCTCTACTAATACTGCTGAGTTTGTCAGTAGCCTTTAACACCATTTACTGATATGATGCTAGACACTTAGCAAAAGTAAATAGGTCTGCTGTATTCTGGATCTGCTCCTTCCTCTCAAAAAAATTGCAGAATGGCTTCCACACAAACTTGCTCACCTACAAGTGCTACATGAAAACCCATCCTTCTCAACAGCTATGTGAATTTCTCTGAGGAGATCAGAGAAGCTATACACAAATCCATAGAAGAGGCTCAGCTACCCATATATTCAGTCCCTACCATCTCCAAAAATGGTTGAAGCTAAGCTAAGCACAACCTTTTCAACATTCAAGCTGAAATGGCAGGCCTTCCTCTCTAGGGCAGCTTTTCCTAACATTGACTTCCTAAAGTTTAAACTGAAGTCATTGTGTGGATGTCTTTGTGGGACACACACATCTGAAACCATAAGGAAGGAAATAAAAGAGACCCTTGGAAATTTATGCAATCAGGCTGTTGTGTTCAGAGTATCGATACAAAGGCAGAAGGTGCCTGAAGAAGTACCTTAGGTTATCTATTATTTATAAAATTTTGTATAAAACCTAGTGGGTGAAGTTTAGAGGCAAGTGTGTAATTTGTGCTACTGAACACTGATTTCAAATCCTTCTCCCCTGGTTAGGTGTGTAACTATATTTAAGTCTAAAAAAAAAAAAAGCAGTAGAGGAAAAAGGAGAAAAGCCACATAGGCTTGTCCAGTGGTGCCCAACCTTTTTGACTGGCAGGCATGGGGCAGTCGCCAAAGGACCCCATCTGGCTGAACAGAGAGGGGCAGGGGCAGCCTGGCTCCAACCTGGCCCTGGAAAGGTGGGCATGGCCTGGCCTCATGGGGAAAGGTGCATCGCCCACCTCCAAACCAGCCCCATGGGGTAAGGGGGCTTGGCCCAGATCCAACCTAGGCCTGCAATTGGAAAATGGGTACAACTTGTTCCCACGAGAGAAATGGTGTGTGGCCTAGACCCAACCTGGCCACATGGGGGTATGATCCAGCCCCACAGGGTGAAGGGGGTGTGACCCAGCCCCAACAGGCCCCTATGGGGGAAAGAAGGTATGACCTAGCCCCACACAGGGGAAGCAGGTGTGGCCTGGTCCCATCCAGCCCAGTGGGAGGGTCATGGCTCAGCCTCATCCAGTCACAGATCTTGGGTTTGGGGAATTTGGGAGCAGCAGAGGGTGGTCATATTTATGGCCACTGACCCCCTCTCACCAAATTTCCTGATCTGTGAGTAGCCCTCCAAGCTGGATACCTATATCTCGGCAAGCTGCATTTAGCCCCTGAGCTAGACGTTGAGCACCCCTAGTCTAGGAGTTAGGGTAGTTGGTCTGGGAGTGGCAGACCTAAATTCCAGGCCCCCGTCAACTAGAAGAGGTTTGTGCCTACACCTCCCTGTCCCAGCAAAGTGCTGGTACTGGGTAGCCGAGAGGGGAAGGTATGTGGAGCTTAATGAAATGAGCACTGAGTTTTGGCCCCTGCTCCTGCTCTTGTCCCCACTCAGTGAGGCAGAAGCTATCCCACGCTGTCTGCCCATTTTATCCAATGACTAATGTGTTCTGGGGCCAAAATCCAAAGTCTCACTGTCAATTTTATTGAGTCACACTCACTCTGATCACTCTGGCTTGCTCAGCTTCTGGCTCCACATATCTTCCTCTCAGCCCATTGATCCAGCTTCAGGAGAAGAGCTAGAGGGAGCTCTATTCAGAGCCTAGCCCTGATGGTTAGGACACTTTGCTGAGAAGCCTGTTATAGTTTCATATGCATCTTTGCTGTAGCGTGTCAGTTTTGCAAGACAGCACAATCTTTTTATATAATAGCATAAAACAAAACCTGCTCTATTAATTTATGCTAATGTCAGATATTTTAAACTATGAACAATGAAAACAAAGATACAGTGGTAAAGGAAGCAGATCATTTGATGTGCTGGGAAAATATTCTAAAAGTGATTAAATATGTTCATGTTTATTTTACGTTTCATTTCAGGGATCCTCATCATGATGTCCATGTGTGATGAAGTGCACGTGTATGAATACATTCCTTCAGTCCGACAAACTGACCTTTGTCACTATCACGAACTGTACTATGATGCTGCTTGTACCTTGGGGGCTTATCATCCACTACTGTATGAAAAGTTGCTGGTGCAGAGGATGAACAAAGGTTTGCAAGACGATCTGTACCGGAAAGGGAAAGTAGTTCTGCCAGGATTCAGGTCTGTAAAGTGCCCTGATCAGAACCACTTCCCACACTTGTAGAGGAGAATCTTTCAGAAACAATGTGCAATAGGGTACTACTGTCATTCTACAAACAAGAAGAGAATACTTGAAAATGTATCTTAGACCAATCTAGTCTTGGGTCTATAAACTGTAATTAAGTAGCAGGCATGAGAATTATTTACTTCCTAAGCCTGAGTATTTATTACTGCTTTGCAAATAGTTAGAGGGGGAAAAAAGCTTAGCATATGAAAGATGCAAAGTTACAGTTAGGCAGATATAATGTATTGTTGTGGGTGTGACCTGTCAGAAAATGTCAGTGGTTTCTTATGCCACATATCCTAGATTGCAACTTCGTAATGCATTTATTTAATAGTTAAAGTTAATATTGTGAACCAGCTTGTATGGTTCATAAAAAGAGCTGTCAGCTGGAGAGGAGAGATTCCTCCCAGTTCCTTGGGATATTCACTTTATTTCAAGTAAAATGATCATGCCTTTGAACTGGGCATTTAGTTGATAGAACTTGATTTAATTTACAGAATCCCATTTACATCCTTCTGGCATTTTATGGGACTTTAAAGTGGGTGTTAATGTGTGGTGTGATGAGACCCTCGCAAATGAGAATGGGACCCAAGAGCTTTCCATTTCAATCGAAGAGTTCCTGTAACCAGAAGTTAGTGATTGATGTTTACTCAAGTTTAAATGGATATTGCTGTACACTTAGCCAGGCTATTTAAATGGGTGCCATACTACTACACTTATCTTTCATGGCAGGCAGTTATGCTGACTTGGCAAAGGATGAAGACAAAAGAATCTCGTCTTTCCTTCAGAAAGAGACATATTCTGCATCTTCTAGGGATGAAATTCACCTGTGCAGACTGCTAGCCAGTGGGCAACGATGAGCCTACCTGGTTCATGGGCCCTTTTGCACAGGAATGAATTCTACTTTGGTACGTGTGTGTAGAACGTAGAGCCCTGTGAAACTAGGGGCTCCTGTACACGTGCAGGGAGGCTGTAATTCCAGTGCGTTGGAGCAGATTTGATTAATTGTTCAATGAGCTTTAATTCAAAGCATCCTGCTGCCATTTTTCAGCCTGGGGACACTGATACATATGACGCTCCAGGCGCTTTTAATTAGCGTGGCTCCAGGAGCTGCACTGTTAAAGCATCCCCCTGCCTCCCAGGGCATGTCTCTAAACTCCATAAGAAAGCTTACTCTATGTGTATACGCACAGATATTCTGCTGTTAATAAGGATGTCATTCAGAAACATAGAACTGGCTTTTGGATGATGATAAGAATTTTGAGTGGAGAGATTTCAGGATTTACGAGTGGGATGTTTTGTTGCAAGTCAAGTTGTGATCACTTACTGCTTTTGAAAAACCAAGGGTTTTTATGAGAGAGAGAGAGAGATGAACAAAATATATATATATATTTTTTCAATTTAAAGTTATGGAGACCATATCATGCAGAAAAATTGTAAAGCCTGCAAAAAAACTTGTTGTGGCTTGCACATTGAGACAATCTGATAATTTTCCTTTTTAAAATTCAGCATGAATATTCTCTAAGGCACTTCTAAAAATCCACCTGAATGTTAATGCATTTCAAACATCTTTTCCCTGGCAAGACCTCAGTTTTGGACTGAATACTGTTCTTTGCTTTTTGATTTCTTAGTGAGCTAAATGCAGGAAAAAATGATGATGTACAAGATAGTGGATATTTCCTAATATTCAGTCAGCAAAAGGTGACTGGCTGCTAGAAACACTATTAAAAATGGGGGGAAGCATATTGCATATACTTTGGCTTTGGGCCACTTTAATAGACAGCTGGTAATGGTAAAATTTATATTATTAGTTATTTCATTTTCTGTAGTGACATCAGTATAAATTTCTGAAGTCCATAATAGTTCCCACACGAGCCCGACTCCTTGAAGGCATGCGGTTTCCCATCCACTGTAAGTACAGAAAGAATTTATTGCAGAAACTCAGCCTTCGTTCTTCTCAGCTGACAGAAGGTGTGTACAGAGCTCTTCATAGTGTAATGCAGGCCCTGCATGGAGCAGATTAGTATGTTTGTAAATCATTTTGTCATATATTCAAAAAGCAGTTTTCACTGACTTTTTATCCTTGGAATCCAGATACTTTACATATTGATTTTTTTTAATAATATCATATTTAACAGCACCTTTTAAAAACAAAAGATAAACAACAACCTATCTGTGTTTCTGGGAAACCTGAATATTAAAACAAAAAAAGTTTTTATTTCTCCCTTATTTTTGATTCAGTTTCTGAGAAATGTACAGGACTTTTTTGTCCAGGCATATTGGAATTACGGCTGTTCGGATTATCAGAGAGTTTCTCCTTCGCTTATACTGGGTCCAGATTACGTTACCTACTGCACATTTGTAACAAGTGGAGTTGGTGACCTTTTTGTTACAAATGAGTAAGATAAAGTCTTATATGCAGGAGTTTCTCAGATTCTATAAAATAGCATGACATTCTCCAACCCAAACAGGATGCCATTCTCTGATCCATTTTCCCATGCAAAGTTTATATTCTTGCTCCCATCAGGAAACAAAATGTGAACCAGGCAATATTTAACTATCTACAACAAAACTGTGTTATGTTATACTTGGAATAATCTGTCACCTAGGTGTATCTTGTATACCACTGATAAAGTCTGTAAACAAAAAAAAAAATGCAAGTGCTCCTGTTATAAATGAAGCACTACCAGCTTAAATGCAACCACACATGTGGGTACAAGTATTCAGAAAATGTATTTGTCTATTTTCAAACTAGATCAACAGACACCTATCTTCATTCTGTAATAGTGAGCACTCCAGTGCAAATTTTCTTGTCCAAGTATATATACATGGCAAGAAATCTTCACTTTTCCCACATAACACATAGTTTCTTAAGCTGTGACCTATGCTGTATCTTTCATACAACACTCTACCATACCCCATTTATTCTTCAGTTCTCCTTCAACAATTGAACTGTCTGTATGGATGGGTGCTACAGTATCTTTCTATAACAGGTACTTAAAGCTGAGACACCAGCCTCTTCCAAAAAAAAAAAAAAAAAAAAGGACCCCAGCATCAGTTGTTATGCACATGGTCCTAGTCCTCCCAAGGTGGTTCTTCCTGTGATGTTTCATTTTTCTGCCCAAGCCATTTTGAGAATCAAAAAAGATTTTTCTCCTTATAACCCCTATATCACACTGAAATATTCAGTGCAAGTTCAGCTGAACCCGAGTTACTGACTGAGGGCTTGCTTCCAGCTCGCTGCTATGCGAGATATAGGGAGGGAAGCAAAGAGCAAAATTAAGAGAACTGAAGAATTACAGACCTCACGTGTCTTCCCTCACTTCAAGAATGCTCTTCTTTGGTTTCAGTCATACTTGCTTCACGGAAGACATGGGGCATCTTTTTTAACAATGGTGACCTGTGACATGTTGCATACATAGTGACAAATTAAGCATTTTCCCATCCAAGTCATTTCTTACATATTTCAAGGCACAATCTTGTAGCCCATTACTGCTGCTTGGTGTAAGTGGGAGACCTGCTGGCCACATGACCTGCGCAAACGTGTCTCTGGAGCATAATCTGTATGAAGTAAATACCCAAGTTAGCCTCATCCCCCTTGTTAAACTTGTTACAAAGCCAGATTTTCTAAGTTTTGGTGCTTTTATTGGTATTTAGGGAAATTGCCTTCAAAAATTATAAAAGCTTTGTTCCTGTGCACTGATGGTGTGTGACTGAGGTGAAAGAGTTGTACTTAAAAACAAACAGCATGGGTAAATGTGCTGAATTTCTTAATTTGTTTTATGTATGCTCTGTTTTCCACTGTGAATTCTGCAGTTAATTCAACATGTGGTGCTCTCTATCATTTTATGCATTCAGCCTTTAGATGGTTAAATCAAGGTATTCTTCTTTTCATCTTTGAGAAAATGCAAAAGTTGACTAGTTTTGTGCCCCATGTTTTTTGGTGAACAGACTATTTCCACTGTCCCATTCCTTATACAATTTCAAGGATTACCTGTGAGCAGATACATTCAGGCAGTCATTCCATTGGATTAGAATGCAGTCCTTTATTTTCTTCCCTATTGAGACAGTTTATGCTATTATGTTCTGTTAAAGCTGATGAAGTGACACCTGTATTAGAGACTTGTTTGTGTTGGTAGAGACCTCAACATATAGTTACACTGAGCTACACATATTTGTCTGGTCTACATTCTGAGCAAAAAGTTAAACTAATGAGTGCAACCCCCTGGCATGGAAACTTCCTTTCAGATGAATAATTCCCTTTGGATTTTCTGCAAGCCTATTTCTTGCCAATTGAGCAAGACTGAAATGGTTTAGTATTAAATAAAACTGGGTCTCTGTATGAAAGAGTTGCACAGATTTAGCTTAACTGGTTAAAAACAGACTATTAATAGGAGCTCCAGCTGTTTGTAGATCCAGGCATACCTAGTTATTTTTGTTGTATCCTTCAGTGATGCTCTCAAATTGACATGCTGTGTAGACACCAACACACAGATCTGATAAAAATGTATGTTAAATGCATCATCTCTGAAAGTAAATCACTTTCTGCTTCTTCCCTTCATGTACTCTACATTCATGGACATGCTATATTTGCTTTTTGAAGTAGGTATTTCAGCAGAGTGTTAAAAGGTCATTAGAAAACATATAGATATTTCCCAAGTGTTATCCTCTCTCTAGTGCAAATGGATACCTGATTTAACTGTTTGGACTTTAAAGTAGCCCATGTCTGGGCATGCCTGTCATAGGTTTATTTAATTAAATGGATCTTGACACCATGAATTTCTTCACTTTGACTTGGTGATGAAATTCACATTTTTGTTCTTGAAATATCAGCTTTGTGAAAGCCTTACATTTATCCTTATCATCACGTTCTCTATGAAATGTAGTCCTTGAACTATTCAAATATAGAAGACTGTGTACTTTTTTAACAGCTTTGAGAATTATTTTGTATGATGATTTTTTTAAATGAATGTGTACTCTTCAACAAATTGAAGCTTGAGATTTTACAGGAGTCACATTTTTAAAACAGTGTTTGTATACATTTTAACACTTTTATATTTTCTATTTTGATTTTGTATATTTTTATGTATGCACAGTGTACAGATCTCTTCCTGTAAATAAAACATTTGTTTTCGGTTTTTTAGGAGTCCTGGTCTTTGCTTGATCTCGATTGGGATGAAATTGCAGATGATATGGTACAGGGAAGCTACTGATTTGTTTTACCCATTGAAGGGCCAAGTACTTTAGACTGAAACAGGGAGAGAGGCCTTCAGATAAACAGTAAAAATAATTAAAAGCTGAAAACCTACAAAATAACTGAACTTGGATACCATGTAATAACAATAATTATGGATTAAGTGGTTACTGTACTACGCTGACCAAGAAGAAGGAGCTGGGCTGGTTATATATAAACTCGTTATAATTGTTAGTTCAAAGGCTTGTCCACCCAGGGAAAATTACCAGTGTAGCCATAGCAGAATAATTATTCCAGAATAAGGTAATTATTATTTCAGAACAGACTGTTCATAGAGTATTTGCAGCACAGATGTTGCACTATAGTTTATTTGCCTTTTGACTTTCACACAAAACATTTAATTTCCATGGGCTTCTAAGCGTTCTGCATTCATCAGCCATCTGAGTAACAGAAGGTCTTTTTCACTTGCAGTTGCTTCAGTGGCAATTGAGGATGCTCAGTCCCACCCAGGATAGGACCAACGGCCAAGTGTAGACTAAATGAGAGGCATTTGCATGACACTTTAAAAGCAGGCTAAATACTTTTGCACCACTTTAATGGTGTTGGTGTTTGCTCACCTTGGCAGCGTATTGCGTGTTAATTCCAGCGGCTCTAGGAAATTCGGCAGTGTAATGCGCCTTAATGACTTGGGGCACAACAAACTAAAACCCCTTCAAAGAGTTTTAGTTTGCTGCCCCTACAGTACCGGGCTCTGTGCAGCTCCACAGCTCTGCAGGAAGCCCTGCAGGCATCCTGACAGCAGTCCAAGAAAGCAGCTCCACCCACGAAAAGTGGCGAGCCTGATCTCTTCCTTCCTCCCCTGCCCCCAGAGCCTGCCTGTCTGCCTGAGCTGCCTGGGGGCCCAGTGCTTCCCTCTGCAGCTGTGGGGCTGCCTGAGCCAGGTGCCGCATGGGGGAGGGCCGCAGCTGCTGCGGAGGGAAACCCCAACCCCCACAGCCCAGGGACTGCTCTGCCTGCCAGCAGCTCGCCCTCCCCTCCCTGCTGGAGAGGCAGGTAAGTCAGCAGGGTGTGTGCATGACATGGGGAGGGGCGTTTAATTAGCCTGAAATTGAAGCCTTGTTTTTTAAAACCCATTGCTTTAATTTAGGCCCTCTGTTTTGCCTACACGCCCCAAAAACCTGAAACTACAGGACCACTACATACTCTTATCAAGACCTAGTTATGTGGAAATTATGCAGTAACTTGATAGGAAATTGGGGCCTATCAAGAAAGAGGGCACTTCCTCTCCCACCCTAGTGGCAATAGCTGCACAACTTGTGCCTTGGAAGGAAACTCACTAAGTTTCGTAGGGGTCCAACTCAGACTTCTTCAGTCTGACTACTGCATTCTGGAACATAGATTCATAGATTCATAGATTAAGGGTCGGAAGGGACCTAGCAGATCTTCTAGCCCGACCCCCCGCCAGGGCGGGAGAACAACAAAAAACCCCAAAAAGAGAAATGGGACTCAAACGAGTCCAGCCAGGTAGGCATCCAGCCTCTTCTTAAAGACCCCCAGGGTAGGGGCCAGCACCACTTCCCTTGGAAGTTGGTTCCAGCTCCTAGCCGCCCTAAC